>NW_023270305.1:55318093-55477072 GCF_011800145.1 Mirounga leonina
TATATATATATATATATATATATATATATATATATATATATATTTTACAAAATATATATCTGGTATAGAAAGTAATGAGTCTGTTTCACTATATAAAAAGGCAACTGGAGATGATAGAGGAATAATAATAGCACTGAAGGAAAAGTGGAAGTGAAGCCTTATACAAAACAAGAATTGATTCCGAGAGGGATCAATACATGTTTGCATATAAAAATTACACCTATGTTGGAAAATATAATGAAAGTGCTGAAATCTGGAAATCATTCATGGAAAATGAACCCTCAAGAATAAAAGGCACAACATGGAGACTTGGGTAAAGTTGTACAAAGTTCTTCCTGAAAATTTTGATTACGAGCCAATAAAACCAAGAGAATTGGCTCCAAATATACATACTCTCTGTTAGGACCTAGTTTGCTTTCTCTTCTGCTCTTCCTCTCTCTACGCTTGTCTCCTCTTCTAGATTCCACTTCAAATGCACTTTTGGCCCTCTCTCTTCTATGTTTCCTGGGCTCGAACTGCCTGTGTTGCTCATGCTCTGGGGTTCTCAAATATCATGCCCTGCTTTACTGTATCTTTGAATAAAGAACTGTTATTAGTAAGGGAAGTTAGCCTAAGCAGAGAGCCCTCTCCAAAAGAAGAGGAAAGCGGGTTCTTTTTTCAAAGTCATAAAGAAATTTGAAAGGAAGAAGAAAGACTGATCTTAAAAAAAAAAAAAAGAAACTTAGAAATACATAATTTTCAGGTTTATATGCATGCATCTCTCATCTTGCCTCCTTTGACTGGATATATTTTGGGGGGATGTAGACATGCAATAATTTCTTTTTATTAGAGCTAAGGAGGCCTTTTCCAGCTACTAGATAAGGGTAATCTAAAAGAAAAACAGTAGAAACCACAAAAATTAATAGTAGAAGTTAATATTCAGAGGAAGTAAGAATAAGCTATTGCTGCATTCATCAACCTGATGCATTATGTGTAACCTGTATTCTGGAAAGACTGGTTTCAACTACAAAATCACCCTGGATTTCTTCCTTTTAAATCTCTTATCACCTTGTATAATTGTTCTATGTATTTAATTTTCAACTGAGTTAAAGTTACTTAAAGAGTTCAAAGACTGTATCTTGCTCAGGCTCCTCCCCAAAGTATGTAGTTTAGCATCTCAGTAAATATTTGTTGAAATAAAATGAGTATACTTTTTCAATTAACATCTATTGAACATCTATTACGGAGAAGGCAGTGTGTGTTAGTGCCTAGAGAAAGAAAAAAAAAGATAATATTTAAGGGTTTAAAGTCTTGTTGAGTTGGCAAATGTACATGAAAGAAAAGATAGCATCTGATAAATGCCACGTGGGATTAGTAGGAGGTAAAGAAGCTACCAAAGTTAGTCACCCCTTGGCACTGGGAATGGTAAAGAAAGTATGGCTCTCTTGTCTATCTCTGCTATTGCTCTTGAAGAAGAATACCCCCCTCCGCCAAAAAAAAAAAAAAAAAAAAACATGCTGCTGTGTGCACCTTTGAGTGGGACTCAGAGCCCCTGGGTCTGTTTACCTCCCAGCCTCCTAAATCCAATAGCCCTCCAAAAATGGAGCATGTGGAGTTCTGAAAGCAATGAAGTATTTGAGACTTTCTGTTTTCTGATTAAAAGATTCAGCAGAGTGTGTTCAATTTTGTCACTTCTCAATTGGTCTAGACTCCTTCTCCTAATGCTAACTCAGAAGCCACCTTTCCCTATGCTGTGTTGAAATGCAAGCATGGCGAGCCTAAAGAGGATGGAGGGCTTTTATCACAGCAGGATGCGCTGCCTGGAAGGAAGAAGAATGAGAAGCCAGGAGTCCTACTGGGGTGGGGCAGATGCTTCAGCTACAACTGTGATCAGAGTTGGGGGGGGGTAGGGGGGCAGAAAAGTAGGGTGTGGTATCTAAAAAACAGGGCAGCAGAAAGCAGTAACCCCATTAGTGCTGATTGCAATAAGATAAGACCTAAGTCTCCTCGTTGAAGGCAGAGCTGGATAACTAACATCTCAATTTTTATAAACTTTTAATTGAGTGCTTAATATTCATTCATTCAATCATTCATTCATCCAATCTATATTTAATGATCCCTCTGGGGACCTAAGGAAGGAACAATATAAAATGTATCATGCGCTACAATAGAAATTAATAAGTACAATGGGAATAGAAATAAAGGAGCGCATAATTTTGCCTCAGGGAGGGGCCAGGGAATGTTATATAAAGGAAGTGACCGTTGAACTAGATATTAAAAGATGATGGGCTTTCACAGGAGGAGGAGGAGAAAGGGCATTTCTGAGAGCAATGAGTGAAAGTTGAATTATTTAGTTTTGCACACACTACTGAAACATGGAGTTCTCAACTGCTTATTAATCGTGTGGCTTCCTAGGATTTTGTAAGGAAAATAAAACATGTGAACAACATTTGAGCCACTTAATATTCCTAAATTTACCATTATTTGCCAGGTAACATGCTGGAAAAATCAGCCTATAAGGTTCAAGAGAAACTATGTTGAGGTGTCAAATATAAATGAGACAGATTTGGTTGAAAAAATATAATTTACTGAAACAGATGTAAACGAGGAATAAAGTAGGCAGTTAAAGCTTTTACTTGGTCTCCTTGGCAGAGCCTCAATCTAGTCTTTGGGTAGATTTACCCTTTTACCCAGAGATGGTCTCACAATGGGAACTTAATAAACATTTGACGAGATAATAGCGATTGGTACCAATAATAAAGATGATGATGACCAACGATGGTAATATTGTTATTACACCTAGTATCATTTTACAATCTGTATCTTTCCTGCTTTTCGATTCCTTCCCATTTAAAGAGGATGGCTCAATTCCTGATGGATCAGCTGTCCTTAGATGAGTGAATTGTCAGGCCTTTCTTAGGATTCAAATCCACTCAACTAATCTAAATCCCCTCAGACACAAGTAGCCTTAGGAAAACCTAAAGTTTGAGCTAATTGGGTTGTATTGTATATAAGTAATTCAGATGAGGTATTGAAAACAAGATTTTAGAGTTTACAGAGGATACTAAAACTGGAGGCTGAGCAAATAATGAGGAACAAAACAATCAGACTCAAAAGGATTTGGATTGTATAAGTAATTGGATCAGCAGATGGCAAACGCAGTTCAGTACAGGAAAATGTAAAATAGACTTGAAGCAAAAGAAACAAACTAGAGAATGTGCGCTAAATGGAACAATCATCCAGAACGCTGACCAGGAAATGGAAAGGAGGGGCTATTAAAAAACATAAATCATGGCAACTCTTAGCTTATGGCTAATTCTGTTGCTTTAGAATCCTATCAGAATGTGCATGCATATTATCTATAGTGGGAGCTTACTGTACCCTATGGGAACTAGCAGTATGCTTCAGATTTCAATTATTTCACCACTCAGTTTTGTAGAGGCACCTTTCAAAAATTCTTAAGGTGTTACTTTTTTGAATGCAAATTTTTCTTTTTGTTTAGGCTTATGCTCATTATTCTATAATTATCCTTCTCAGACATTGCTGGAAAGATTCAGAACAATGTTTTCAGGATAGTTTACTAATTACCCTATATTTCACCATGTCAGAAAATCCCCAGGAGGATCCACATACATAAGGGTATCACACTCCCCATTTGCCCCATTCCCTGAAGATACAATGTATACTTTGCAGGGGTAGGAGATCAAACTGTTCAGTGAGGCAGAGGTATAGGCAGCGCATTTGAAATTCTCCGTGTGCCTAAGAATTACCTGGGCAGCTAGTTTAAAAATGGAAATACCTAGATTCCTCCTCCAGAGGCTGACACAGTCCAGCTGAGAGGGGACCTGGCAATTGCCACGTTGATGAAGCACCTTGGTGATGCTCCTGTAGGATTTGGGAGACATTTTGAAAAACACCAGGTAGCTGGGGGAAAACAGTAGAAAGAACACCCATCCTGGTCCTTCCTCATCTAACTGAATGATTAACTTGTTGACAGTCAAACTTCTCAGGCCTCGTGTTCTTTACCTAGAAAATGAGTATATTGTCTGTCCAACATACCTGGCAGGGGAGCAAGTAAAATAATGTCTGAAATCTTATTGCATACAAATAGAAACCTAAGGTAAAATGCTTGCCAAAATGTAATGTGTACTATTGTGATCCCACAATAACATGCTTTTAAATGGATGATTGAGGCAGCCATCTATACCCAGCCGGAGTTAGATTTTTCTTTTTATCTGTTGCCACAGGAATTCTCACCCAAAGCTGATCTCTGCAACCAAATAGGTCCTGAAAGTAGTAGGTGTTTTCCTTTGTGTACTCTTTAAAAGTGCTAACAGAAGGTCACTGTGTCCCCATGGTTTTGTTACTCCCAGGGAGCAACGTTTTGAATAGCAGTCTTCAGGGTTTAGATACAGTTGCATACCCTATGGTCACTGGTACTCAACTCCAGCTTTTGTTGTTGAGAATGAAAATGACTTCCGCTGGCCTGACATGCACATGATAATCACCCTTTCATCGCCTACTACTGAGGTCAGTTTCTCATCTACAGAAAGTAAAACTAACTGGTCTGTTTACAAATCAGACTGAGTCCACTGAGCAAAGTATCTTGTGAAATCAGTTGATCTTGCAAATATGTAAAAATGTTTCTACTTCTTTACGTATTGAAATTTCTGTATTACCCAGGCACCCTCCTCCAGCGTGTGTCAGTTGGTCGAATTAAACAATGATAAACCCAGAAGCCACATGAAACAGCTGAACTGAGGCATCCAACGACACCGTACTCTAGGCTGAGAGTCACAATAGACACACAGGAGAGTGTATGCACAGCTTCTTCACACTGGTCTTGGTTCCATAAGCCTCTCTTTGGAATAGTCTGCGAACACAGCTACCATGTAATTAGCTGAGCAACATAAGTAAGGTGTTTAAAAATATTTTTTCAGGTGCTTTTTTGTATTCATGATAGATTCTCAACACCAAAAATCAATCTCAATCAAAGCAGCAACTGAGTTTATCATAAATTAACATGAAAAGGTTTTCTACTGAGTAGATGGTTAATTACTATCTAATTTGAATAATTTTGCATATTAATGAGAAATGAATGGAAATTCATTTTTAGATTTTTAACTTCAGCTGAGAAACCCACGGAGATAATGGATCCTTTTTAAGAGGCATGTGATCTCTGTTACTAAAGGAGATACCGATTTTTTTTTTTTTTTTTTTTTAGTTTACTGACTTGTTTTAAGTTGATTAATGGATTAGTGTTTTGCCATTAATAAACTATATCCAAATGAAAGACAACTTCATTATTTGCCTCTGTAGCCCCTAGCTGCCTGCCAGGTAAGAAAAATGGAAAATAGATGAAGAGTTTGCTAAGGAAAAATATAACCTTGCATAGTCCTTCAAAATGTCTGGATGCAGACATTTGTAGGTTTCTGATTGTGAATGAATTTTTATAACTTGTAATTTTTTCTATCACATAAAGTTTTCTATATATGTTGTTTACAAATGATATTTAGAATATACATATTGAGCTGAAGTAGGGGTACACTCTTAAAACTATTACTATATTCTCCAATTTGAAAAAGTGACTGACAATTGCCTCAGGCCTCAGAAATTATAGCCAGCCAGGAGTCGAAAGTCACTTTTATAAAGTATCCTTGAAACCTTTTTTAGCATTGCAACCAAAGAATACTATTTCTTATATTTTTTATACCTGTTTTAAAAAATGTATAAAGAACTAACTACTTACCTCCTTCCAGTTTTCTTTTACCTACACCTTTTACTTCATACTCAACGCTTCCTTATTTGAGATGCACGTACAGACTATCTTTCTTTCCCACTTTGGGCAGGATCTGCCTTATCCAATAATTCCAGTGCATTCAGTTGGGTCTAGCTAGTGTTTATTGCAGACTAATGCAGACTAGTCATGATGAATGAAATTGGATAAGTATTTTTATACTTTCAAAACCTCATCCAGGATGGGTAGTATAACAAGGTACTATTTTTTACGGTCCACATTCAACTTTAGGGAATGGGCTATTTTCGTTACATCATTACCACGGCTGGGCAACAAAGATTTCGAAAGGCCTCAGGTATACAGGAACATTATTGTGGACAAGTTACTTGGCATTGTGTTTTGTTAAGAAGAGTCAGGTTCGGATTGGACTCTTGTAACTTCAGTTGGGCATACAGGCCTCTGTGCATGATTATAGAGTTCAAGAGATGCTTTTGGATTATTTAACTCAACAAAAGAGGAAAAGGTAGGAAAGAGTTTTCTCTCTGGGTCTAGAGACCATATCTTTTATATTACAAAAAAGTCCAAACACATGAGATCGGTCATACCTGGAAAAGAGATGGCTGCTTCCACAGTCATTCTCAGACTTGGTCCATTCACTAGTCCCCTACCATCATGGTCAGGACCTCCTTGGCCAGCAAGTGAAGAAGATTTTACTAATACACGGGTGATAGACTCTAAAAGTGGCATTGACAATACATCTGAAGAAAAGTCTGGAAAAGAGGCAAGCCATTTAAAAAAGAACTAAAAACCTTGATGTTTCCAATTGAGCCATATGCCAGGGTAACTCTCAGGATAAGAAATGAACTATATTTTATATGCACAAAGTAGGATTTTTTAACAAAAATATGAAATCAAGAGTGGCATTAGCATGAGCTGTCCACTCCCCCTCTCCTCCTTCTGGTCTCTTCCAGTCTCTTTTGCCAAAGAACTGAGAATGAATTTTTGAGAGCCAAGGATATGGAAAGGAAGACAAAATAAAGCTGGGAGAATTTTGGCGGAATTACATGCTTAACATACTGCACCATTTCTTTAATATATTTAAATAGTCCTGTGTCATCAGTTGGTGGCTTTCCTTTTCGACAATTTGCAATATATTTTGTTTTTCCTTAATTAAGCTTCACATGCTGGAATTAATTACTGCTGGGTAGTTGAAATCTGGTGGTCTAATTTTCAACTTCAGTTAATAGAGCTCAAAGTTTACATTCACCTCTGAAATTACCAACCTTACCAAATTATATTTGTCTACTTATATCTTCTAGATCATGAATACAGAGGGCACCTGCAAGTGGCTTTTCATGTGTGACTCATGAGTCCATCTCTCTATTTATAGTGAAACTGTTTATCATATACAAGAACTCTATATTTCAGGATTACATGTAAAACCTAAAGGGTACATGTGTACCCCCCAACACATTCAAAACCATCCCTTTTCCCAGCCATTGAAATAAAGCTATATCAAAATTCCATTTGTCAAAAAGATCATGTAGAAATAATGAAGATAAGAAATTCACTGTGCTAGCCTGGAATAGCTTGGAACTATCGATACCATTACCCAAAATTACACGTGCAAGGATTTTGAAAACTTCAGTAATTAATTGGTTCAGGGGTGGAAACCAGCCAAAAGGCCACAGTTTGCATCTATGACGCCCAATGTTAGACAATAAAATGCACACATGCACACCCCTATATGATGAATCTCTCTCACATGCCTGTGGAGGCAAACAGGCAGGTACCATTATCCTTGTTTTGCAGATGAATATATCAGTGCATTTAACTAAGATTACTCAATGAATAACTGGTCTTCTACTTCAGTTATCTGAAATCACAGCCTGAGTTTCTTTCATTTCTACCACAAGTATCTATTTTAAAAGTAGGACAGGGAGCAATGGTGGCAAGAGGGTAGAGGCTGGTCAAAAGAAAGAGGGAGCAGGACCCGGACTAACTTCTCCGTCTTTCTCTTTCCTACACTTTGTTTCTTGTGTTTCAACCAATTCTGTCCCACGCTATCGGTATTTTCTTTCTCTAAGCTAGCTAGGTAGCTGGATTATTAATCAACATTAAGACATAAATGATCCCCAACTTAATTTTAGTAGATAATAGTTATATACCTAATTAGGACCTATAGATCTGCTAACTGGTCCAATGTGCTCTGGAGATTCTATGTTCTACATCAGTGCCTGTGTTTGTTCCACCTTCTCACTTATTTAGCTTTCTACAGCCATGCGTGCATTAGTTCATTTGACCTCATGACAGCCTTTATGAAGCAGATGCTACTCTGATCTTTATTTTACAAATGAGGAAATAGAGGCTCAGAGAACTCAAGTGACTTCCCCAAGTGACAGAGCTAGGATCTGAACTGACATCTGTTCGATTTCAGAGCCAGAGACTTACTCCCCACCTTGACAAATGGCTCTGCTCTACCCCAGCGGGCTGTGCCACTTCGAGCAGGATATTTAATTGGCCGAGTGCATCAATTTCCCTCTTATTTGTCAAATAGGAATAGTGACCACAAAGAGTTGTTGTTTTTTTTTTTTTTTAATTTTGGCTATTCAGTAATATCATACAAGCAAAAGTTTTTGATCTAGTACTATTATTATCAGCATTGAGTTAAGGAGAGTGAATTGATACAGGGAATATTAAAAACTTATGGACCAACCTGGAGTTAAAATCAGGCGCTTACAAGACTATGGCTCTTTGGGGGGGGTGGTCTTACAATTGCAGCTTTGCGGTGGAGGTATTTCTCCATTTATTTTTTATTTTTTTTAAGATTTTATTTATTTGACAGAGAGAAAGAGCACAAGCAGGGGGAGTGGCAGGCAGAGGCAGAGAGAGAAGCAGGCTCCCCACTGAGCAAGGAGCCCAATGTGGGACTCGATCCCAGGGCCCTGGGATCATGACCTGAGCCGAAGGCAGTCGCTTAACCAACTGAGCCACCCAGGCGCCCGGTATTTCTCCATTTAATGGGAGGTCTTGTTGGTGTTAGGGGGCATCCATGCAGCTTTAACTTCCTGTGACAAGTAGAGCTGATCACAGACGACTGCATGGCAAAGCTTCAGTCAGAAAGTGGACTTTACTTCTGTTCATCGGGCGTTTTGGTCACCCTCATTGTGCCATTTCTGTCTTGGACAGGAAGTAGAGTTTCGTACAGCAGAAATCTTTTCAGGTGCATTCTTTTCTATATTATTTTACCAACCTGGTGAACGTATATATACACATACATATAACTATACACACACAGATATACACGAATATGCTTCTTGTCTCTTTTCCTTTTTTTTTTTTTTGTCCCTTTATGAGGTTTCTTTAAATACATAATGATAATACATGCTGATGAAACTTGCCACCATGAAGTCAAATCTCTTTAGGTAATCCCAGGCCTGATCTTCAGAAACAAAATAATAGAAAGATTACCTTGTAATTGTTAGGCTGTAAGTGCTTTCATGTTTGCGAAGTGTTCTTAGATTCATGTAAAATCATGTGTAGTGAGGGCGCCTGGGTGGCTCAGTTGGTTAAGCGACTGCCTTCGGCTCAGGTCATGATCCTGGAGTCCTGGGATCGAGTCCCACATCGGGCTCCCTGCTGAGCAGGGAGTCTGCTTCTCCCCCTGACCCTCCCCACTTTCATGCTCTCTCTATCTCATTCTCTCTCTCAAATAAATAAATAAAATCTTTAAAAAAAAAAAAGGGGGGCGCCTGGGTGGCTCAGTTGGTTAAAATCATGTGTAGTGAGTTACTGTAAAGCTTTATGATCACCGGAACTCACATTAATGTATTTTGCTTGGTTTTTAATCTCATTGTCAACTGGAACATACATTTGGTCTTCTTGGTTTTGAACTGACTATTCCTATTCAGAGACAGAAAACTTCTATGGAACCACCATTTTATTTTGCTATTTCCAATTTCGTCCTTTTTATCTAAATATATACTATGTACAGTTCATTTTATAGCGCAGTTATTTATCAGTGCAACATAAATACTTCTGTAAACTTGTACCTCTTTTGTGTGAAGATCTTGAAATCAAAATAATCAACAGTAAACATCACAACTACAGCTGCAGTTTTAAATATTTTATAATCCAATCAAATTGTTTGAGTAGTAATGCATTTAAATGTTGTTATGGAATCCCCTCCAGACTTTTTAAAATGGTTACTCTGTTCCTGGGTTTACTATTTATGAAATTCATAAGGGATGACATTTTTTAATAATAGAGCATCTGACTTAGAGAGCAGTGTTTCTTCTCGTGTCTCAATATAATCTATAATTTTCTGGCCTAATTTTCAGAGGGACACATCTACAAATTACACTTTTATTAATGAACATCTATGCATCTGTTGTTGCTGCCGTAATTAAAATGGCCTTAAGTGAGAAGTTTTAGCTGAGTCATTTAGCAGCTCTTCAGATATGTGGATGAATGAAGAAGCAGTTTTACCTAAGGCGGTAAGGTATATATGAGGTCTGAAACCAAGTGTGAGAAATACATGTATAAAACACTCAAAACAGAGGTGACCTATAATAGCTATAATGTGATATTTTAGGCCAGGTCTAGGTCCTGATGTTGTTTAAATTAATTTTAAATCATGTAGGTTAGGAAAAAGAACGGAGATAGAGTTCCATTATTATTACCACTAAACACAGAACTCACATTAACTGAAGTCTTGCTATGTGCAATGTCCTGGGCTAAAGCACTTTATACAATTTATGCCACAATTTATTAAGATTATTTCCATTTTTTTCAGATGAGAAATCTAAGCAAAATAGAGGTTCTTGCCCCAAATAGTAAATGTTGGGATCTGGGCTATCTGACTTTAGAGCCTCACGTTTAGTACATATGTATTTAACTAGTACACGTGTATTTAATAGTACATCTTAATTTAATGCAATTAATGGACAGAGGATATTCATTTTCTGAAGTATTCTTGAACTTTTAAATACTAATAGTCAATGAGATGGATTTTTTAATTTGCAAAATTTGGAATTTTTTCTCTTTAACGTATTAAATTGATCTAAATAATTAATCAAGGAATTTTGTATCTCACTTAAGAATGAGAAAGTAAATTGACATTAACTACTTTTGTTGGCATTTATATAGGAAAGCTAATAACTGTTCTTGTGGTTATATTTTAACATGACTCAACTAATGCTTTATTACATACTCACATATAAATATTATTGGGCACTATTAAAAAGTACTTTCATCTTTAAACTGAAATATGATGTAGAAACAATATTTTAAGAAACACGTGTAAGGAGAGAAAATAAAGATTTGCATTCCTTGGTCTTATTAAAGGCAAGATCACATAAAAATGTCCTTTATACTTTTATAGTCTGGCATGAAAAAAAATTCAGTTTGGTGTTAACATTCTGTGTGTCTCTCTGAAGTATCACAAAGTTTAAAAAGTAAGCACACCTGGTGAAAATACCTTATCCTAATATTCACATCAGAATAAACATACATGGAATAGACAAAAATGCTGGATAGTGCATCTAAACTTTTAGAAATATCTGGGGGCAATGTAATATGATCAAAGTAGACAGGAAAATTTAAAGTCAGGGAGATACCTATTTAGTGCACCAAACTGCTCTCCTTGTTTGACTTTATTTCCTCATAGTTTAGTGCGATAAATTTTCATTGAAAATGGAAAATAAAGATACAGATATATCGGCCTAGTTCTATCAAATACGATAATTTGCTGGTAGTCTTTGGACAATGCAATATGTGGGAAACAATGAGCTAAGCACTTTTATAGACCAGTCATTTAACCTCATACAAGCTTTACTAATGTCTGTTTTCTTTTTCTTTCTTTCTTTCTTTTTTTTTCCCCAAATGTCTATTTCAACCAGTTGAGTTTTTAAAACTCACTAGGCTCAATGACTTACCTAAGGTCATGTAACTAGAAATAATTGGTGGGGTCAGGATTGAGTCCCAGGTCTCTCTACCCAAATCCCATGTGTTTTGGCTCACTTTGTGATGATCTTAGAATGTTCCATGGGTAAGTGCATTCCCTTCAGCCCTCGTTCAAAGCAATTTGTGTGCCTGAATTATTTCCCATGGATTTTTCAGTATGTCAGAAGCTAGTTGGCTGCCATAAAATATCGTGGTAACAAAAGCCACTGCTCTTTAGTCAAAGGACTAATGTTCACCTGAACCATAAGGAACCCTTTATACAAAATTACTTGGTGTACATCAAATGCACCCTTCTCACTTCTTCCCTGAGTTCTTCTGTGGTTCTAGATTGGGCTTTGCCCCTAAACTTAAGGGACACTCTTCTCTCCTACATCTGCACTCCCTTCTCAATCAGATTCATTACTTCACTCTCTCCTCAAACTGCAGTCTTTCTTTTTGAAAAAATTCTTCCTTGTGGAAACTTTCTGTGTTATCCCTCTGATGAATTCTAACCCAAACTCCAGGCATTGATTGAAACTTCTTTTGCAGATATATATCCCTGAGACATTTCAGGTTCCATGTTGACCATGTCCTTTCACTCAGAGTATGGCCCCAGATGTCTGACTTCTTTAGGTAAGTTACATGCTTGCTTCCCCTATAGACCTACACCAAATTTCAGTGTTCTTCCCATGCAAAAGTTCAACTAGCTTTTTTGCTAGCCTCATCCTTAATTCTTTATACAACTAGCAAATTAGAACCTGACTGAAAATTTGATCAAAACTGTTTGATGTGAACTTAAGTAAATTAATACCAGACATTCATAAATAATACCAGCATAGTCTTATCTTCATTTTGTAATATAAATTCAGGCCTTTTTGTAGGACCTAGTAAAACTCCCTGTATTAGTTTGTTCATATATTCAGCAATTATTTAGCAAGGGCCTATTCTGTGCCAGACACTCTTTTAGGAGAGCATGTGTGTGTCTCATGAATCACGGTACAGCCAGTGAGTAGTACTGTATCTTACATATAATAGGTCAGTCGACAAGGCTTGCTGCTTGGCTAGGTGCTAAGAAGTTTAACAGTAACATCCCCTGACCCTCCCTGCAGTAATCAGATTTTGATCTGATTTGTTTTTCAGATTTTGGTCTAGTTTGCCTATAATTAAATGTTCATAGAATCCTGAATCATATCCATAAGTGTATGTGATTATCAGTGCAAGATATCCATGCTCAGTGATGCATATTAGTTATGCTAATGTCTCCATCAAGTTTCTCTGGGTCTTGCATGTGTCACTTTCCCTCTTCCCAGGATTTACCTCTTTCAATGTGACAGGGCAATTTTTTTTTATGTTAATTCTTTTTTTTAAATTTTATTCTTATGTTAATCCCCATACATTACATCATTAGTTTTAGATGAAGTGTTCCATGATTCATTGTTTGTGCACAACACCCAGTGCTCCATGCAGAATGTGCCCTCCTCAATACCCACCACCAGGCTAACCCATCCTCCCACGCCCCTCCCCTCTAGAACCCTCAGTTTGTTTTTCAGAGTCTATCGTCTCTCATGGTTCGTCTACCCCTCCGATTTCCCCCGCTTCATTCTTCCCCTCCCGCTACCTTCTTCTTCTTCTTCTTTTTTTTTTCTTAACATATATTGCATTATTTGTTTCAGAGGTACAGATCTGAGATTCAATAGTCTTGCACAATTCACAGCGCTTACCAGAGCACACACCCTCCCCAGTGTCCATCACCCAGTCACCCCATCCCTCCCACCCCACCCCCCACTCCAACAACACTCAGTTTGTTTCCTGCGATTAAGAATTCCTCATATCAGTGAGATCATATGATACATGTCTTTCTCTGTTTGACTTATTTCACTCAACATAATACCCTCCAGTTCCATCCACGTCGTTGCAAATGGCAAGATCTCATTCCTTTTGATGGCTGCATAATATTCCATGTGACAGGGCAATTTTAAAAGATGAGAACAAAAGTGCAAGTCCACTTAGTAGTTACAGAGTGAATTCACTCTGTGGGGCCAAGGGACCACTGACATTGGACATGGGTTGGCCGGAGCTGGTTTCTGCAGCCATCAGAAAGTATCAGCTCCCTCCATCTGGGATGTCTGTGTCGTCTGGCAATTCACATCCTTTGCACCTAGTACAAAACTGTAGCTAATCTGAGGACAACAGGGCCATTGATGTTTCCCAATGTGTTTCTGCTAAACCTCCATCCCAAAAGGTATTATGAAAAAGAAAGGGGAGGAGGCTATACAATTAATAATTTTTATTGTATATTTAATATTTTGGAAAACACAGGGGACCACTGAGCTGTCTAGGTTTCTTTGCTGAGTAATTTCTCAAGGCTTTTAACATGCCAGTATTAACTGTGACTCTCCAAGAAAGGGGTATAAGGTTTAGTGTTACCCAAATGTATTTTGTCCATGGAACTCTTTATTATTCTTTTTCTCAGAGCATCTCTAAGAACAGGTGTTCAAAGAAACTTGGGAACTCTGCTTGAGGAACCCTGAAACACAGGGCCACAAAATCCATACTGTACAGGATCAAGAGGTTTTCTGAGGATCTGAATCTAAGCTATGTTGCTAATATTACATGGCATAATATTTAGCATGAAGTAATTGTTGTGAATTAAGGATATGTCATTATTTTCATATTTTGCTGATGAGGAAACTGAGATGTAGACAATTCAATTAGATTTCCTATGGTTTCTCTGTTCAGAAATGTTAACAAAACAAAGTAAGTACAAAACAAACAAAAAGAACCTAGATCTGTCTGACCTGATCTGACAGCCATTCCCGCATACTGTCCATTTGTCACTGGCTCTCCCTGGGCATTCAGGGCAGAGAAATACTGTTAGTCTACACCCCTCCTGCTAAATCCGAGTTTTAATCTCAATGCTGAATTAGCCCTTGAGGTGTCACAGAATGACGTCCACTGGAGAACTTTCCCATGAGTTTAATTCACAGCCTCCATTCTTGCCCAGATGAGAAGATTGGCTTTGGAAGCGACAGCGGGTTTAACCGCCACGGCCACCACCAAAGGCACTGGTATTTATTATGTGTGGGGTTTGGTAACAAACATTTAAAATCATAAATGCTTTATCTCATTTAATCTTTCCTCTCAATCCGATAAGGTTGGTAAGATTATAAAGCGACAGATTCAGAGAAGTTAAACCAATAATCAAAAGTTAAATAATTAGTAAACAGAGGAGCCAGAGATCAAACCCAGATCTGATTGACTGCAAAGCCCACAGGCTTTTCACTAACCATGTTGTCTCCAAAATCTACACAGATAATCCCTGTATAAATTTCTCCCTGGGGCATGAATGGCTTGGGGTATGAAAGTGCCATAAATTTCCTTTCTCTACAAATTTACCTATTTTCAAAGCTGAGCATTGTGTTTTATTGTCATAATCCGGGAGAGAAGAAAACAGGAGAGTCAGCATCCTGGCAATTCTGATAGAATGCACCTTGACTCTGTCAAACTCCAGAGCTGACCTTCCCATGTGCTGAAAATCAGCATGGAGAAAGGGATTTATTTGGAGCTGTTACAGCCCTGGCATTCAGGCAACCCTGTAGGAGTTGCTGCTAGGTGCATGTTTGTAGGAAATAGACCAACGATGGAACCCCCATGGGACTGTTTCCTTCTACACCAATCCAAGGTTTTAAGTACTATGGGCTTATTTTATTCATCAGGCTAATTATAAGTGATTTGACACTATAATCTGGAAAGAAAACTTTTTTTTTGGTAAATTAACTCTGTAGATAAAACATTTTTCTTCTCATTTCTAGAGTATCTGCTTTTATGGCTCATAGGATCGGTAATTTTTCTTTCTTTCTTTTTTTTTACATTTCACAAAGCTTCTAAGATCTGAACACAGATGATGGCAAGCAAAAGATAGAGGTTCAAATGAAACTACTCAGGAGGTCAATAATTTAACACTTTCAGAAAGTATGTAATAGTAATTCTCACAGAGATCTCTAAGATAAATTTCTTCATTAAAAATCTATTAAGAGTTAGAAGGAATTTATTAAACAAATTATTAATATTTCAGGGCACTGCTAAATAGCAAATTAAAACAAAGCTAAAATAGCACAGGAAAAATATATTTCATGATTAAAAATGAATTTCTACTTGACGATGAATTTTACCAAAGGCTAATTATTTCTCAAATATTTCAGTTTGGAATCTTAATCTTTTTTTTTTTTTCCCCATGAATTAACTAGTAGTCTTTTTTTTTAATCCAGTACTATTTTGGGTCATGTGTGTCTTTCTTTAAGAAAGAAAGACACACATACACACATATTGACTATTTCTATTGACTATTATCTTTACAAATGCAAATTACCACAAATTATAGTTAAAGAGTAATGCTCACTTTTCTTCCTCTTTGTCACTGTGTATGACCCCTGATGACCTTCAGTTTACCCTTGGTATTTCAGTTTATAACAATAGGTGTGTATTCTATATTTGTAAATAATAAAATGTTGAACAGATGACAGTGTTAAGGTTCATAAGATGTTTGCTTTATGCCAAATGAAATGAATTGAACCAATAAACTTAATCAAGTATGGTTTTGTCAAAAGCTATTTTGAAGAACTAGTCTTTAAATCAGGCCAAATATTTGGTTCTATTAATTAAAGACCTGTTAAGTGCAGTGACAACACTTGGTTGAATTAGTAACAAGTGTGAGGGTTTCTAAAGGCTTTATTAAGAGCCAGTCATTTGAATTCAAACATTTTTGAAGCATTACTTTATACATGCAGAAACAATGGAACTTGTTTTGTGTTTAATGCTTTGATCCATCTATCCATGTATGCATGTACCCATCGAATATTTCTTGATATTTTACAATAAAACACTGCAAGTGTCTTAAAGGGACATTAAGACAAAACTGTGACTATTTTCAAATAGCTGATAGATCAGTCAGGAGAACAGGCAAAGTCAGAGCTGCTGGTTTCTGAATTTTGTCAGACATGTAGTTATGACAGACCATAGAAAACAATGTGTGGCAAAAGTTGTGTCAATTTTAAGAGACTCTTGAAAGATAAGAATATGGGTATGTTGAGATAGAGTCAGTGAGGACCATATTCTAGAATGGAGGAAATAGCATATTATCCCTATGAGGACACCATAGAAGTAGGATTCTGGACACAAGTTGTGAATTGAAGAGTATGAATAGGTGTAGAGGGAGTTTAGGATATTTGAAGTGATCATAGTCGCTTTGTTTAGGAATGTGAGATGTTTATCTGAGCACAGGGGAGATTATGACAAAAAACCTTTTGGTAACAATCTGGTACAGAACAGAGGTTGAGTTGGAATTGAAAGAGAGGAGACCATTATGACAGTTACTGGAGACGTTCCAACATAGGCTGCTGACAACTTGGCAGGAATGTCAAAGGAACATGAAGCATCAGATGATGAGTGGACTAGATTTTAAAGTCCCTTCTAGCCACAAGTCAGAGAAGTAGATTAGAACCCTGGGCTTTGGGTCCCACTCTCTAATTTGCAAGTTGGTTCCACCACTACTGACTATGACCTGGGACGAATTACTTAGTTCTCAAGTCCTCCATGGCTTCCTCATGGGTTAAACAGGAGTAATTTTAGAATCCATTTCATCACGTTGATGTGAGGTTTAAACAGGGTAGCATCTATGAAGCCCTTAGCCCAGGGCTTCAAAAAGTCAAGTCCTTCATAAATGGTTGCCTGCAATATTATTCAATTTCCAGACATTAAGGTTCTGAATTGTACAAACAGAAAGGGGAGAAAATGGGCTAGGTAGGGAAAGCAGTGCTGAGGTAGAATTCATGGGATTTGGAAACTCATTTGATCATTAACTATAGATCAAACTGGGATAGAGGACCAGAAGAAAGTAGCAAAAACTGAACATTTTAGAAATGTATAGCTATGAGGATTGGATTGCTTCTCTATTCAAAATTAGAAAGAGAGGTCCCCCTTCCCCCAAAAGAGATTTTTTCCCCCTGCATTGACAGTTTTAAATACTTAAATTTATGAATTAAAAAAATATTTTTGTGAAAAGAATTGTTTTAAAATTGTTTGCTTCTAATTGGAGGAAACAATCAGGCATTTGACTTTTTTCCATTTGAGCTAAAAATCGTAGGCAAAAGTGGTCCTTGTAACATGCCTGTAGACACTGAATGAGCATTCTGTACTCAGTGCAACAGCATAGACTAGTGGTAGGAAGGAAGATCGTAACTAGGAGGTCTGGGACACTCCGTACTTTTTCATCCTCTCCAAGGCCCGTTTTTAGGCTACAGTTAGAACAAAATAATCTAGAACTGTGGGAACACACTAATTGACAAATGAAACAAAACTAGTTTAGGGGACAGTTATTTTAAAAACATAAGGCTTATTTACTAATGACTAGGAGTATTTGAAAGAGGCTTTTTTTTTTTTTGACTGCTTCAGTAAGTAGCTTAATAATAAAGATCACATATTCAAATGTGTTAAAAAGTACTTCTTTTTCCTCCAGTTGAAAGCTTCAGCTATTTTAAAGAAGTCATGCATTAAAACCTTTATTAGCTTTTCATTTGTACCATGGGGGATAATATTGTCATTTCCCTGCATTGAATTTTCTTATCCAGATAGGTGCTGTATATCGATCACTGAACATTTGCGTGCACTTTAGAACACTACAGAGGGAAACAAAATTTACTGAGAGCCAGATCCTGAATTGAGAGGTTTATAATCAAACATGTATACAACTTACACAATATGGACAAAAGAAATAAGTGCTATTTTACTTATCTAAAGAGAGCCATGGAAACACAGAGGATGAAGGGATTAATTAAACTTTTGGGGGGCACAAAAATCTTTGCAGGATTCAGTACTCAAGATATTGCCTGGCACAGAGTAGACATTCAACAAACATTTGTTTAATACATGATCTATAAATATATTGATTTCTCTAAACTTTGGGCTTTAAAACAGCCATTGTTTTATTTCTCCTGGGCTCTGCGGGTGGGAATTTGGAAGGGCTTCGGCCAGATAGTTGTGGCCCAGGGTCTCTCTTGGGGTTGCAGTCATATGGTGGCCAGACCTAGAAAAGTGAGAGGCCCCCGCAGCTGGGGGCTCCTAGACATTGCTCTCTCCCCTTGTCATCTCACGACCTCCACGCGGTTTCTCCTTTTGGGTGGGTTTCGGCTCCTTCACAGCAGAGTGGCCTCTGCAACGGGGCTTTGTACAAGCTTTTAAGAACAAGTATTTTAGTTAACAAAGCAGAAGCTTCATGGCCTTTAGCAACTTAGCCACACTCTGTTAGAGGAAACGGCCACAAAGCCAGCCCACTTTTAAGAGGGGGCACGCAGACCTCATCTCTTGTGGGGGGTGGTGTCAAAGTTACATCTAAGATAAGCATGCAGGAGGGGGGTGTTGTGGCTACTTATGAAAAATAAAATCACCATAGTGAATTCAATGTTAGTTTTTAAGCTATGCAATGTAATGTTCTTAGAGAACATTCTTTTTTGCCTTTGTTGTTGTTGTTATTGTTTTAAGGAACATGTCGTGAAATACGAAAAAAATTTAGAAGTGGATTTGGAATCAGAAGTTAGTATAGATTATTTCGGAAACTCTCAATTTCTACTCCATTTTGTATTGCGTTTCTCCTAAGTGTATATCCTTTAACGTGCAAAGCCCTCATTTAGGCTGTGTCTATAAGATTGTGTACTAAGCATCGGCAAATTAAAGAACCTGTCTAAGTCACTACCACGACAAAAAATTAATCTATGAAATCAACTGTTTGGCATCATATAACAACAACAAAACAAACAAACTGAAACAAAGAAAACAAACACACACACACAAAAGCAATCCCCGAAAGCAAACCAAGATAAAACTTACCACATGTATAATTTACTTTTCACTTGTCAACAAGTTGCTTTGATATGGCATAGAAGACAAAGTCTTATTTGAAAAGGAATACATCTCAGATTTGATTTTAGCAAAGTGTTGCATGAGGGTTACAACTAAATGGGTTTTGTTTTAGTTTACATGCAAAGAATATCTCGAGTCCAAGAGCTTCGGGAGATACATGATATATTTCAGGCCAATACGATATCACTTGATACACCTGAACAGCATCCTTCACCTCTTTCACTTTGGATGTACCAATACCAACAGAGTAGGAGAACTGAAAGCCAGTCGTATAAACTACAATATCTCTAATGACTACAAGCATGGTGGTAATTTCTTGTGATCATGTGACCAGGAAAGCCATTTAGTAGAAAATGTGAAATAACAGATGTTTCAGTAATGTTGCCTGCTTTCTGGAACTTACATCTCACAAAGGGAGATGTCAAGCACTGTATGTATATTACTATTTTTTTAAATTGGAAACATAGCAGAGCATGTTTTCAAACTGGACTCCATAATGCTCTTTGGATTACAAAAATTTTGACTTCTAAAAATATACTTTTAATATTTTTCCTTTAAAAAATTAAGTAGCACATGTAAAACTTAAAAGTTTTTAAATATTATGATTTGATTAGAGTTTTAGGATAAGGAAGCAGTCCAAAAAGAAAATATTTTGCTCCAAGTTTATCTTTATTATTATAGATATGGGAAAAGAAGGTTATTAAAGGAAATATTCTGAAAATAGCATCTGAATATAGACACAGCTGATATAAAAAACACAAATTTTTATTTAAGTCATTATTAAAATATTTAAACATGAACTAGTGTTTAAGGTATAATATTGCTACTGGAATCTGAAGGTTGTTTGTTGCTGAGAAACTGGGTGCTGATTTTATTTTCAAGAGGTTTTTTTGTTGTTATAAATATCTCATAGCATCACAAGAAATAATGGCTCAGCAACTATCTCTTCAGCTGCAAATACCTTTTCAGTTCATTCATCTCCTTCATGTGTTCTGAGCTGCTAGATTCAGACCTGGGGAAAAATATTTTTCTCCTTTTCTGCAGTATTTCTTGCTTTGTTTTAGTTACCTCAATAACTCTTTCCCTTTGTTCTACCTTGGAAGGCACAGCCATTAAAGAAGTTCACAACTTATATTTTCTGTCTGAGGCCCAGGAAAGTTTCTCAGCATTTTCTCAAAGGCACATGGGTAACCTTATCATTTATGAAATTCAGGCCTAAACTCCATAATGTTTTAGCTAAAAATAAGTATCTGATTCCTTTCCCATGGCTTCAACAACATTCTGGGTAGCAATGCTAGGTAGAGAGAATCATGGAATGTAAAAATCATAACTAAAATATTTGTTCTGGCTCATTCTATTGGCACTCTTGTCTTTTTTTTCCCCCCTTAAGAGTCATTACATGCTTCCATTTTCAATATTAAAAAATCAGTATTTTTGACATTAAAACTCAAATTTTAACAAAATAAAAGGGGGAAAAAAAACCCCAAGGTACAGTCTAAGGGAAACCTATCCTGCCCTCCACCCCCATACCGGCCCAGGTCCTAGACCTGTGTGCCCTGCAGTACTCCCAGTCACATATATGTATATGTACATACCGGGTGCACTCATGCACAGGCTGGATGTGGGAGGCAGCTGGCTCAGGAGCAAGTATCAAAATAGTTTTAGAAATGACTGTCCAGCCCAGCACAGGCATTAGAAAAATACTCTTTGCAAAGGAAGGTGGGAAGAATGGTGTGTGGAATAGGAGATGGCATGGCTGCTAGCCTCAGCTCTCCTCTTCCTGTGGCACTGGGCCCCCAGGGTAGCCGATCTGAAGGGGCCAGTCTGAATGCGCCCCAGAGGCTCTGGGCTGAGTACTGGGCCCACACCCTGAGGCCAAGGTGGGCAGATCCCACCAGAGCCTACAGATTAGCAGGTATTGGTCCAAGTGAAGGGACAGGCAGGAGCCAGGGATGCTGGATCCCAGCTCCCAACAGGGCAGGTGGCTGGGAGTTCTGGCCTTCCTCATTTGACCAACATGATGCAGGCTTGAGCCTCTTCTTACATTAGGTACCCCCAGATTCTTCTCAGAATCCTCTGAGGAGCCCAGGAAATCTTTCACGTCCTTTATCCTACCATCTCCTGTTGGGTCCAGCGTGGTGTAGTCACTGGTGGCCAAGTCCATGGACATGTGCAAGAGGACGGCCTCTGGTGGCTCTAGGGTGTCTGTTCCCTTGCTGCAGTCAAGACCAGGGCTCCCATGGCAGATTCATGGGGCCACCATGATGCCCGGAGTTCCATTGGCCTGGCTCAGCTTGGGTGACCCTGGGAACCTGCAGCTGGCATGGGCAGTATCATGCAGCCTGCTAGTGTCCAGATAGGTGAGCAGCTCTGCAATGTTCTGGGCACTTAAGAAGAAGCGTTCAAATTTCGACTGGGAACATCAGGTAAAAGCCCCGACTCGGCCATGTGAAGACACAGAGGGAAATGACGCTGACGTTCTCCTTCCAGATGCAGGAATAGCGGTTCTGGGATCGCAGGCCAGGCACAGAGAAGATGTGGACATCACTCAGGTTGGTGAGGCAGGCCTGGCAGGTCTTAGTATAGCCCTTATAGGCCACACTGGCAAACGTTACAAGTGCCATTTTGTGCAGGCAACAGCCCTTGTGGTCATCAGCTTGACCTTGATCTCGGCGCTCACCTTGGGCATTGTGAACACCTTGAACTGCTCCTCAGAGGCAGTGTGCAAGGCATGGTCGCCCTGCAAGTCGGGCAGCTGCACCAGGTCCCGCGAGGCCGCTCAGAGTGCAGGCAGCGCGTGGCCGCGCACGTACTGCACCGCGAAGCCAAGGCGGGCGCGCAGTGGGTCAGTTGCATCTCCTTGCTTGCTCCTCCCACCGTTCCCGCCTTGTTCTCGCTGTTCGCACAGCCATTGCGTAGGCAAACATGGAGCCCGAGTTCGTGCCACACGGAGGTCTGGGGCGGGCTGCATATCCAAGGAACGTGTCAGGAAGCGGAGGCAGCTCATAGTGCTGGATAGGGAGTGTTCAGCCAGCAGGGCTCAATGCGGGGCTGCACGGGCATCATCATCTCCTCATCCTCGGGGCGAGCCTGCTCCACGCGGGGGCCTCCTGCAACTTGCCGTGAGCATTAGCTGCCGCTTCTTGCCTGAGACGCGGCTCTTCCGGATGAACAGTTGCGCGGGAAAGACTGGCACAGTGAGCAACTTCGCCTGGGAGCACAGCCCCAGGGATTGTTGGGTCTGAAGGGTACACTTGGCCAGCACAGGGCTCTTGCACTGGTAGTTGAAGAGGCCATAGCCATGACTGATGCAAAAGGCTGCAAGGCTCCTAAGGCTTCTCTCGAAATGGATGTGACAGCAGCTGGCAGCAGGCACTGAACCAGCACATGGGGCTGGAAGCCAGAGGGTGAGAGCTCAGCCACTCCTGGCCCTTCCATGTGAAGCCCTCGCAGTCCTGGAGGAGGTCGTGCTAACCACCTGCTCTGATGCCACGTTGCTTAGCTCCAGCATCAGCACCTGGCCTGCAGTGCCAACCACCACCATCTGAGCTGCGTCCTTGCAGAGTACCACCTTCTCCACGGACAGGACTGGATTGTGGCTGTTGATGTCCAAGCGGCCCATCCTGCAGAAGGGTGACCAGTCGTCTCCTAGCCTGTTGGCGTGTTTGCCAGGCCAATGGGCTGGCCTACTGACATGCTTGCAGTCGGCCTGGAAGAGGACAGCTCTGCTAAGCTTGCAGAGTGGCCACAGTGCCATGGCTGGGGACCTCCCAGAACTGCACTGTGTGGTCCTCATTGTAGGTCAGCAGCAGACCTCGCCACCATGGCTCCTGGGCCAGATTCTGGCCCCTGGTGATGGACCAGCTGGAGGCACTGCAGGCCCCCTGGGGGTGCTGCAACTCGCCAGAGCTTACAACATGGGCCCACAGCTTGGCGGGGACCTTGGCGAAATGGGCCAAGCAGGTAACTGCCAATGGGTATCTCTGTCTTAATGCTGAATATATACAGGAGAATATTTTTTCTAGATTTTAACTCTATCATTTCTCCATACGTTATTTAGCTGCCACAAGCAAACATGCTGGGCATCCAGTGAGCATTTGGGCATAAGTCTTTATCTGAAACAGAAGCTAGGTACAAAGATAAGTTGGAGGAATCAAAGTATTCAAGATGGATTCTACCTGAGCTATCTGTACTGTGAGACATGGCTCAGTTTATACCAACAATAGTGTTATATCTACCAATTTCTAAGTCATTTTCTTATTAAAATACTTGAGCAGGTGTACCTAAAAATGCCTTCAACCACTTCTGTGTTAATTTGAGAGGAGAGTTTTGCAAACCAGTGAAATTTAATTTTAGAATCCCATTCAGTTAAGGCTGGGAAAGAAAGGAAGGCAAATTGGGAGTTTTTGGTTTTGCTTTGACACCTTATAATACAATTAGGGCTTTTATGACCAAAGGAAAGTGATAACTACAGAAGAAAATTATGACAGTTCTAACATTCAGTAGATTAAAAGGTTTTATGTACATTATCAAACTCACCTCAGTAGTTCCAGAAAGAAGGGAGAGAGAAATGTTGCTATTTGTGTTTTATACCAATGTCAGTAGTATTAAATTATCAAAGAACGTATTTTAAATGCGAATATGTATACTGTATATATATACATACAGTACACACACAGAATGAGAATAGCTTTAACTTTCCCAGTTTTTAAACTTTTTTTTCATCATCAGTGGTTTCCTTTAAGAAAGTTTTTCAGGTAAGCATCCTAGCATGTTCTGTTTTCCATCTTGTTTATCATTAAGTTGTCATGTTTTATTCTTTGTTTCAACTGGGTGATGTTAAGGGATTGATGGTCCAGTACGTAAACAAACTGACGAGAGGAGCTAGAGAAGACACCAGGAGGCTCATGATGAAATCTTTCTTTTTTTTTTTTTTTAAAGATTTTCTTTATTTATTTGAGAGAGAGAGTGAGCAAGTGAGAGAGAGAGCATGAGCAGAGGGAGAGGGAGAAACAGGCTCCCTGCTAAGCACAGAGACTGATGTGGGGCTCAATCCCAGGACCCTGAGATCATGATCTGAGCCGAAGGCAGATGCTTAACCAACTGAGCCACCCAGGTGCCCCAGAAACCTTTCTTAATGACATTTCCCTATGAACACAGCCTGCCTACAAGCTGTTACTGAATCAAGAGCATATCACCAAGTGGAAGTTTGGAATTGACCCCCCTACACACACACACACACACACACACACACACACATCACAGGTGCAAAAATCCTGCATAGAGTTGACATCTGTCTTCCACTTTGGTTCCTAGACTTTGTCACTAACCTCACCAATGAGCAAATATAAGTACATCTGCTTTCTAAGAAAGCTCCTATTGAATTACCAATACTACACTATAATTTCCAAGTTAGTGCAATAATCCATAAACATTAGCATTGCTCCCAAACTATGCTGAGTATGCAAAATAAATCATGAGTCACAAAATATTTGCTACAAAGCCAAGCCCATCCTTCACACGAACAATTTTCAGAAATGCAGACAGACTTACGAGCAACACTTGCCTAAAAATTTTTAGAACTTTTCCTGCCCTTTGAGACCATTCTTCAACATCAGGTTCAGCTCCTATAGTGAACTGAACATAAAGCTTAAAGATGAACAAATGTAAATTAAGATAAATTATTCTATTTTCAGTTAATAGTTTGGTAGAGCTTACTGAAGGAAATGTCACGTTACTTAATTTTCCGAGCTCCAGTTTTTGCTTTCTCGTATATCCAAATGCATACATACACAGACACAGACATGTACACCCACTTCTTGACTTCTCTTGACTTCTCTAATAATGGGTTGACATTCTGGAGTCACTGATTTTCAGTGGCATAACCAAAACTTTCTCAATCAGGAATTGTAAAAGTATATCTTCTAGGATCTCCATTCATTCCTACCAGATTTCCTTCTACATAGGCATAGGTTCCCTTTGATAGTCAGGATCAACGTTAACATATTTGATATCAGGTAGATGTCAACATGTTTTAGTTTTATTTTTTAACAGCAAAACAGCCCAGATTTTCTTTGTAATTTATTTTTGGTGTCCGTATCATTCCATTTTCTCCACGCTGCCCTTTGGAAGCACATTTAAATCTTCCTTAAAATATAGTGAGCACTCTTCTAGAGAATGCCTAACTTTATTTTAGTTCCTTTGATTTGCAATGCATAGCTGTAGCAATACATTTCCACATATTATTTGTTTTCATCACTGAAGCTCTTTGTTGCAAAGAGTTCTTAGAAGTTTGCTTTTTGGGATAACTTCCTAGACTGTCAGGTTTCTACTCAGAACTCTTTGCCTTCTTTTTTTTTTTTTTAAGATTTTATTTATTTTTTTGAGAGAGAGAGAGAGCATGAGAGGGGGGAGGGTCAGAGGGAGAAGCAGACTCCCCGCCGAGCAGGGAGCCCGATGCGGGACTCGATCCCGGGACTCCAGGATCAGGACCTGAGCTGAAGGCAGTCGCCCAACCAACTGAGCCATCCAGGTGCCCAGAACTCTTTGCCTTCTGACTGGTGTAATTTACATACAATTTAAATTGTCTTCATTTGATTAGATTAGGGGATGGCATGAGATGATTCTAGGTTTTCAAACTTCTGTGTACTTAATGCATTAAGAAAAAAGGGCAATTTCAAAGTAGAAGCTCAAGACCAAATAGGGGGCAGGGCAGGGTAAGAATCATGTGTGGTGTTAGCAGGGGTAGTTGAGGCACGGGGATAGGCACTGTTGCCAAGGGACATTTCATGTCTAAAAGCAAGCTCACTGATAATTTTGCAGAGACTATTGCATGGACGCTGCTCTAAATGCTTCTTGTTCTTTCCCAACTGAATTCATATCAAGTCTAGTAGAAGAGTAGATGTTGCTTTTTCTTGGGGAGCCGATCCATCATTGCCCTGAGAATGCCAGAACACGTGCCAAGGAATGGTGGAGGTTAGATTCTACTTCTGGAGGAATGACGTAACTTGGTAACTTCCTTCCAAGTGATCCATTCATTAACATGTCTTATAAATCTCTCATCAGCCGGGGTAGTTTAAAAAACAAACAGACAAGAAAACAACTGTGGGAGTAAATGTGTTGTCCTCATTGACAAGTGCTGTGACCACTAAACCACTTCTAAATTCTCAAGATGATATATTTATACGTGTGTGTGTGTGTGTTACTGGTACTTAATGCTGTGCTGCCTGCTAATTTAGTTTCATCTACAGTCTTGGAAATGATTTCTTTCCTTCCAAGATCCAAGTCATTACTGTGAATAATTGAAAAAGCAGGGCTCTACCCTCTTGGTAACATCTTTCCACCTTGCAGTCATCCCACTGATTGGCACTGCTGTGGCCATGCCTGACCCTTTACCCAGTTTGAGGGCTTGTCTGCCTGCCTCATGCAGCCCCGTACTTCCCGCACTCACTTTTCTTGTTGAAATGTTTCCTGACAATGTACGTGTACTATTAAATGTGCATGCAGTTCCTCACCACGTTCCTCCTTTGTGCCAGTCATGTATCTTGATTTAGTCTTTCGTGTCTATTTTTTTCCTAACTTACACAGACTTTTTTTCTCCAGCAAAACTGAATCCATACAGCAACAGCTAGTGTCCTGCCCCAGATGTGCTCTCCCCTGTCTCTCAAGGTGCAAGTTCAGTGCTAGACTTTTCCTTTTCCATCCTGCTTAGAGATTCTGTGACATGCACTGTCTCCACTATTTCTAGAAGATGCCCAATAAATGTGTGCAGAGTTGAAATATGTCTTTCTTTCATTAAAATATAAGCTCCTTGAGGACAGGGACTGTGCCTTAGTGCCCCTTGCGATGTACATGCGGCATTAGGCATTTTTAAGACATATTTTTTGATTCCCAGATTTTTTGATAAATTTGAGAAACTATTTTGCTCAAGTTTTTTTTTTTTTTTAAGAAAGGTCGGATTTTCGATTTTTCCAATTCTTGCAAGTCTTCTATTTTAGATAGTAGTTCCTCAAAGGGACTCAGCTATTTCCCTGCTATGTCACTGTCCAATGTCTGCTTCCTATAGGCTTTTCTGTGTGTATCTTCTGGGGGGGGCGGGGGAAGCTCTTGTCCAGTCTGCTGCTCTGTAGAAATAACTGAAAGGGCAATAATGTGGCATTTGTGAGATGTTAAAAAATGGAAGGAAGGGGAGGCTTTTAATTGTATGGGAAATTTAATTAGATTTAGACTAATTAAATTCATTTTTTATATTAACATGTTCACAAATATTATTGCATCTCGTTAGATTTCATTCTTCTAGCCTTACTGAACAATATTCAGTAGTAGTTTCAGATTACAATAAGTTCATTATGAAGATAAGGTGGAATTAGTGTAGGAAGCTCAGCTGGTTGAAGGGGTCTGTACTTTAATTACTGCAGAGGGTGTGCATATTAATTACAACACAAGTGATATTTACTGTACCTCAGGAACATATGACAGGGTAGAGATACTGACAGCACCAGCTAATAAACTCAGTATGATAATGAGGAGAAAAGACCATAAAAATAGAAGGAAATAAAATTATTCATAAAGTATATTGATCCCAAAGTAAAGACATTAAGCTCTGATGAAGGGCAACAAAAGGGAAGCTCCTCACTTTATCAAACAAATAATCAAAGTAGAGAAATGTTAGCGGGGAGACAGATTGTGATTATACTGGTCACATGATCACACTCCAGAGAGTACACGGGAGCCATAACATGGGAGATTTTTAATAAATCAGCAGAAAGCCATACTGTCACCTGCAGGAACCGAGGTCTCAGTGGCTAAGGACAGCTCCGTAGAGAAGTCGAATGTGCTGTGGTGTAAACTGGGAGGAACCACATGCATACAAAATTTGGCTCAAGAGCCACTGTCCCCTCTGAAAAAACCAAGGGCAAACCTAAGAATCCTGTGAGAATTACTCTCAATAGCAACCTGGGGGCCCTCACCCACTTTTCCCTGTCCTTAGAAATCACCAGCTCTGATTTTGAGATGGTAAATAAGGGAACAGTTGGGGGTTGGTTGGAGAATTTTCCCAGTAAATGCTCAATTATGTCATGATCCTGTCTGAATCTGCACAGCCCGAAGGAAAGTTCAAATTTTGGTCTACAGCGATTAAATCTGAGATTTGTTTTGTTTTGTTTTTACATGGGCCTTCCAAAGAAACGGTCATTTTTTAAAAACAATTATTTAATCAACTACCAACGTTTACAAACAAGTTCATTTTAGAAAAAAAAAATTGGCTAAAGTGCTAATTCTTAATTTACATTAAATAATTACTATAGTCAGGTTTCTGCTAAGTATTTGTCATTTTCGAGTTTATTAGCCAAAATCTGCCATAAATTGTGCTCGTAGTTGAGTTATTATGGATAGAAAGTACATCAGTTACCTATTTATTTTAACACATGGAATAATGATGTTGACCAAACTCTCACAATTGCTCTAAGTTAATTTTGTGAGGAAAACATTCTGTTGTGGGTGTATATATGAATAGTGATTTTAATATATATTGGAAATATGTGATATATATTTGTACATATGAACTTGAATCTCTATGTAACAGAACATGCAGTCTGGTTAAAACACCTCAAAAGATAATAGTAAACTTAGAGAAAACGGAAAGAAGGGCATACATTGGGCAGTGCATAATCTGGGCCTGCATTTTGGTGACACAGAGGTGTCTGGAAACAAAAAACAAAAGAGATTGTTCATTTTGGTTGAAATCTATAAATTCATCAGTTGAAAGGATTAGACTTCAAATTACTGAATGAAATTATGGGAAATCTCTCTTTGCAACTTGGTCAAGACAAATAAGATGAATAACGAACTCACTCAGTTCTGAATTAGTTTAATTTATGCATCCTGGAGCGGAAGTGAAGCTAGCCCTGGACACCATCATGAAATGGGGGTGTCATGCCTGGTTTCCTGTACCTCCATCTCCCTTTTCCAGTGCCTTACTCTATCCCAATATCCAATGTTTTCATGCTTGCCTTTCTTTCCTTTGGTGGAGGGGTTGAGAAGTGATTTCACTTATATTAAGGTGAAATATTTCCAGGAATATTTTTATTTTAAGATAAAAATGTTCCATGTAAGCTTACGTTATAGCGTGACTATTAAACAAAGTATTTCTGTATGAGCAGAGGATCTACCTGAATTGACTCAAATGTATCAAAGTTATAAACAAGACCCACGTGAAAGGCCGGGCATAATCAGAATGTGGGGAAGAGAGGTGGTAATTCAAGTTTTATAATTGGTATTGCTGTGAACTGTATTATTTTCACTAATATATGTTTGATATTTACAGTGTTAAGACATAAGGGTCTAGGATTGTATGGTATCAGGAACATGGTAGGTAGGTGTTTGATAAGTATTTAATGAAAGAATGAATAAACAAATGATTCATTTACTGAACGAATGAATGATTGAATGGGTCCACCTCAGGGGGTGTTTCATCAGTCCTTGAAAATTACTGGTGGTGTTTCTGTTGGATCTGGTGAACTGAGCACTGTCTGTAACCCTGGCATTTGGCTCTCTGGCTAGCAGTCCATCAGCACCCCCTGAAATGTGAGTGCTGGCCAGAGTGGATTACTACCGTTGAGCAGCTAGGCCCTCGCTCTGTGTTTGGATGTAAAGACTACAGGTGGTAATGGGAGATTGATGCACTTGTGTTGAAATGTGGAGCATGAACTCATCTCTAGTTTACCCCTTGGGAGATTCAAACAGTTTTATGGTAAATATGAATAGCTTTAGCAGACTTTCAGTTATCAATATGCCGATGTTTTGTTTTGTTTTCTCCCCCAAAATACCCTGATACTTGGAAACAGAAGAATAGTTTAGGTGCATACCAATGATACGTATAGATGGGAAACTCCGAGCCTATGATTCCTAGTGACTTGGATTTAGGCTGAGCTATTTATTAGTATTAAAGAATCAGAACACGATAGAGGCACAATAGAGGGAAAATTTATTTAAAATTTAGCAGAGTATAATTCTGATTTTCTATTAGTGTTTCATGGGTTTCAGATATGGGTTTACTTCTCTTTGTCAGAGCTTTACATTTTTCCTGTTAGTTTTTTTTGTTTCTGGTCCCTCTCACAAGGTTCCTGCTGTCCTCATGGCATCTCATGTGCCCTTAGTTCCTTCCCTTCCCTCATATGTGCTGCTTCAGTGATCTGTAGCTCATTGTTCACCATTATTTTTCATCCTCCTCCCATCTAATTTGGTTCTGATATTTGTTTCTGCAAACATTACTTTCTCTTTTCTATGTCTCTACTTTAATGGCTAATTTTTTTTGAATTTGACATTCTGGAACAGCTCTTCTCTTTTCCAGCAGCGGAAGAGTTGAGTTTGTTGAGAAACAATTTTGGGGACATCTATCAATGTTGACTTAAGAAAGAAGGGTAGTCCTTAGCTTCCTTTATTTATTTCTTCTTTGAGTAATGAAGAGGCAAAGTGTTGGATGTAGTTATTAAATAGACATGAATTCTAGACATGTTGTAGAAAGCAGAGGATTTAGATATTAGAATATCAGTGAGACAAAATAGGTTGTATCACCTAACGATTGGGGTAACTAGCCTACAACATCAATTAAGGAAATCGTTCTTTTTTACTTTTTGAATATGTATATGGGCAATCCTGCTGCACTTTATTGGTTGAAATTAAAAATTTAAGGTTAAACAAAATAGATGATCTCTAAAAATATATTATACTTGATTCAATATGCTTTGTAATCTCTGCAGTCACAGGGAGCCACAAAATTCTTGTGTTTCAACTACACAGAAAATCTTGTTAATTGTTGGGCGCCTGGGTGGCTCAGTTATTAAGCGTCTGCCTTTGGCTCAGGTCATGATCCCAGGGTCCTGGGATCGAGTCCCACATCAGGCTCCCAGTTCGGTGGGAAGCCTGCTTCTCCCTCTCCCACTCCCCCTGCTTGTGTTCCTGCTCTTGCTATCTCTCTCTCTGTCAAATAAATAAGTAAAATATTTAAAAAAAAAAAAAAAGAAAATCTTGTTAATTGTTGTTGCAATGAAGCAAAACTTACAGAATGTCCCCAAAGCATTTGAACTTAGTGCAGGGTTTAATATCTTTAAGCACCTTAAGCTCCAAGTAATTGCATAACTTAAAGTTTTAGAAGGTTAAGTTTTTACTGTAAACGAATTTATGTTTGTGTACATTGATAATTAGAAGTATTTTGTGAAAATCTGAGGAAGTAAGATTGAATAGATAATTAAAAATTGCAATATTTAATCAGTAAAAAAGATGCATATGATTGTTCTTGCCATTCTATTTCTTGGACCTTGTAAATCTTCATAAATCCCTTTCCTTTCCTTTTTCTTTTTTTTTTTTTAAGATAGTGTTGTATATTCATTACCACAAAGTGAAAGTCATAGTCAAGGTTTTCTGTAAGTCTTAGATTGTATAGCTCCAAAGAATGTATTAAAATAGTAATTCATTGAGAAACCTCAAAACTGTGTCAAAGAATAGTATTAATAGGAATAAAAGAACAGAAAAAACAACCTGTGATGGAAAATCACAGATCTCTTAGAAATTGTCAAATTGATCAGCATCACTAGGAACTATTGAGAAGAGCAGAGGTTCTATGCTTGTTATTTGATTTAACAACAACAAATATCAAAACAAAAATGTTTGATTTCTTTTGAGAAAGATCATTTTTTCCATTACCTTTTCTGAAACAGTCCCCACCCTCTGTTCCCTCATTCCTGTTACAATTAGTCATTACCTACTGTTGCTTATGATTTGTTGGCAGTCTCTAACTGCAATCTGTTGCTTTGTGACAGATCAATTCTTTTAGCCTACAGACTCGTTCTTGAATTCAGCCAAAATGAAAAAAAAAAAACAAACCATATATGTATGTATGTATATGTATATATGTAAAAGTCTAAGTCACATTGCTCTGGCTAATGTGGCAGATCATTCTTTTAAAAGGGTGCTCTTAAAGGGAGACCATTAATGAACCCTGCATGTATATAAAGGGAGTGAATGACATTAAGTGACCCCCCTGTGGGTGTCAGGTTCAGGGTCCATATGTATCGACTGTGGAATCTGAAGTATGTTCATTTACTATCGTCATTTTTAAAGGAGACAATTTCAGAGCAATATTTTAGTTAGAGAAGTTGCTTCTGCGCCTACTGAAGAGAATTTGTAGAAATCCTGTTGTTTATACCCACACACATATAGATGTATACACACACCACTGAGTTTAAATAATCCCAGTAAGATTCATATTGCTCAAGTTTTTTAGCAAAAGAAATTATAGTTTTCTTGCAATCAATTTAACAGTCAGAGCTTTGGTGTAGCAAAATATATGCTTCGTAGCCCTTCAAAATTTACGCAGTTTGTACATATAGATACATGCTGTATATATTTTGAAGTGATACGTATGTTGAAATTTTTCCTCACTTAAAACCATGCTGCATAATTGATTGGAAGAGTTACTCTCATCACAGTCTATTTTTGCAGCAAAGCAGAGGCTATTTGAGATGCTTGTGTTTTTTTTTTTTTTTCTTAAATGCTTTACTTTATTGCAAGGAAAGGAAAAACTAGTCATTATATAACAAGATATTATTCATCATTGGTTTTGTTTTGAACAATGCTGAATTGAGTAACATTACTGCATAACAAGCTAAATATATTAAAAAACATTTTCTCCATTTAACTTTTGGTGTCACTGTTGTCTGACTCAGTGAGACCCTCTTTGGTGAAACACACACACACACACATATTCACATGCTCATTGACATTTTAAAAATATGTAATCCCATGAGTTTGCTACTTTACAGACCCAAGGAACAGCTTGCTTCTCAACATTTCTATATAATAAGGTCGCCTCAATCACAAGGCCACAGCTGCCAAATTAAGAAAATTGGTGGGCTATTGAGGAAAATACTACTGAACCAAAAGGCAGATGTTTCACTGTATGTTATACATTGGTGAACACCCTCAATCTGTCAGCATGCATTTTCTAAAGGCATAAACTAGCCACTGTCTTGGTTCCTGTTTTCATTTTGAGTTTGTCATGGGCCCCCTTATTTGGCTCCTGGAAAACTACCAACTTTTCTTACTCTAAAAAGAAGACAAGGTACTCATTCATGAGAAATCACTCTAACCACTTGAGAAATACCTTAAAAATTTTTTCAAGCTCGATTTGGAAGGAGGCTATAGGCATTATGGTCATTATGCAACTTTACAAATGAATCCATGACAGCTAACACAGAATTTAAATGGTATATCAATATACACAAGCCATGGGGGCTACTACATAGCACAGGCAAGATTAGGTTGCAACACGCTTGCATTTTTAGTCTGATTATTCTTTTCACCAACTCCCTTTATAAAGAAAGGGAGGAGTCCTTAAACATACAAATTTGGAAATTAAGGACTGAAGATGTTACTCCAAGTAAGCAAGGGATATCGAAAGCAGCCGCTTTTCTATACTTTGTTTTGCATCATTTGGTTGCATTTAACTGTGTTTGTAATCATTTAGGATAATCTTTTTCGAAAATTATGAGAATTTCCATTACAATTAATTTTTCTAGTTTTATAATTTCTACAGACTTAAGACTAGAAAAAATTACTTAAGTGAATACACTAATTCATTGTAACATTATGTTAGATTAAAGTTTACTTTTAACATGATATCATTGTACTCAGATTCTGAAGACTATCAAATTATTCAGATTATACTAGATTTGAATAAATAGCAGAAAACACACAGAAACGAATTCAAACATATTCCTTTGTTCTGGTAAATTACTACATATGCCTCTAGCTGCCTGGTATCTAAGGTTCTGTAAAAGGAGATTTTTTTTTTTTTTTTGCCCTCCCAGTGTGTTTTATCCACCATTTAAAACACATTTGAAATATATTGCAATTGCGTGAGAAGTGACATAAATACATTTGGTGATTAATATTTATTTGATCAACTGTGAGTGCAACAATATGACTTCTAATCTGAAACCACACAAGCTTCCTTTTCAGCAATCCTGCCTTTCAAAGCCTTTCATTTGCTATATCACAGGCTGATCTTGGAAAGAGAATCTGTTCGATGTACTTTTCCCTACTCCTTTTCCAACTTGAAACAGGAGAGTGGGCATTTAGCCGCATTTCCAGGTGTGCCACATTGGACCTTGTCAAATGTGCAAAGGACGGGGGAAACTCTTCGACTCTTGGCCTGTGGGTGATTCCTGAGAGCTTGGCCTGCTGAAACACGTTCCAGGGTCTATGTATTTGAAGGTCTGCACATAGGTTATCTGCAACGTATGAACATGCTCACACGCATTTTGTAAAGTGGCAGAGTGGATGTCTGGAGAACATCTCCCAGTGCTAAGCAGAGATCCTGTTCTATCTATCTCGTATTATTATTCCTATTGTTTTATTTCCATCCCCAGTGCTCGTGGTGTCTTTTGTGGCACTTCAGCTGTGATGAGATGGGCGGGTGAGCAGCTTCCTCTAGAACTGGAGCCAGCTGGTTTGGAAGACTGGCAAACCCTCAACTCTCCCTCCATCCACCACGTTAGAGATTGACTTTATTATCTGCCGTAGCTCCCTGCCATGCCCAGTTTCCAGGGGCCCGGGATGTAAGCACGTAGCACAGGCCGATTCGCCGTTGTACGTATTTTGATTTAGTCATAACCTCAGGAATTGCCTTTTAACAACAACTACAAAAAAAAGTGAGGGTCATCCACTTCTAATGCTGGAAACCCTGTGATAATCTGTTCCATGCATTCAAATGAAAATATGACTTCTTGGCAGAGAATAGCATTATAATGTAAAATCCCATATGCTGTTATACAGTATGTTGCAATCTGTTTTACGGCTGCCTCTATTCTAACGAGTGAATACTGCCAATAAAGCAATTGAAGATAACACTAATTGCTTATTTCTGTGATCCATAATTTTTATGGCTGCCTTATAGCTCTTTAGTCAAATAGATGCTTTTTGGCCTTTAAGATCTAGAACTCGTGTTCTGTAGCAATTGAAACTGGAAATGTACATGCTGGCCTGAGAGGCTTTTCTGTACTTGATGAGTAGGAGGCAGCAGAAAAATAATGGAAAGATGCGGAAGAAAACGAAGTCTTAAGTCGGCTCTAACCGGTAACCCCTAGATTTTATCGATATTCAGGTAACTTTAAAGAGACACATAAATACATGGCTGTGGATGACACTAAATGACGTCGTCAGGTGTTGTTAGGCCTCGTGCCTTCTGGGGCCTGGTGGACACAAAGGGGACCGTGGAAGACGCCGTGGTTGTGTGAACACAGCTGGCTGGAGATAAGGCTCTGTGTTCGATCCCGGGTTTCCCACGTATTGGCAATATGACTGTGTGATCTCGAGACAGTGATTCAACTTTTCTGAGTTTAGGCTGAAACGCTGTGATGACTAAGAGGATGGGAACACACTGCTGACTGGAAAGTACTCTCCTCACATTAGGGATTGTGCTGGATCCCTTTTGGGGCCATCGTGACATGCTTGTTCGTGAATATGCGTATAGAAATCACAAGCTAGGCAGCATTTGTCCAAGAATGTATCCAGCTCTTGGCTATTATTCAGAGTGGAGTCTGGGGACCGGGAGCCCTGGCCTCACCTGGGAGTTTGGTTAGAAATGCACAATCACTGGCCCCACCCCAGGCTGCTGATGAGATTCTTCCCTTTATTAGAATCCTGAGGTGATTAGTATGCACACTGAAGACTGAGAAACCCTGATATAGTCGAACTTACCTCATGGATGAGTAAGTTGAGATTCAGCAAGGTGAAGTGATTCATAAGAGGTCACGTAGTACGTTCAGAGCTAAGCCAGGATGAGAGAGCCCAGGGCTTCGGACTCTTGTTTAATCCATGCTGCCTCCCCCTTAAAATAGGGAATGTTTAATTTTATTGTGTGACAGATTTCAGATTAACCACATAGGCTCAAAAGTGGGCAACGTATTTGCAGCTTAAAATAATGTAAGTCAGAAAAGCCATCTGTTTCTGCTTTACTTGGTCAGATAGTGAAAATAAAAATCAAAGCAAACAATAGGCTGTATTACTGAGCTTAAATTATATATGAAAAGTGTCTAGGATACTCAAAGATTTCTACTCATGAAGTTCTGTAGACATGTTCTCAAATTCTCAAATTGAAGCATTTAAGAATATGCTCTGAAATTCAGACAAAATACACGTGCAAAGGTCACAGGGTCCTAGTATTCCATTTTTCTCTTTGTATCCAACTTTCTAGCTAGTATAATCTCTGGCAGTGTTTTTTTACATATATTACAAGCTGAGCACTGCAAACCAATATAACTTGCTTATTATCCCATTTAATCTTCACTACGAATCTGTGGGGTACTACTATTATCCTCATTTTATAAATGAAATGATGAACCTCAGGAAAAGAACTTGTCCAAGGACACACAGCCAGCAAGATGAAACTGATTGAAGAATGAGGAGTCTAAGTAGATCTTCCAAATTAATGCTGTGACTAGTGAGTCAGACTTTTTTTGAGTCCTAATTCCTTAAATTCTGATTTAATTAGATCTTTTCTCTATATGTGAATTTCTACCATAATTTCGTGCAGTGAGGCTGGGACAGAGTTGACCTTTTCTGCCTTTTGCACTGAGCACATGGATGGGTGAAACAGCCAGCGCCCCCGTGTCTCAGGGGTCTGGGGCTGGAGTTGTCTGAGCCAGGGAAGGAAGGAGTCTTAAATGCCCCTGCTCTTCTCTCCGTGGTCAAAACAGCCTCCCCCAAAATGCTGAGTCTAGGTTCTTGGTTCAACAGCTCTTATTCGCTGGTACTGAGACTGACAACAAATAAAGATTGTAATAAAAATGCCAACGTACTTGCGAATATTCTTAATGAAATCAGCAGCGCAGGCTTTCACAGAGAAATGAATACTGAAGCAAGAAAGAGACAGAGCTGCCCCAAATGGTTCTAGATACAGTGGGAGCCTTGTGACCGAAGGTACAAAGCTTAAGAGAAACCACGTGTGGGAGAAAAGGAAGGAGCAAGAAGGGGAAAGGACTGATACTAGTAATTGCAGAGATAGTCTAAGTAGTGATTAAGAAGCAAATGGCAAAGTGATTGATCTGGAAAAAGAAAGAAACACACACACACAAGCAAACTTAGGATGTTCACACTCATTTTATAGGACACATTCGGCTCCATGCTAATATAGTCCATGTGTAGAATCTCTAAAAGCTGTACCTTGCCAAATGTTAACTGTTGGTATATGCTGAAACCTCATTATGAAAGGATGTGATCAGGAAAACGACTATTGCAACCAGCTGTAACCTATAGCATTCAAATAACTATCTTGGTATAAGAGACAAACACTGACTACTTAATTCCAACACTTTATAACACTACAGAGAAAAAAAAGACACTTGTCTTTCCCTTTATATGCAATTGTTATTTTCCTTTACATTAGATGATGAGATTCTACATTATCTGAGAGTTCCCCAGTTTGGCTACCTGATTTTTTATTTTTTAAATACTGGAGAAAGGGTCAATTTAAGTATCTCTAGCCTACCAACATGGTATCACAGTATTTATGATACCCTGTGATACTAATGAGATTTTTTTTCAAAGAAAGAGAGTAGATCATCTCTTGGATATATATTAAAAAAAAAGTAACCTATCACAAAACTGATTTCTTAGATGAAACTTCATGCAATATGCAACCTATCAAGATTATAGAAACAGAACGATCCCCTATTATTTCTTCTTTAAATCCTGGTTAATTTTTGAAGCTTTCTGCTTTACCTTAGAAATGGGACTAGCATTGCCTTCTTGGGCTCTGATCAGCTTGATTTTTCAGCTACACCAAGGGGCTTTTATTTCACCTCTTTGTGAAATTGGCTGGTTTCCTAAAGTTATTCTTCTATTATAATTTAACACAGTAAGAAGAGAGTAGGAAAAAAAGAGAGATCTAATATGGTATTATTTTATGACTACATAAAACTCCATTGTCAGAATGGAAAATACAGGAAAGGCTCTACACACAGATGGCTAAAAAGTTAAAGCCGAGTAAATGATCAGAGAGAGAGAGAGAGAGAGAGAGAGAGAAAGAATTGTATCACAGTGTATGTTCCTCGGTATTATTTTGTATGCATGTCTTTGAATTTGAAATTCAAATAAGGCTTTTTATATATATATACATAATTGAAAACAATTTTTTGATAAACAAGCAGACCAGATATCCAAACAAGAAGACGCTGCTCTGCCCTTTTCCCATTTAATCACGGAAGTCCTTGTCTTACCTTATATTATAGGAATGGAATTGTAGGGATTAATATGAACAATCTTAACCCTTTTTAACTTACCGTCACGTAATGTTTTCGGCTTACATGCCACGAGAAATGTGGGCAGGGCGGGGTGGGTGGGGATTGGAGGGGTGCAGAGGGGAGGAGGATGAGGGGAGAGGAATAATAGAAACCTTTTTAATATATTGATGCGAAATGAAAAGTAATTCAGAAATGCAATTTAGTGATGACCTCTCCTTTGGGTGGTTATGAAAAACGGCCTTGTTTTCTTTTATAAAGAAATGCTGGCATGCTTGACTTTAGTGAATCAAGAGAATTGTTTGCCAAATAACAGTGATGGTGTGTGTCCTTGTCAGAACACCTGCTGTATTCTCCCAGCAAACACTGGGGCCATGGCGTCTCTCCTCTCATGACACCTCATCAATCCGCTCCTATCAATGTCCCAGCCATGGAGGTGACTTCGAGTGTTCAGAAGCCTTAGAAAATGTCAACGTTTTGGGAGAAAAGGTCAGTCACAGCTTCCCCCCCACCTCCCCTGCCAAGCCACCGTGGGCCTGGCGTTCATTATCCTAATTAAATCCAGCAGCTGAACATCTTCTTATCTGTAGGGGAGGAGAGCAGGGGCATGATGCAATAGGATTGATTTGCATATCCAAAGTTAATTAGTGTGGAGGAGCAGGTGTACAGTAATAATAATTATCACACATGACAATCACCTGTGACCACTTCCCCGCGCCCCTTCCGGGATTCAGCACAGTGATTGCTGGCTGGTTTTTTTCTTGCTTGATACCCATCCTGAGCTGTTTATGTCCTTGTGCCTCTCTTCACAAACCTGCTGTGAGTAGCTCGTCTGTTCCTTAACAGGCGCTGTATTTTTCTCTAAAGGTATATTTTCCCCTGTTTCATTTGGAGGGAGAGACGACTGTAAGGCAGCTATTTTCAATTTTGTTTGCTGAAGTTGTCACATCCTGGTGGAGCCTGGGTATTTATTTTTAGATTACATGTAAGTGGATAAGGGGGGAAAAAAAAGTGCTCAGGATCATAATTTGAAAATCCCATTTTGCATCATTTGAACATTTATCTTGAGCATATGCTGGCGAATCAGTCTGATCCAAAATAAACTTATTAGACAGCAGACACATGAAACCAAGTGACAGTTTGATGTTTGCCACGAGACTGCCCATGCCGGTGTGAAGAGGGGCGGCGAGGCTCCATCCGCAGCCCTCAGCACCCCCAGGCCAGCAGGCTGTGGATGCTCGCTGGACACTGACCTGAAGAAACGGAGGAAGATTTGAGCGGGTTGTTTAGGGTCTGGCAGCATCTAGGGTAATCAAACAAACAAACATTAGCATGATATACCAGTAGGAAGACTTGAAATTGTAGCCTTGGAGGAAATTCAGTGCAGCTCACAGGATGGCTCTCAGGATGCCTTCATCACAGAAAGCTTAGATAGATTACACTCTTCGGATTTCGCTTGCACATAAATGTATAGGTTATGCGTGTTTAAAGTGTTTTCTCTGTCAAACGAGGGTAATTTTTTCAAATTAAGCCAAAAAGCATGCCCTGGAAATGGGATGTGCTTTTATAGAAATGAATTATTGCTGTGTGCTATACAGGAATTTAACACTCACAATGGTAGGCTAATAAGTAGGTAAGAACAGAATATTAAATACAAAGAAATTTTTCTGGGTGAAGGGGAGGCATTAATGTTAAATTAGCTATGAAACTGTGACTGTTTTTAATTTTTTTTTTTTCATTTTGACTTTTGTCTGTTTCACTTTTATTTGTCAGGGTACACTTTCGCCAATCAAGTCGAGTATAACAGGTGGGCCTCCCTTTCACACAGCTTTAATGATAAGTGACAGAGATGGCAAAAGGCACTCAACCGCCTGCAGAATGCATTAAAAATTCAAAACTTTACTTATCAGTCTTTTATTAAAACTTTCTGTAATTGTGCAAAATTATTTCCCCACTGGGTTAGCTTTCAATATGGAGTACAATTATATTTCTGACACGAAAATAATTGCAGTTAGGAAAAAAAAAACTGCAAGAAAAGAAGTATTTTTTAAAGTGAAATCCATCCATTTTTACATCCATGAAGAGGCATTACAGTGAAAAATTAAGCGATTACTAAAGTAAAGCTCCAGTTTTGAACATTTGACTTACAGTACTAGACAAGTCTAGTTTGTAGAAATGTAAAGGAATTATGACTGAGGGTTAAAGACTTTCTAGTCCTTGTCTGTTTACCAAGGAAATACTTTGGTGCATTGTATCTTTAATCTGTCAGTGTTAGTGTAGCTAAAATGGTGGATCTAAATTCTTTCCAACAGGATAAATATTAGCAATAGTAGCTGTGTTTCATGGAATTAGCTGTGGTTTTTTTCTATATGACTGATGTCTTCTTAGCTTATGATTATTTTAATTAAGATTTATTTGAGAGAGAGAGAGAAAGCAAGCACAAGGTGGGGGGAGGAGCAGAGGGAGAAGCAGACTCCGTCATGAGCAGAAAGCCTAATGTGGGGCTCAATCCCAGGACCCCGAGATCACGACCTGAGCCAAAGGCAGACGCTTAACCAACTGAGCCAGCCAGGCGCCCCTTAGTTTATGACTTTTAATGCAAGTGTTGATCACTCTGGACAGGGGGCTCTGCTTCCACAGAGCAACATTTAAATAATTCCCAACTTCTACTTTGGTCATCTCCATCTCTTAATCTAAAATATTATCAGTCAAGTTTCTAGAAAAACAATTGCCATGTGTACATTCCCCTAAGATGTAGAGATCAACACGTTTTTGCTTGGGCATCTTTTATGTATAATTCACTATAGTTGGAACTCTGGGAAATATGGAGGCATGAGTTTCTATTTCAACTGGGGCTTTGGGAATCAGCTCAGATTTCCATGAAAGCTGATGCTTACTACCCTTTCTTCCTTTCCACCCTAATGAGACATTCTTGTTGAAGACCAGGAATACTCATTGTGTATTTATTAAGTATTCACATGATGTCGGGCAATGCCACTTAAATCTAAAGTTTTACAAATCTTCCTCACAGCTTTGCTCCTGATATAAACATATATATATACTCATTTTTAATTTCTTTTTTTTGAACTTAATATACAGCATAAATTATATAAATTGGGAAACTAAAACTATTTATTTATTTTCCTATTAGCGAGTATTTGTATTGTTGTGTGTATGTTTTTTGTTTTTTTTTTTTTAATTGAAGGTCCCTTCCTGGTCCTGCTTCCACCAGTGGCAGTAGCCAGGGGAAAAGGGGAAGGGAACCAGGCAGCCCAAGGAAGGAGTCATCTCTACAACTTTCCATTTATACACAGAACAAAACAGACAAGCACAGAGCCACTATTGTGGGAAGAAGTTCGCAGCATGGGAAAGGGGAGGTGCAGGTGGGGTGCTAGGGTGTCATTAAAAATACAGCACCCCCAGAACTGAGGTGCCTAGGGGCAACTGATCTACTTCAACCCAAGAGGAATCAGAAGATCAGAAACAGTTTGGGAAGGCCAGAACTGCAGGGACAGAGACAAGAGAAAGGGCCAGGGTGTGGGGGGCTGTTTAGCAACTGGGGTGAAGGGATTGCCCTCCCCCTGCTGGGATCCCCCTAGCCCCTCCAGTCTGGCAGGAAGGGGAAAGTCTGCAGTCCCCAAGGTCAGGTCTGGGGCTGCTAGATGCTCTAGGCAGGGGGCTGGAGGGGTCTCACAAAGGCTTGCCCTCCAGGTAGGTGATGGCACGCCTGCCCCCCTTCAGCTACTCTGCTTAGGATACAGTGATCCTTACCTCGTCATAGTAGTTTGGTTATAATTCATGATTGATCCCTGTCAGCTTCTTCTTGATGGTGTCCTTAGAGCTGGCATAGATCGCTGTGCTCTTAAGGGGTTCAGACTCAGAACATACAAACACCAGGTCCTCCTGCCTGTCTCGTCGGTCTTATAGATTGCATCAGAGGGGGCAGAGTGGCAGTCCTTATTTGGACTGTCTGGACAGGTGGCCCAGGTGTTGTCTTCTACAGTCTGGCCCAGATCACCCACCAGCATCTCCTTGCCCTGCTCCAGGATAATGTTCTTGTCCTCGCTCAGGCAGAAGAACACCACCTTCTTGCACTTCTTGACCTCCTCTGGTGTTGACGACTTCCACACCTTCATGTCATCCAGCACTTTGATGATGCTGTCAGAAACAGCCACACCAGAGGCCGTGTTTCCGGACATGAAAGGAGAGAACAAGGAGAGACGGAAAAGACAAGAGACACTGCAGCTGCTCCCAGGATCTGACTGATGAAACCAAAACTTGAAATTCAAAATTTAAATTGTCCTTAACATGGAATATGTTTATACCTCTATCTCCTACGTAGCTGTTTTCATAATCCATTTGGGCACTTGCATTCTGTGGTGGTGGTCCTACTGTGCACGGGAGGTTTGGAAACTTTAATTATAGTCTCGGTTATACTACCGGTTAGTGTGTCCTCAAGTGAGTAATTTTAGTCTTTATCTGAGATGCTTTGTCTTATCTCTTCCTCCATAATTTCTCTTTCTCCTAAATAATAAGCAGTTATTGAAAGATCACTGTGGGCCAGGAACTTTTCTAAGCAATGTGTTAATCCACTGGATATTTATAACAACCTCATGAAGGAGGTACTATGATCACCCCCTCAGAGGGAATGTATTACTTAAGAAAGCTGGGAGAAGGTAGTCAAACTGGGTTCATAGGCACTGAGGATAGAGTAGAGAGGAGTCTGTGGCCACTGGGGACAGTCTTTGGACCACCGAGATGATTCATGAGATTTATGACTGCCAGTTGCCGGCTACTAACTTCCTGACCTTTAGCCCCAGAGGTCTCCAAAGCAAAACTTGCTCTTGAAAGTTTTGATTTGACATTTGATGGAGGAATGAATGTAATACTACTGAAGCTCTGTTCATAGAAGGGAGTTCTTGAGAGCAGAACAATTAGACATGGAGGTTTTCTACTCTGAGTTTAGATCTGGAGGCCCTACATAAAGCTCAGGTCCTGCAATTGTCTTGCCCAGTCAGATAAGTGTCAGCCCCACCTATTGCAAATTTTAGAGAATAATATGTCAACTTTGTAAAGAAAAAGAAACAGCAAGTTTACACAGACTTTAAATCACACTGAACACTTTGCAGTAAGTTTCACCAGGTAACAATACTGCTTTGCCACATGTCGTCTCCTTGACCTGCCAAGGTATAGAAAGCTTTGTAGAAATAATAACTAACAAAGACGGGCTGGGCAAGTGGGTGGTTGGAACATTAGCTCTTCAGAGCTCTTTCTGGCCTTGGTGTTGAGTCATTTGAGGCAGACACTGGGTCAGATTCTTGATTCTTGTGTGCCTGTTTGTCCCTTGGAATAAGGGGAAGAAAGGCAGTACTTGGCACCAAGACAAGGTTCACGAAGTGCTTTAAGTGCCTGAATTGAAAGGCTGTAACATCAAACAGAAGTGGATAACATTCTGTTTTTACGGATGGCATGAATAAGAAGCATAGGTGATCTGACTGAAAACAGCTCTGCGTAAGAGTTTTTTTTTTTTTTTTTTCAGAAATGGGGGATGATTGGCAGAGGCCGAGAAGGCAGGGATGTCATACACCTTGGCCCTGGCCACTGTCACTTGGCATCTAAGGGACAGCATTAGAGCTGGCCTCAGACCCTCACGGGCACAGAGGCGTAAGAGAAGGAGGGCAAGCAGAGGGATAGCTCCTTCTCCACTTTGGGAACCCTACGACATACTGCGGAAAGAACAGACACCTCGGGGACCATTAATACGAATTTAGAGAATGCGTCACTTTGGGAGAGATGATAAAATGCAAACACCAGGGAAAGAAAGGGTCTTTGTTTACTTTCCCTTTTCCTGGTATATGGCTAAACAGGTTAAACACCTGTGTGAAGAGGGTGCTTCAGGGACACCCTCCTACTCGAACTGTTCATGGGCATCTTGGAGATTGCACTCCTCTCCTTGTGCGGTGATCAGTCGCCTCTTCATCACTGGCGAGGCCGGCAGCGAGGAGCAGGGCCTTCACCTGCAGGTGTTGCCATGGCAGAGGACACTTGGAAGAGATTCAAGCAACATTAAAAGGCAAAAGTGAAAATGAGAGTAGAGAGAAAATAGAAGCTTGATTTAAGGAGACATTTGAGTGGATCAAATTGCCTCCCTCATGATGGCCAAACTCCAGATCAACCCTACTTTTTTCCTCCCTGACTTCTGAGTCCTGGTAATCTGGCACATAAGCTGACTTTGTTTAAAACTTAAAAAAAAAAAATTTTTTTTAAATATAGCAAGATTTATTTTTAACACACTGTAAAAATTATTCTGCCCCTAGGAGACACGGTTTGGTTTCTTAATCCAAACAGAATTAAGAAGTTATGAAATGAGAATTGGCTTATTGACTCAGTAAAACAGTTTCTTTTTCCCTTTTCAAAAATTAGCTAGCAAAGTAGTCCGTTTTATCTGCTACGCTGGGTTTTTCCTCTCATCCCTACCTTCTTTACTGCCCGTGCAGTTTCTCCAGGAAGCCAAGCCATGTTTCTTCCGTGTCACTCAGATTTTGCCTCAACTTTCACTTGGTTGGCACATGGAACTCACTTTTCTCTTTCTTCCCACTTCTCCATTTTGGCCTATCATACAGAATAATCCAGTTTATTTACTAAGCACCCCCAGAACTTGAAGATATTTATAGTCAGATTTTCTACAAGTCATTGTTCTCAAAGTTAGAAAACTATATATCTCTCTGTATTTTAGGAATTTTCCATTAAAGCCAATGACAGATTCCCTTTTTTCACCCTGGTTGGTTAATTCCCTTTATATAGTCAGGTTAATAATAATAATAATAATAAAATATGTGTTGACTGCATAACCAGTGGCAACAGTTTCTTGGGGAGGGAGGGTGGGAGGAGGCCCTGGGTATAGGGATAGCTCCCCAGGGTTGAGGAGTCCTGTGCTGGAGGTGCATGGGAAAGCAAAGCCTGTTCCATGGTAGATAGTAAACATTTAATACATACTAGTTTCCTGAATTTCTTCTGAGTTCTTAATAAGAGAAATGTGCCGTGCCTCTAGCTGTGCTTTCTCTAGCAGGGCAGAGAGAAATGTAGGGCTCATCTAGGTCTTGGGAATGTTGGGGTGGGGAAGCTTGGAACTGGGAACATCTGTAGGACTCTTCTTGATGTTCCCTTCTGAATTGGTTGAGAAAGATCAACCCACTCTTAGCTACTATTTCTACTAGGAAACAGATTTGAAAATAGGATGATGTTTTTTAAAGCGTAAGGGCTTGCAGATGACTCAGATGTGTACAGTGAGACCGCATTGTTGGGAAGCACTTGGGCTGGACAGAACCATCTTCTAGAAATTGGAGTTACCTGATGCTCTCTGGGCCTTTTGCTTCCAGGTCATTTCTGTGTTCCCTGGAAAACTGAAGAGAAAGTGTCTTTATAATGAATCTTCTCTTATATGATCTGGCATGTGATTAACCTTGCTTGGCCTTCATCTTAAAAGTCAGTTCAAGTAAACAAAGGACCTTCCTCAAGAAAGGTCAGTGGGAGGGAGGTTGCCCTGTGACATCGTTCTGAGCTAGAACCTGGAGGGATCTCGTAGGCCCTATGATGAAAAAATGTCATTTACATGGACCAGGAGAGAAAAAGGCATAAAGAGAAATGAAGGGGGCCTGGCCCTGAGATCTGGTTCTCTTACATCCACAGGTTAATGTAGGTCCTCAGTTTGCTCTGTGCAAAGAAAATAGTCTCCAAAGTGAGCGCCAATACTACCATCTTTTGACATTTGAAGGTCAGCATGGTAAAATTTGCCAATGCCTTTTTCTAGCTGTTGTCTACCTCGAAGAAGTTATGGACCAAGATTGTCACAGGTTTTCTGAATATTCTAATCAAATTTTGATCTGGTTGTATTGTCTAAGCTACCGTCGATACGTCGACGTGTTATGTGTGAAGCTGAGGCACGAGAGTGACTAACAGCCACCGAGCATCTCCTTTATTCCACGGTCACACTGTCTTACAGTAAGGCCCAGAAGTTCTTTGATGGAACAAGAATTAATGCCAAAGTTGAATGAGTTACAGCCGCTACCACCTAATTAAAATGATTTTGTGCCAGTTGCTTTTGTTGGGCTGGATGCGCACATAATATAATTTTAATCCTGTTTATATACACTCTTGGGATAGATTTGAGATTAGCATTGCCATTTAAGTGAGGTTAATCAAGCCTACTGTATGCAGCGTTTGTTTCTCCACTGGATGTGAAAGGTGACCACTGCTGCTGGTCACCCAACTGCCCGCTTACCCGATTAACAAGAAAGAGGTGGTTTTCAGTGTCTGATCATTAACCCAGCCTCAGCCCCAGCGACACTTTCTGTCTAGTCCTTGGAATGGTGCAGCTGTTGTCAGTCACAGAGGAGAACTCCAGTTAGGAACCGCTTTGCTTTGGCTGTGGCTACATGCCTCCACACAAGGGGAGGGGGAAGAGAGGAAAAAAGAGAGACCAAAAAAAAAAAAATACAGCTCCCCTAAAAAGCAAACACCATTTTTTGTATGCCTGGCTCTGTTTATGTATATAAAATGGACATTATGGTGGAGTGAAAAAGACCCTCGTAAAAATCCTTCTTGAAAACTATTGTTGCTGACAGCCGTGACCTCTGTGAGTCTGCATGTTTACCCATAATTCATAATTAACAAAGACATTAGAACTGCCACAGGAGAATTCTGGGCTTTATTTCTTTCTAACTGGGCAGTACTAATGCTGGAAGTGCTCCCAAATCAGTGATTTAACATTTCAGGAAATCTTGGAGAGGCAGCAGAAGCCTCCTTATATAGCTCATACGCTGGGACTTTGGTGATACAGATACGGCCGAGATAATTATTCAGCTCTCGTTATTGCTGGAGCTCTGCACCTGATCCCCGAGCCATTAGAGCACTCTGCAGGTTATTACAACTATCAAACATCAAGGTCTCTTTTCTAGTCTCTTGACTGTGTGGTTATCATTTTACTTCTTTTAAATCCCCCATCTGCATAGAAAGCCTCTGTGTTTTTTACTGAGATCTGCTCACAGCCTTCCCCCCACCCCTTTCTTTATTGCTCCCCAAATGGAGCCCTTTTCTTACCAGCACATTAGCATAAAAATATAAACCCCATGCTTCTCCAGTTGTATTGTTTTTATACCCTCTCTCTTGTTTGATTTCCTCTTTGAGGCTGTGTGCACCTACACTTTAATTTGGGAAGCAAATGAGTCAGTAGAAGAGAATTCTCTTGAGCTCAAGGAAACCACGATAATATAATTTCAGATGATGGGAGCTGTCAGGGCCCATTTTTAACCTTCTGCTTAGTTGAGGGCCCTCTTGACTTTATTGTACGTTTCTGCCCCTTGATGCTCTATTTCATTGGTACCCCAAAATAGCAAATTACAGGAAACTATACTGACAATTTTTTTTTTAAAAGGCGTTTTGTATCGTGGACGTATTTAATTACTTACTACTTTTTAATCCCCTCACTGGCAGGTGTACCCTTGGAATTTAACATGAAACACTTTCTTTGATAAAATGCATTTTCAGTTTTGGTCACGGAACCTAGTGGCGCAATAAGTTTGCTTCTAATACTTTCCTAGACTATGCCATGATTGAAAACAGCTCCGAATATTCTGGGCACTGTGTCAGCTATCTAGGGGCAGGCAGTCATTTATGATATATACAGATTATACTATAAATTAAGAGTCTGAAGCAGACCTCTGTGGATTGCATCTTAAGTGAAAACAAGTTGCTATTTCTGGACGTTTTACACACCTCACTCCCCTTAGAAATCTTTATTTTGTGTGTGATCTCCACCAAACACCTGTAAAAATGGCCTCCCACCCACTGCAGGCCTATCGAATGAAAAAGCTAACCCACAAGGGGTGAGGGCAGTCACAGACAGTATGGTGGGGCTAAGAAACATATGGCTTTCTCACTTAATATTGCTGCACAGTCGTCCCACACCATATTCCCTTAAATGGGCATTAGCTCCATTGCCAAATTAGCAGACTATAAAACAAATGAAAATAGAGGCATTTTTTGGTGTTGCAAAAAAGAAAAAAAAAGAACCCCCAAACCATGAAACATGACTTAACAGTGTCTATCCATTTTGTGTGTGCATGCGTGTGTGTGTGTGTGTGTATTACATCTAAAAAAAGAAATACAGAGAGGTGTTAAAGATAGGTAGTGTTTTTACCGTGAGCAGTGCAAGTTTAGCAATTAAGTGCTTTAATTTGTACTTCGCTTCATCAGCCTATACAAAGAAACTGTCTGGTTTTTCTGACTTATGGACGAGATGGGGTCCTTTTAGGATCTCCTCCTGCCCCTTTCTACTCAGCCAACAAGGTTTTAGATATTTAAAAAATTATATTCTCCTCTTCATTAACTTACTGGTGCATGTGTATTTCCTTCCTTAGGAACTAGGAGCATGGACTTCAATAATATATGTATATGTATAAATTAATGTAGGTTAACTATAAAAGTAAATCAGTATGTCACATTTGTTGTGAATTAAGTTTTCCCATAATCAATGACAGTGATAAGAATGCTTCAGTCAGGGAACTTTGTATTACTGTGGAATCATTTGAATACTACCAGGGATTCCCCATTTTGTATGTACTTTCATTTTTGCTACTATATGCAGTTCTTATTCCTTCAAATACAGTGATCCTTACTTAGTATTAGAGTTTTTGAGTTGAAATATTTCTAATTATGTAGTCTAATCCTCTAATGAGAAAATGGACTCAGAAAAGCCAGATAACTTGCTGAAAGTCATACAGTTAGCTAGTTATGGCAGACGTTGGTTCTGGTCTCTTGGCCCTCATTCTCTTTCTATAATACATTGCCGCTTCCAATAATTATATAATTATTGATATCCTCAAAGCAAGGAAAAGCACTCATGAGTGTTCCTTCCAGAAGAAATGGTGATTTGTTCTTAGCCATCCATTCTCTCATTGGTGAGGAAAAATGCATAAATTTGCAAGATGGTGGGCCAGCAATATGGCAAAGGCCTTTTCTTTGTATGACAACCAACTGACCCCTAAATGAATTGAACCTATGACCCCCTTCCTCATTAGCTCCAAAAAAGCTAACTAGCCCAGAAACAATTGTTACAAGCAAGCTACAACACAAATCCACCATGTTATTCCTGTGGGATTAATTAGAGAGCTAAAACAATGCTTTATCTTTGAAAGACATACAAAATCATATTGCTGTGTTCTTCTGGCTTGTGAACCTCTTGAAACTGAATGCAAAATTTTATGTAAGAGCAAGTATACATTGCTCTGGGGAGAGGGCTCCAAGTTTTCATAAGATTTTCACAATATATGTGTGTGATCCAAAATAGGTTAAAAAAATTGTTCTATTTCATGCTCCAGTGATTTGTGCTGATGTCATCCCTGGTGTTGGTACCCTACCAAAAACAAGAATTGCATTATGCTTCACTAAACTGGAGGAATATATTATTTCTATTTTTTCCTTGAGGAGAAAAGAAGGAATAAAAAGTAAATATACACATGTGGCCCTTATAATTAGCACTAAATCAATAAAGACTAATTTGGGATATTATGACAATTTAGTTGATGCTAGTTTGAGCAGAGATGGATATCACCCAAATCTTGAGTGCTGACTTTTGTACACAATGAGAAAAACAATGCTGCAGACTTGAGTGTGAGGAATACGATGGTATCCAGGCTAAGGAGAGTAGAACAGACAAAACATAAAATACTTGAATTATCTGACAGCATCTTTAACTTATGTAGATGCTATGTAAGAAATAAATTGTCAGTAGGACCTTTCTAGTCATCAGGGGGTTAAAGCACTATAAAGAAACTTGCATATGTACTTTGTTATCCAAGAGACAGATAGAGAGATGTCGTTCTACTGATATATTACATAAATCATGGTGCCAGCCAGAAAAACAACAGATGACCAATTTGTACAAAGCATTTTTTCCTTATGTTACATTTATTTAAAATACATTAAATCGTTGTGCTAAAATCGAGGCAGCTGGCAGTCCAGGCAACCTTATAAGATTTGCGTTTTCTGGAGCCAGGCCCATTCATTTAGAAAGGTGGATCCGTTGGGCTAGTGTATTTGCTTAGTCATATGCCAAACCCTTGGGGAGCACAGGTAGTCCAGAATTTACCATGCATTCATTTTTTGTTTTTTATCAGAAATCTCTTGACAAATGGAAGTCAGATGGTTGATACCCATTTACTCCCAAGTGAAGTCACTAATTAATGGTAACAAGGCTCAACCCAAAGAAAAAGACTCATATGGCATGGAATCTTAAAAATCTGGCCATTTTCCAGGGGCCTCTTCTCTCCTATTTCGTGTTCCTTGACATTGATGTGACGCCTGGTTGACTTTAGGAATAGAAGTCAAGTCTGAGTTGAGTTGGTTTATGTTAAACTGATTCAAGCATGGTCCAAATTTGTAGAATTTTCGTGGTTGCTATTGCATTTTTTAGCCCAGACCTTCATCAGATTCTTAATGGGACTGATAACGCTCTCAAAAAAATAAGAATCACTGGTAAGGGTTTTATGTACCTTTACTTAACCCAGCATCCAATGTCTATTGTCAACCACATTCAAAACTAATAGTGGATAAACGAGGGCCAGGGAAGAGAAGCCCATCTCAAGCGGTCCAGGCTTGCATGTCTACAGCATTTTTTTTTAAAGATTTTATTTATTTATTCATGAGAGACAGAGAGAGAGAGAGAGAGGCAGAGGGAGAAGCAGGCTCCCAAGGAGCAGGGAGCCCGATGCGGGACTCGATCCCAGGACCCTGGGATCATGACCTGAGCCAAAGGCAGACGCTTAACCAGCTGAGCCACCCAGGCGCCCTGTCTACAGCATTTTTAAGGACAGCTTAACCTCTAGGAATGCAGTGGTCCTCAGGGGTTGTGGTAGTGTGAACACCTACATAAATTAGTCACTCAAATGTGAAGTTGTTGGTTTCAACAAATTTTCTTCCCTGTTGGCCAATAATAGTCAGAAGATGGAAGAGATTTCTTCAAGAAGTTGAATCTTAAAAACTGAAGTCACCGAAAGTGATAGGATTCTATTTGAATTCAACAACTATTTTGTGTCATTACTGTATTCACAACATGCTAGGAACATATTTGGTAAATTTTTAAGGACTTAAATAGACTTTTTTTTCCTTAGGATACTGAAGTAGAGCAAAAGAAAGAAATATAAAACAAAGTCTGTTCTCTCAGTTTATGATCATCATGGAGAGATTTGTTTTTTGGGGAGACATGCAAACAATTAAAAAACAGTTCCAGACCTTGAATTGTGCCCAGTGTATGTCAAAATATGATAGGTACAGAGAGGGCCATGACTGGTTAGAAAAAGCAGAGGTTCTGGAGATCATTAACCTAAAGAAGGCATTATGGAAGCTCTCCATAAGGGAGACTAATAGAAGAGGTAGGGATTGAAATACATTTGAAACTATAAAGAAGATTTTGATGTATAGGATTGAAGGAGCATTTAATGGTGTTGGTTGACAATGAGACCATACTGATAGGTTTCTAGCACCACCATTAGAGTGAATATAAGGCAAATTTTATTTGTGAGTACTTAAAAAAAATAGGTTAGTGGCTTCTCACACTGGAGAAGGAGATATATATATATATAATATAATATATATATATAATATAAAAATAATTATATATATATAATAGCAGGGAGAAAGGAATTGAAATTTTCTCTTTTAAAACTAAGTACTGCTGCAAAGTAATAGGGCCAGCCTTAAGGAACTGAAAATGTTTCCACCAAGAGTGAGCCCTGGAAAGGGCAGAAGTGAAATGCTCTTGAGAATTGTATTAGAGCTAGATCCAGAAGTGTTGGAATCCACGTCAGTGGAACATATTCATAGCAGGGTACCCAGGATTGGGAACATAGGACAAGAAGATGCCCTCAATAGGTAGCTTTGGTTGACTTTCAAAAGATTGAGAACCGTGGTATTTCTTATTTTCATCAACTAACGGATATGCTGTTTACATACTGTTATTAGATCTATTACAATGTACATATGGAAAGAGTAAAGTGTGGTAGGATAAAGTAGGACATATGTGTTAATAAAATACCCCAAATTAGTAACCAATAAACTTGTGGAAAATTAAACTATTTATTAGAATCTGAATTGTTAATCAGTTTGAAATCATGCCCAGCCACTATTTTTTTCCCATCTGAATGTGTGATACATCTTGAAAATTATCAGTTTTAATGGCAAAAAGAAAGGAGTTAGGTAGGTCTCATTCTTCTACAAAGTGATCAAAATCAGAACTGTGGCCAAATGTGAGAGTGTCAGTTTATTATAACATTGGTGTCTTTTCTTCCATCTCTCCCTCTCCCTCCTCTTATTCTTCCCCTCTCTCTGATGAGTTAGAGTTTGAATTCTTGAATTCAAAGGAGTTGTTTCCTCATGCAAGGGGACTGTATCTTTCTGCATCTTAACAAGATATAAAATTTTGAGCAATTTATAGTAAAATCAATAATCTCCTTCCTATCTAGATACACCAAGCATGGTCAAGGACAACAGTAGAATATAAAGTTCAGTGTTAAGGCTTTGGGGTCAGAAGGACTTGAACTTGAACCCTGGCTAGTTTACTTGCAAGCTATGGTCAAGTTACTGGGACTCTTTGAGTCTCAGTTTCCTTAACTGTGAAATGGGTATGATAAATCACACCTTATAGACTTGTGGAAAAAATTAAATAATATATGCAAAGCACTTCAAACAATACCTGGAAACACAGGAAGCCTATATTAATTGTACTTTTTTGATATGGCACTCACATCTGACTTAAGCTTGACTCTTCAGTCATATCTATTATATTAGCTTGACTGTGGAACATCTGAGAGAAATTTTACCATCACTTCCACATAAAAAATTAAATACTAGGCTTTAGGAAATAGATCCTACTTAATTATTGACTGGGTCCTTGAGAAATAATTACTTAACATGTAGACTAAGCTGCACTGTGTATCTGATCCTATTGGAATCCTCCCATTCCTCTTTCTCAGCAGGGAACAACTCAGTCTTGCTGAACTGGCTGTGATATTCCAGAATTCCTAGTTGATAAATCCTCCAAGCTGGTTACTGTGCACATTTGATAGCTATTTTTCTCCCTGACAATCTTAATATATGTTTTTATTATGTGCTATCCATGTCCTAAATGCTAATTAGCTAAGTTGGAGATCAAATAATTCTCTTGGGTATAGAATATGCATTTTTTTAAAGAAGTGCTCAAATAAACACTTACAAAATAGGCTAAAACAGCTTCCCTCAAGTGGATTGAATACCTGCCTTACAAATTGGCCAGAATAGATATTTACCTGATTGACTGTAACTATGCTCAAAGATAAATCATAGATCTAAACTCTTTAAGTGGTATATGGGGACTAAACCACTAGAGTCAATGAGAGTAGCTAAGATCTCATGCCATGCTTTAAAGGTGAAAAGCTTGACCAAAAAAAAAAAAAAATCACTGACTCTGTTTTAAGCTCTTTGGGTAGATAATGTAAACTAACATAAAAGCTAAATACGGTTCAGAGATATTGAGAACTTTCTGATATTTAGGTGAGATGATGCAATATTGAGCTTTAAGAAACAGTAGTCTACATGTATGCTTATTTGATAGTCTAAAATGTTTCCACGAGGCCGCTAGGACCATTTAGGTAGATAATACACAGAAGGAAATTTGCAGTTATGTCCAAACATACCTTTAGAGGACATGACATTCTCTAGTAGCTCTACCATTCTAATCTAACATGTCAACTTTTGTTCACGCTCTAGATTTTTTTTCACTCATTACCTCTCCATTTCATTTTTGTGTTTTCTATTCATACTCTCCAAAGCAGAACTCTTTGCTTTTCAAATCCATCTTCCAAAAAAGGAGGCATCTTTATAGCTATGCTTAGGTAGAGACACTGGCTGAAAAAAAGCAAGGGATTTTGAAATGGGAGCCAAAGTATTCTGGCACTTGAACTGTACATCAGGGACTAGAATCCTAGACCTGTCCTTAACGCGCCTCGTGATTAGTTGTTGTGGCCAGAAATGTGTAAACTCACTCTCTGTTTGAGGAACATGGGAATGGGCTCTGTTGCCGAATTTAGGCTCTGTTGCTGGTCCTGGGTATATTTGCGTATCTTCTCGGGGCAATGGTCTCCAAAACAGAAGGAGTCCGTGTTTAAGGCTCTGCTTTTCTTTGGACCCTTTGTGGTGAAGGGGAGTTTTAGAAAAGGGGCAGAAAGCTCTCCAGCATACAGCTGGTTTTATCCTTCCTTGAACCTTCTTCACTGCCTGTCTTTAGCATCTTCGCTTCATTGCCCACGTGTCACCTGTGCTTAGCCATCAGGTGATATATCCTCTTCGATTCCAAAAACATTGATCTAAGTCTCCCTCCTTCCATTTTTTAATAAATCTTAGTGAAGCAATATAACATTCCAGGTCAGTCCTGTAGTGCTGTTCTGGCCTCGCTGGAGTGGCTGCTGCAGAGCACGGAAACTTGCTGGCACAATATTGCAAAGTGACTCTGTGGGGGCTGGACGACTTCCAGCCAGCAATGAACCACGGCCAAGAAACGCCAATATGGATAATGCAAACAAGAGAGATTTGGGGCACATTTCGATTTAACCATCTGATTTAATTGACAGAATAAATGCACCTGTCAACGGGTAATATTCTTGTGATTAGTTTTGGCTGTGATGATGAGATGATGTTAAAAGAATGTCAGAACAACCTGTCCTGGGACTCTTACAGGCAGTTTGAGTGAGGGAAGGTCAGTTTTTAGCTAGTTCAAAGAAGCAGGATTATCCTCTTGTAGTGTGAGGGTATTTTATGGAGATAGTGAACATTTTATTTGACATTTTCCCTCTGTGCTTAGCCTTCACCACAAATCAGACCAAGTAGGGGATAGAGGCACATGGAAGTAATTGGCTTTTGAATCAGTCTCTATGGCTACTGGGGATAGGTCTCATTTGGAAATGGAAACTCTTAAGTATTAAGCCTAAGGCTGCACCTGAGTGGTCTTACCTTACCCCAAATTGTTGTTCTTTTGCTGCCGGACTACGCAATTTAAATAGAATTTCAGGGGGGTGAAAATTCAAAGAGGGCTTCAGTTGAAGTCCTGCTTTCTTCAGAGAAAATGTAATTTATGAACTTAGAACAGGTATTTTAATTAATACTCACTTGGTCCTTCATTAGCCCTTTGCAATCTCACCCCATCTCTTCCCAGGAAACCTTCCTTCTGATGTTGCTGATGACCGAATCAGCAACTAATATGTTTCTCGTGGCTCTCCATGCCTGATCTCTGTGCTATTGAACCCTGTTGATCTTTTCCTCCTTTTGGAAACTTTCAGTTCCCTGGCTTTCCTGACTGAGCCCAGGGCTCCTCCAGGGTTCGCTCACTCTTTACCTACTCTATGAAGCCACTGTCCAAACTCTTAGGTCTGGCCACCTTCTATTTTCTCTCCCCATTTTTCCCTTTGAAGATTTCCCCCCATTCCTATGGTGTTCCTCTTCCTCCTTCCACAGATGCCTCCTAAATTTACCTTCTAGAACAAACTCTATACCTAATTACTGGTCACATAAGCAGTTGCTAGCAGCATGTACCCCAGATTGTATGAATTTTTTTGAATTTTCCATTTCTATTGCTGATCGTTTATTCCTGTTGTACCTACAATCTCTAAATCATGAAGCTAAATGTTTTAGAAGTCTTTTTGAATATCTGATGAAGGCTATGGATTTTCTTCTCAGCAAATACTCATATACACCTATATTCAAGGGTGGTTTCTAAACGCTTTGAATTCTACCCATTAGCATGTTGAGGATTCAACATCCTTGGATTAATAACACCTACTTTGAGCATCTTAGAATTCTTTCTTTTTTCCCTACATCCAGCCAATGACCAAGTCCTGTAGAATAGTGTTTCTCAAAATCTGACTATAAGCCAAGAATCACTTGGATTGTCTCTGTCTTCCCCCGACTGAATCAGAATCACTTTGAATGAGACAAGGAAACATGTGCTATTTAAAACAGGCACAACATAGTTTATAATCCACTGCTATAGATCATGCTTTTGCAGTACACCTTCCTTCTACTTTTTTCTTTACATTCCCATTGCCAACTCCCTACTGCAGCTTTAATTACCTTTTACCTGGAATGCTGTAATAATTTTTTTTAAAAGATTTTTTATTTATTTATCTGAGAGAGAGAATGGGAGACAGAGAGCATGAGAGGGGGAGGGTCAGAGGGAGAAGCAGACTCCCCGCTGAGCAGGGAGCCTGATGCGGGACTCGAACCAGGGACTTGATCCCAGGACTCCAGGATCATGACCTGAGCCGAAGGCAGTCGCTTAACCAACTGAGCCACCCAGGCGCCCATGGAATGCTGTAATAATTGCTACCACTATTGATTACCTACTTGATGCTAAGTGCTCTTCATACATGATCTTATTTAATGTTCACAAGTCCCTAGAAGATAGGCAATATTAACTCCTCTTATAGTTGTGACAACTCAACTCAAGAAAGGTCAAGCAAGTTATTCAAGGTTACATAGCTAGTAAGTGGTATGCTAAACTTCAAATCTAGAGTTACTGCTACTCACCGCTTCTCATTGCTGTAGTCTCTTGGCCTTTTATCTCTCTATATATAATTCTTTAGTTGTTTTCAAATTAATTTTACTAAAGAAAATTTCTGCCAATCTCTATAACAAATCATCTCACCTTCCATTGTGTTTGTTTTTTTCCGTTCCTCCATTAGACCACAAGATCCTCAAGTTCATAGGCTGTGTCTGCCCTGATGTAGAGGAAGAACCCAGTAAATATTTTGAATAAATAATATCTTTACCTTCTAAGAAAACCTTAGTGATTTCCTGTTGGCCACTGAGTAATTTCTAAACTGCTTAGGAAACCATCCAGGTTTTCATGTTACATTTCATCTCTCTTTTTCTTATATAACTCTTCCTATGTTGTAGTCAAGTATACCTTCCCAAAGATGTTCTTTGCTAATTCAACTTTACTCCTTTTCCTTGCTATTCTCTTGTTCTAAGATTTATTTCTGCTCGATTCTGTTATTATATATGACCAGCTTTTCAGGCCTTAGCATGGAAAGCACATTTCTGTGAAGGATTTCCTATTCTTCACCTATTCAGACTTATATTCAGACCCATTACAGCACTTTCTATTATCTTTAAGTTACTAGTTTTATTGTTTCTATTGCATATATTGTGTACACATATAATCTTGCCTATTAAATCTAGCAACAGTGCAGTGTCTTATTCACATTTGGAACCCTTGTATATCTATAAAAGTACCTTGTATATAGAAGATATGTAACAATTTGTTGGAAAATTCAATGTGAGAAAATTTGGTAAACTAGTTGATGTGTAAAATATTATGTTTAAAGGATCAGAGATAAATATATATTTCTAACCAAGTATCTTCATGACTCTTAACATTATGCTCAATTCTTGGATGAATGAAGATCAACTTAAAAAGTTTTGGAGAAGACATCTTCGCTATACTAAGTATGGATAGAGATCTAAAACGTCTTAAAACATGGTATTTTTGATACAACAAATGAATTACTAGTAGAGCCTGTAAGTTCCAGTAATCACTAGCAACTGCAGATCTGCAAATTTCTCCAGGTTAGTATGTTTGAATTTTCATTTGCGGCCAGTATTCCATTATCCTAGGCTTTAGGAAATATTTGTTTTCATGCCTCTGAAACAGGCTTAAAGGCAAATCAACACTGATAATATGAGTGGACTTTGAGTCCCAAATATCTCTATGTTCTCTTGAATCTGGACTGACTCTGTTAACTGTCAGGGGTAATGCATAGTCAATGGTGAAATGAAGTGGATTTTAATCCTGGACACTAGAGTGAAAGATATAATTACTTTAAGATGTACTTCAGCAAAAGAAAAAGGAAGATAAGCTCACAATTTAAGACGCATTAGTAATGTCTTAGGATCCCTAGAATTCGAAGGCCACTTTTCAGTAAAACAACTAAACACTGGAACGTTCTCTCACCACTCATAGCAATTAGATCTCTGGGATTAACCTGTCCAGCTACTGGATGACACTACCACCTCACCAACTTGCAGCTGAAAGTGAATTTATCTGGTTTTAATAGTGTTATAAAGAATGAAAGTACTCCAAGGACAGGTTCAGAGACCTAATATACCACTAACAAAGGGTTTGGAAGGGCTAGGGCTGATTGCAGATGCTCTTGGTAGCAAATAGTTTTGAGTCTTATCTTGAGTCATTGATACCAGAGATTCTGATGAGGCCATTGGGCAGAGTGAATGAGGCCAAGCACGTCCTGCCATTGCCACACTCTGCAGCCGCCATCAGACCCAACTGGGTGAATAGTGGTGACTTAGTAGGGAGTTCCAGAAGTGATCACTGACGGATTCATAGATGGCCAAATTTACACGAGAGAGCAAGAGTGGAGACAACTGTGTGGGCAAGTCTCAAGAACAAAGATTACCTGTATATTATGTAGATATAACATTAAATGGATATATTATGTTCATAGTTGTTAGTTGTTGTTTGTCTCCTGGATTGTTGGGTGAAGGTGACAATCTATGTTTGGGTCACAAAACATTTTCTGTAAGGGACATTAAATTCGGTAAATGTTTAGGCTTTGTGGACCACACAGAGTCTCTGCCCCCCCTTTTTTCTCCTCTTCCTTCTCTACCTCTTTCTACTCATCTTTCTCCTCTTCCACTTTTTCTTCCTTTCTTATAAGAATTTAAAAACTATATTTTGCCCATAGGCCACACAGAACAGACCAGAGGCTGGATTTGGCCCATGAGCCATAGTTTCCTGACCCCTGTTCTAGGTAATCAAATATTATAGTAAGTGAATAGTCTCCATACCAACTGTGGATAGATTTATCATATTCACAGAATTTACATACAATAGAATATTCCTACTAAACTTATGTGAACACTTATTTTTATTTTTGATTATTTAAAATCTAAAAATACTTTATAGTAAGCAATATGAGAATCAATTACTGTGTATTAAAATATAATTATAGAAAATAATTTAACTTGGGTTAAATATATTTAACCCAAGCAAATATTAAACACTGTAAATATCAAAAAGTCACTAGTTTTAGTAGGAGAAGGGCCTCCAAAATGAAGTTTACTTTAATTTAAGATGTAGAGATATACTTGAATATCTGGTATACTCATTAATCACTGTCATAAAAAAATCCCACACAAACCTGTCCTGTGGCTGCCTAGCTTTTTTTTTTTTTTAAATGTGCTTTTCAGGTAAAAGTCATCGGTTTCTTCTCCATGTTTCTATCCTTGACCCCTTACCCATCTGTACTTCTAGTTCCTCTTTGTTTACCATAAAATTCTCTGTTAAAATTATTTTGCATGACACAGATGCATGAAGCATGAATTCTAAAGTGTAGAGTTGGTGTTTTATTTGATTCCCAAGGTTCCTGAGATAATAGCTTAAGTGAGTATATACTGATTTGTTTTCTTTCCTACTTTAAGTCAGAATATCCAAATATTGAAGCTAGAGGGCAAAGAATAGGTTAAAAATGTTTCTTCAAGTGGTTAGTATGCACTGGCCTTCTTAGTAGAAGTTGAAAAATGAGAAATGAAGGACTAACAGCTAAAATAAAAGGTTGAATGCATTATAAAAAATAATGGGAGAGCATGGAAATATGATTTGATAGTTTCCCCTACAGGATTGTTTACAACCTCCAAAATAGTTTTCCATGTCGATACTCTTACTGCAACATTACATAAGAGAAGACATTGCCAGCCTATCAAATAACATACATTTAGAAGTGCACATTACGTGTGATAGGAATGGTCATTTTGAAATAAAATGGAGAAATGATTTCTTATATCTGAATGTGGTTACCCCAAAATTCATGCAAAGGATCTTCTTTCCTCAAATATTAATTGTGAAGCTACAGTGTAAATGGAATGACCCACACATTCACCTAAGCTCTGAACTGTGAGTGGATAATATTACCCCAGTCCTGAATTTATTTCATTGTATTTTATATTGAGAAGTGTCCTGCTATTTTTGATGCTTATTTTTGAGAATATTGTTTTTATGCTAGAGTTTCTTTCTCAAACAGCATAAAAAATGAATCTCTTGTAGACAAATATGTACTGTTAAGTAGTAAGATAAGGCAGTTTCTAAGTATTCTTATGGAGCAGTCATTAGGGTTGGACAGAGTAGAGGTGTCGAATTTTGGAAGTTATTTCCTTGTCTCTGGATCAGTGTACTTGAGACCAGGTTTTCACTGGGATTGGCATTAACATGACCTTAGGTTCATGTAAAGGAGAGAAATATTAGACCTTATTTTCCAATTTGTATAGACAATGAGTTATCCCAGCCTCTAGGTTCCCTTGTTTTTGACCTAACATACCGTGCTTCTTCTATGTCCCAATTCTATGACAATCTGATATGGCACTTAGAAATTTGTTGACACGTGTGTTAAGTTTGATATTGGAGTGCTATTTTTGCATTTCCATAGAGGGTTCTTAAAAACCAAGAACCTTTCAGACTCAAGAAAATGAAAATTTAAGGGCAAAAGGTACAAGTTGGTGCTTTTGAACAACTATGTACAAAAACATGCACCTGCATACCATGATACTGCAGACTCTCTTGTCAGTCTCTGCCTTTTCCACACATAAACTTTATATGTTCAGCATTTTATAGTACTCTGAAAAGTTTGGAAGATTCATATTTTTCAAATTTGGGAGTTCCTAGAATAATGGTGTATATCAAAGAAGAAAAAATTATCCTTAAAAGAAGCACATACTTTAATCAGCCTGGCAGATTATATTTCCAATATTTAGGCCACTGTCATGGCCTAACTTCATCTCCAGAGCTCTCTGGATCTCCTAGAGGGTGGCATCTGCTTAAGGACAAGAGCAAGTGGAAGACACATGGCGTCAAGGCAACTCTGCTAGATTCTCACTGAGCCAAGTTCAAGCTGCTCTTGCACTGCAAAGGAATGAAAGAAGAGTATGTCCAAACTGAATCTTAGCTTGAAACTTTCAACTAGGATATGAATCTGCCCTGCTCACCTTCCAAAAAGCTAATCCCAAATCAGTTTATGGGATTAGTGCAGTAAATCACTTAATGGTATTTGAGGCATTTTCATGAGAACTAACTTCTGCTGGATGTTTTCTCTGATTTTATTCCACACAGTTAAGGTTCTTACTTGAACATCTTATAAAATACAAAGAAAGGGGGCTTGGTGCCCTAAATGTTAAAGGGGACTTTAAGCCTCCAACTCTGATGTTACACATTTTTTAAAATAAAAAACCTGGTCAAACTCTACATAATCTTTTAATAAGCACCTATTTGTTCATGAGGAAGAGTATATATTCTGCTCTATGCTGTTATTTGAAGGAAAGGTCAATATTTCACAAATGTTTAAAAATTTACTCTGAACCTAGTGAGTGATAAGTTTGCCAGCACTTGATGTTTTGGCTTGATTTCCAGTTCTTAAAAGCAGGCTTAGAGAGGCAGCCTAAGTCGTGAAAGTACTCCAGCTTAAAAATGAAAGTAGTTAAACTTACCCAGTGAAGACAGTTTCCCATTTCCTGTCTGTCTTTTTCAGTTGCTTTCTTATGATCTCACCTCTACTCCTTCAGGAAACACTATTCAGCTATCTAATGTGTGCCTTCCTATGCTACTGTGTGTACTGGGGATGAATGACCCATGGTCCCTGAACTTGAGGAGCTCCCAGTGACCTATTTCTTGAATCAGTCTCAGTAATAATGCTTCATAGAATATATAGATTCTTCTAAATTTTGGTATGAAGCTGTTTGCTTTGAAACGGTTAGCCTGGTGATGGGTATTAAAGAGGGCACGTATTGAATGGAGCACTGGGTGTTATATGCAAACAGTGAATCGTGGAACACTACATCAAAAACTAATGATGTAATGTATGGTGATTAACATAAAATAATAAAAAAAATTTAAAAAAAAGAAAAAAGAAATATAGGGCATTTTTTCCATTGATCTTGTTTCATAAAATTAGAGGCAGATTCCTTAATTTAAAAATTATTCTATTAAGGAGGGCACATATTGCCTGGAGCACTGGGTGCTATACTCAAACAATGAGTCATGGAACACTACATCAAAAACTAATGATGTACTTTATGGTGACTAACATAACATAATAAAAAAAATAAATTATTCTATGGATGATTTCCATATTTGTCTGTGTAGAGTATTCTAGTAATTTTTATATTAATTTAATACATTTGGGGAATTTAAGTTCTTGTTTAAATGTGTGTGTGTATACACCATTTTTTTAAAGATTTATTTGTGAGAGAGAGTGCGTGTGCACACCAGAGTGAGGGGAGGGGCAGAGGGAGAGAATCTGCAAGCAGACTCCCCACTGAGCGTGGAGCCAGTCCAAGGGCTCCATCCCATGACCCATGAGATCATGACCTGAGCTGAAACCAAGAGTTGCGTGCTCAACCGACTGAGCCACCCAGTTGTCCCTACATCACTTATTTAAGGTGTACATATTCTCTCCTTTCACAATTCCATCCCCAGAACAATAAGGTCAGCTTCAACTTCCTCAGTTCTCTTTTCTTCCTTCCCTTCTCGGTGTTTATTAGAAGGACACAAATAACACTCTCTGTCATTTAAGTATTTCTGTGTTAACAAGATGGAGTTTACTCAGGTGATTTTCTTTATATTTTTGAGATTCTACTCTGTATAAAATTAATTAGCTCCCTCATAGTCATTTCTGATAATTTATAATGCTGTTTATCATGTTTATGAGCAACCTAATTGCTTTAAATCTATTTTGAAATTCATATAATTACATCAGAGTTGTATTGAAGTTTTCTGAATTAAGGACTTTATCAGTTTTTAGGCCATCTTAAAATTTGGTTTATTATCTCAAGCGAGGAATTTCCATGTTATTTATAGTGCTGTTTGCATTCAATTGAAAAAGTGAGGAGAGGGCCAATTTGATAAAGTTGCATGAAAGATCCCCACAACACATCTTGTGGTGAGGTGAATAGTCTTCCATTCAGGCAAGTATCCTACCTTAAATTAATGTCATAATTAATATATAGGGCTTTTGTGGGAAATGAAAAAAATCTTAATCATGAAACAACTTTGGAATAAATGGAAATATATATGGTACACTGGGATGGGAAATGTTTATATAAAACCACAATCACTCGAGTTGATAAGTAATTGTTATAAGCCTTTGTAATTAGTATAACTTACAATATATATATACTAGATTGCACAAATATTAAGTGCACAGCTTGAAAGATTTTTGTAAGTTGAATATATTCATCTAACCATTAGCAGTATTTGAGAGTTCCCATTGTTTAGCATTCTTGCCAATACTTGATATTGCAAATCCTTTTGATTTTAGCCATTTTCATGGTTGTGTAATTGTATAGCATTGTAGCTTTAATTGGCATTTATCTGATAAGTAATCATTTTGACTACCCCTTCATTTTCTTATTAGCCATTTGAATAAAATCTTTTGAGTGCTATCTCTCAGGTCTTTGGCCCATTTCTCGATATTCTGTAATTTTCTTATTTGTAGAAGATTTTATATAATCTGGATAGGAATACTTGGTCAAACATATATATTGCAAATATCTTTTGCTATTCTGTTTTGTTTTCAAATATTTGGTGTCTTTTGATAAAAAAGTTCTTAATGATGTTTGTTTAAACTGATCTTTTCATTCATGATTAGTGTTTTATTATCCCATTTAAGAAATTTTGTCCATGCTAAGATCATTAAGATATTCTATGTTCAATTATAGAACCACAACATTATAGGTGTTCACTGAAGAAAAAAATATGGAATTACTGGTTCTCTACCACAGATCACGATGAGATAAATAACATCTCAGAAGACCATATGAGAGATATGCAGACTGACCACTGCGCTAGTTAGAGATGACAAATATGAAACCTCATTACCATTCCTGCTCTTAGAACTCCAAATTATTTCCTTGGGTCAAGCCAGATTATCAGAGCTGCATAAATAGTTATTTTCTTAGTCTTTATAGAATCACATGTGCTAATTTCTTATTTAAGGATGAGCCATAAACTTTTTATCAAAGTCCAGTGTAAGATTCATATGGCATTATCCCATTTGTATTAAAGATACTGTTGAAGATACTTTCTACCTAGTGGTCCTGTATATGGACTAATAAATGATAAGTATTTATTATTGTTGTTGTTGTGATTTCTTTTAGAATATCCTGCTAGGGAAAGCTTTGATTTCCATGAGGCTAGGCTCTGCCTTTCTGCTAATGAGAATTATAATTGGCAATGTTTCTCTTTTAACCTGAATTCCAGGAAGCTCTGAGACAAATTTGAGCTTCAGCTATTACAATTGTGTTCTCCTTATTGGTTTGTTTTTATTTAGTTTTACCTCTTTTGTTCCATAAAATATCTGAGACAATGGTTTGAATTTCATGTTGCTATTTTCCTTGGTTTTATACTTCTACTTTTCCTGATTTTGGCTTTTCTATTTTTATTTTATTGCTATTTTGTTATATTTGTGAAATTCAGTAGCATATGAATATTTTTAAAAAGTAAAACATCTGAATTATAGAGTATTTTAAAATTGCTTTTTAAAAATTGCAAATGTGGATTTGACTTTAAAATGTGCTAACTTGGAGCAGCTGGCTGGGTCAGTTGAGTGTCTGACTAGTGATTTCGGCTCAAGTCATGATTTCATGGGTGGTGAGATCCAGCCCTGTGTGGGGCTCCTTGCTCAGCACGGAGTCTGCTTGAGATTCTCTCCCTCTGCCCTCCTCCTGCTCTCTCTCTCAGAAATAAATAAATAAATCTTTAAAAAATAATGTACTAACTTGTTCGGACGATATGCCTTGGGTACTCCTTTGATTAATTGATATGAATGATGTCACTGGAAGAGTATTAGACAAAGATTTGAAAGACTTAAATTCTACTTTTTGTTGTTATGGTTTAACTGGAATTAATGATTTAATGTCTCTAGGACTCATTCTTCTCAGAGTAAGAAAATATATAGCCTTTTCGTTATAAAAATTAATCAGTTTTGGGGCACCTGGATGGCTCAGTCGTTAAGCATCTGCCTTCAGCTCAGGTCATGATCCCAGGGTCCTGGGATCGAGCCCTGCACCGGGCTCCCTGCTCAGTGGGAAGCCTGCTTCTCCCTCTCCCACTCCCCCTGCTTGTGTTCCCTCTCTCGATGTGTCTCTCTCTGTCAGATAAATAAATAAAATCTTTTTAAAAAATTAATCAGTTTTACATATTGGTTTATATTTTTTAGTGAATTGCCTTTAATGAATTTCAGTACATAAGCAAAATTAACAATCAATGGAAAAAATACAAACATCTCCATGTTCAAAATACATTTGATAATTTACTGGGAAGGAAATTTCTTAGAGAAAGTCTTATCAGAAAAAAACACCAAATTCCATTTGGGCATTTGATGAACATTTTAATAATTTTGGGAGGATACATCTTAAAAAGTTGAAATTCCCATGACCTCATATTCTAGTGGTTGTTATTAAGTTGTTAGAAGCTTGAATCTGTGAATGTTTCCAATGAAGTCTTTTTACTGAAATATAACCCAATTGAGAATTTACATTAGAGGACAGTAATGTATATAGTTACACTCTTAGATCCAGGATTCTCCCTTTCTTTTTCCCCATTTGGAGCTCCCAGTGATCTCCAAGTGATGACTGAGTGTACAAGATTAGAACAATGTAAGCAGATTCTATTCTAATTTGCTAAAGTGTTTATGTCAAGTGAATGATAGCCGTCAACCCCTAAACTTTCAATGTGGTCCTTGAAGAAATTGAGTGTTATATACTGCTAAAATTTACTGCTTATTTATTGCCACATAAGGAATCACAAATGACTTTTTTATTCCAGACATTCTTCAACCTCTATGAATAATCAGACATATGACAATAAAAACAAAATCTTCAACATTTTTTAATTACTCTCTTCACACATCCAAATAACTACTGGACCACACAAGAAAACTATTGTTAATACCATCTAGGAAAGGCAGATGTGTAATTGGGAATTATGGTGGCTGAAAATTAAATCTTAAGTTGTAGGAGCTTTTCAAAATCATAATTTGATTCAAAATTTGTGCTTCTTTGAAAATGGCCTGATTTCAATGAGGTTGCATGTATCATTCATTATATGAATGAACGCATCATAAAGATAGTCATCAATATTATTTTCTTGCGTATTCTTTATGATAAATTCTCCATAATAAATGTTTTTCAAGACTTGATTTCCTTTCCACTTTGTTTCCACACTAGAATCATTTCTTTTGGGCTGATTATTACATAATATTTCATGGGATAGTCTGAATACTGGGGAAATTATTGTTTTTATGAAAATGTAAAATTCTATTCTAGGCATCTGCAGAACAGAGAGCACTTGGGTAATTGGAGAAATTTAGAATTCCAGATTGAATTTTAAAGTTTTTGATTTTTTTAATGGGCTAATCCTTGACCAGATGTAGCCAGTTTCCTTTTTTTTTTTTTTGGTAGGATATAAAGTCACGTGTTTATTTGGAGTCCAAATATCACCTTATTTTTCAAAGGCCTTATTGCAAATTCCATGCAATAAGTTACAACTATAAGGAGCACATTTCTAGATTACTCTTTGCACATGGGTAGACACAAAACTATACATGGATTTTAATCTGAAATATCTGTGTGGAAATGCATTTTTGTGCTTTGAAACAGCAAGGGTAAGAATTTTTCTAACTAATTCTTCTAAAGAAAACTTGCTTTAAATTTCACTTAAAATATATCTATGAAATATAGAAAATATAATAAATTACATTTTTTTTAAATTTTGCAATCATTATAGATTCCTGAGAAATTGAAAAACAATTTACAAGGAGGTCCAATGCACCTGTCACCCAGTCTTTCCTTTCTTTTTTTTTTTATTCTTATGTTAATCCCCATACATTACATCATTAGTTTTAGATGAAGTGTTCCATGATTCATTGTTTGTGCATAACACCCAGTGCTCCATGCAGAATGTGCCCTCCTCAATACCCACCACCAGGCTAACCCATCCTCCCACGCCCCTCCCCTCTAGAACCCTGTTTGTTTTTCAGAGTCCATCGTCTCTCATGGTTCGTCTACCCCTCCGATTTCCCCCCCTTCATTCTTCCCCTCCCGCTACCTTCTTCTTCTTTTTTTTTCTTAACATATATTGCATTATTTGTTTCAGAGGTACAGATCTGAGATTCAACAGTCTTGCACAATTCACGGTGCTTACCAGAGCACATACCCTCCCCAGTGTCTATCACCCAGTCACCCCATCCCTCCCACCCCACCCCCCACTCCAACAACACTCAGTTTGTTTCCTGCGATTAAGAATTCCTCATATCAGTGAGATCATATGATACATGTCTTTCTCTGTTTGACTTATTTCACTCAACATAATACCCTCCAGTTCCATCCACATCGTTGCAAATGGCAAGATCTCATTCCTTTTGATGGCTGCATAATATTCCATTGTATATATATACCACTTCTTCTTTATCCATTCATCTGTCGATGGACATCTTGGCTCTTTCCACAGTTTGGCTATTGTGGACATTGCTGCTATAAACATCGGGGTGCACGTACCCCTTCGGATCCCTACTTTTGTATCTTTGGGGTAAATACCCAGTAGTGCAATTACTGGATCATATGGTAGCTCTATTTTCAACTTTTTGAGGAACCTCCATACAGTTTTCCAGAGTGGCTGCACCAGCTTGCATTCCCACCAACAGTGTAGGAGGGTTCCCCTTTCTCCGCATCCCCGCCAACATCTGTCATTTCCTGACTTGTTAATTTTAGCCATTCTGACTGGTGTGAGGTAGTATCTCATTGAGGTTTTGATTTGGATTTCCGGTCTTTCCTTTCTTTTATAACTATGATACAATATCACACCAAGTAATTGACCTTGCTACAATGCATGTTAATATATTTGTTGAAGGATAAATAATTAACTGGTTTAATAAGGATAAAAATTAAGTAATTTCAAGCAGTAATTTTATAGACTAATAAAATTACAAAAACCTCAATCGTTTAAGTTTGAAGGTATACACATAAACATACATAGAATTGAAACATTAAATTACTTGATATTTGCTGATTTGGATCTACTAGATAACTCTTTTGATTATATATCTATATTAATCTATATGTAGATAGATACAGATATATATTAATATCTTCAATTGAATCATATGAAATTACCAATATTCAAATTTTGACCCATAAATTGGCCATTTCTTAAAATGAGTCAACATAATATATCATCTTTTATTTCTATCAAAGTATGTATAAATTATTTTAGCATGTTAGTAGTTTGAGCCACTTAGAATACTGGGAAAGGGTTGAAAGTATGGGTGAGAAAGGATTAAGGGAAAATGTTGGGAATGACTTTAGAACAGTCTGGAAGAGTGGATTTTTAGCAAGGTTTAAGAATCCATGTAAAGGGCGCCTGGGTGGCTCAGTTGGTTAAGTGACTGCCTTCGGCTCAGGTCATGATCCTGGAGTCCCTGGTTCGAGTCCTGCATCGGGCTCCCTGCTCGGCAGGGAGTCTGCTTCTCCCTCTCCCACTCCCCGTTTGTGTTCCCTCTCTCGCTGTGTCTTTCTCTGTCAAATAAATAAATAAAATCTTTAAAAAAAAAAAAAAAAGAATCCATGTAAAATCTGACGGCCCTCCTCTAGGAAATCCAAATTATTTTCTTAGATCAAGCCAGACCATCAGAAATCTGTGTGCAAAATTCCAGGTATTATTTTTCTAAGGAAACATGCCTATGAGAGGCTCTGTTTTTGAAATTTCTAGAGTCATTCCTCAGTCAGAGGCTATTTATCTACTCATGCCCCCAAAAGTGTACTCATTCCTTATTTTGTTCTCCTAAGGTCTGAAAAAGTATACTTACAAAACTAAAAATTTCAACAAACACTTAGAGAATATTTTATTGATATTGATTACTGTAGTTTAAGAAAAATAAATAATGAGATAATTTCTTAGCAATATCTTAGAGAAGACCAGGAATCTAAAATATTCAGCATAACAATGGAATCCTCAGCCTTAGTGGGTCTCCTGTGATCTCTAGCTGTGGAGCCAGCTATGTCCTGAAAGGTCATATCTGATTACAGGCAGAAGAGTCTGTATTTCAGAGTTACCAGGGTCTATCAGAGTTCTATCACATGGGACATAGGCACAGTTCCTTTCAGACAAAGGAGAGATATTATCTCTTTAGAATTAAAATTCAGAAAAGGATATTCCAACCTGGCCTCATCCTAGGCTAGAATTATTAGGGTTAAATGAACTAATCACATCCAGAAAAATAATGTAAAGGCATTGGTAGTGCTGAAAGAGATGTAGATTTTTGAGGGGTATGTTTGGGTATAGAGCAGGACACCACAGAAATTTGATTTAAATTCATCAAATCTTTCCAATTTAATTTACTTTTGAGGTATTTTTCCACCCTGGAAATTAGACAGGTTTGGGCAGGAGATGTGGACAATTCAGAGTTTCAGGTCTAACTAACTCAAAGAATACCTTTAACTAAAGGCTGGGGAGTATGGGAACTCTAGTTTCCATCTGCTCTAATGACAGTTCAATGGGCTTGTCCATGGAACATTGATTTCAGCATCTCTGGGGAAGGCTGACAAACACAGTTCCCTATTTAGAGTTATGTCCATGGCTGGTCATCTGGCGTGGCAGAGCCATCCGGCTTCCTGTCCTCTGGGACACTGTACAACACTGATCTACTCTCACCCATAGTTTATGTTGCTTGCCCCTCAGCTGGTGCCAACCCAAGCAAGACCTAGTTTTTCTCAGTGACCTTGCTAGACCAAACTGAACAATCACACCATGCAGCTAAGTTTGCTCTATTTTCCTACAAATATAAGAGTTATTTCTTGTTTCACTTGTCTTAAGATTTCCAGTGATACCTGGAAAAACTTGAGGCACAAGGGACTAGGAAGAGGGGGGAAGTAATGGGTGACTTGTGAGTAGAGGCAACGATAAAGTATTCAGTGTCCAGCTAGAGAATTTTTTTCTAGTATCTCTCTCTTTTTCACCAGAGACTACTAAGAACACTTACACATTTGAGATAGACCATTTATAAGGGACACTTCTTATTTTCCCTCCTTATTCTTTTCCAAGGAAGTCATTGACAAAGAGAATAACAATACAAACTTGGTATTTAATTTTTATAGGAACACGCTACATGATAATAATCATGATGCTAGAGATGGCCTAATAAGGACATGGCTGATGATTTTAGAGTTGACTGTTAAGGATGAGTTTAGAAAATGGACTAGTAATAGTTGACCACAAACAGTAATTATGGTTGTTGTGGTATGACCATGAGCTGACCATGAGTCACACAGCATTCCAGTTCTGGGTAAAACAAGATGTTTAGTACCTCCTTTGCAAAACTCTTGCTCCTTTTCTGGCTTGTCTCTCCTCTCTTACATATCTTTTTATCCAGCAGTCCCTTCATTCTCTGCTGGACCCTCTGGTATAGAAATGTACTCAGGCTCAGTTCTCAGCACTTATCTCATTCTGCTTCAGGCAGTTTCATCCAGACATTTCAGATTTAACTCACTTTCATAATTAATATTACTTTTGACCAATCTCTCTAGTTCTAATCTACACATCTAGAGTTTCCCTATATTTGCCTTTCTTTTCATTCCTAGTGACTTAGCCCAGACCTTATTAATGTTGACCTAGATTCTTAGACTAATCCTATATAAAGCTTTCTTCTAATTCTCTTTATGGCCATCTCTTCTTGGAGATAAGGAAAGGAGATCACGTACCAAACTCTGGCTCAGAACTTTTTATGAAGAATGTTGATTATTTCTCATTTTTAGGAGATGAAGAGATGAAATCTTAATGATATGATTTAGAATCAAATAAAACCTAGCTATGTGATTTGTTGTCTCCCAGAGTTGGATAAAATAGTTGACCCAATAATGAATAAATAACCAACATTTCCAAATGGATCATGAAAAAAAGGAAATACTCAGAGAGTCCTTTCTGATATTAGCTGCAGTAGGGCAGATGAATAGATGATGAATGTACCTCAAAGAAAGTGTTACTAACATTGCATTTATTGTCAATATACATATCCAGAGGATGAGAAGGCTGCCTTTTCTTCCCAGGGAGCTGGAGTAAAAGAACAGGGTAATGGTAGTTGATGTCTCTTAAAAGTACATCCAATACCTATAATTTCTAATATATTTCTGTATACTGCTGTGTTTCCTTGTTGAAATACTGGGTCATTCTCCTCAAAAACCTTTTGCCTTCTCAGTATTTAAATGATGGAAATGATTTAATCAGTGCTTTCCACAATTATTCTTTCCCATATTTCCGTTGTCACTTTCTAGGCCACCTTCTCCCTTTACACCAAAATCATATACCCTAAATACCAGCTATTTTGGTCTTTTTGTTGTTTCTTGGCTACTCCACATACTCATCAATCTTTGGGCTTTTGCTCCAGTTTTTTCCTCCCTTAGAATGTCCTTCTTCCCCACTTCAGAAACATAGGTCAAGATTTACCCCCTTCTGAGAAATCTGCTTGAATCTAAAATTGTCACTCATTTCTGTTTCCCTAGTAGTTTTAATCTTTGTTACACCATAAATCATCTTAGCCCTTAAGTTAATGTTTTTGTTTCTGAATCTTATACTAATATTCTCTGCCATGTAGACATTCAGTAAATGTTTCTAAACAGAATTGAACTCATTTAAGTTATGCTAAGCTAGAGCTCACTAGGTCTTGATTAGTGGGTCAGCACCAAAATTGCAATCTTTCTTTCAACTACTATAGGACCAAAGCTCCACATTTTAAAATGGAATACCAAGACAACAGTTTTCTTGTGTGGCTTATATAATGGATTACTTATTCACTTTATTAAGCCAAGAACTGTGCTAGGGATGCTAGCACTGTGCAAGTTGGATAAGAAATGATCCCTGAAGGAGTGTAGAATCTATAAAAGGGAGGAGACACTTAAGAACTTCATCAAAATAAAAGATTATATAGAGAATATGAATAGAGTCAAAGAACATAGAACCAACAACTTTGCTTAGGAGACATCAGGAAAGAGTTCTCAGAAGTTTTAAAAGATAAGTAGGGGCTGTCCTCCAGTCTGATAAAGATAATAGGATATTCATGGTGCTCTCAAATTTCAATTTAGAGTTTGTTTAATTATGGAATTGGTGTTCTGGTAATAATTTTAGGAATTTATTTGAACGGGTTTATATGTAAGATTGTGTATGTGAGTGTGTGTGTGCATGTGTTAAGCTCAAAAGATAGGTGGAATCAGCTGGGTGCACAGCTGCTGCTGCTGCATGCTGCATGCATATGCCAGGACTTGCCCAGCCATGCGCCCCCAGGCAACATCACTAGCTCTGCCCAGCCATGCCCAGCCACCATCGTGTACCATGCCCAGCCTTGCACCCCCAGCTGCCCCCGTGTGCAGCCCCTAGCCACATCACTGCTTTGGGGATCTGGCATAGGATTAGTGGCCCAGTGCACATTTTCTTAACACCACCACCCTGCTTCCAAGTACCTCAGCAGTCACACCCTCCTTGCTCCCCCCAGCCCTGGGCTGGCCTTCCTGGGTCCCAGAGAGAGCAAACACAGCCCACAACAGGCAAAGAGTGCAAGCTACTACATGGAAAGGAAAAGTTACTCGGACACAACAACAGAGCATAAGCAACACACATAGGATACTCTTCTGAAGTGCCAGATTCTGGTGAATAGTGGACACTGCACTGCAGGGCACTCCAGTAACCAGACCTCTTCATAAAGTCAGTGCTTTCAAAAACAGAAGACACAGATGACTTTCTTAATGCAGAGAAACAGACATGGAGAGGCAGACAAAATGAGGAGACAGAGAAATTTATCCCAAATGAAAGAACAGGACAAGGCCATGGCCAGAGATCTAAGTGAAACAGATATAAGTAACTGCCTGATAGAGAATTTAAAGCAATGATCATAAGGATACTCACTGGAATTGAGAAAAGAGTAGAAGACATGAGTGAGACCCTTAACACAGAGATAAGGAATAACATAGCAGAGATAACATAGCAGAGATAAAGGAATAACAGAGCTCAATAGATAAAATGAGAAACATGCTAGATAGAATGAGCAGCAGGATGGAAGGAACAAAGGAACCAATTAATGATTTAGAAGACAGAGTAATGGAAAGTAATCAAGCTAAATGGAAAGAGAGAAAAAAGAATTAAGCAAAATGAGAATAAACTTAGGAAACTCAGTGACTGCATCAAATGTAATAACATTCATATTCTGGGAGTCCTAGAAGAAGAGAGAAAAGGGGGCAGAAAATTTGTTTGAAGAAATACTAGCTGAAAACTTCACTAACCTGGGAAAGGAAATAGAAGGCACAGAGAAGTCCCATCAAAATCAACAAAAACAAAAACTAATGATGTACTGTATGGTGACTAACATGACATAATAAAACAAAATAAAATTTAAAAAAATCAACAAAAACAGACCCATACCAAGACAAATTATAATTAAATTGGCAAAATATAGTGATAAAGAAAAAATTTTAAAAGCAGCAAGACTAAAGAAGTCAATAACTTACAAGAGAAAATCCATAAGGCTAGCAAGGTATTTTTCAACAGAAGCTTTGCAAGCCAGAAGGGAGTGGAATGACATATTCAAAGTACTGAAAGGGAAAAATCTACAGCCAACAACACTCTATCCAAGAAGGCTATTGTACAGAATAGGAGAGATAGTTTCCCAGACAAACAAAAACTAAAGGAGTTCATGACTGCTACACCAGTCCTGCAAGAAATATTAAAGGGGACTCTTTGAGTGGAAAGGAGACCAAAGTGACAGTATAGAAATAGGAAACACAAAAGCAGTAAAAATGAATATTTCTGTTAAATATCTGTTAAGGAACTCACACAAAAAAGGATATAAAATATAATAACATATACCTAAAATGTGGGGAGGAGAGGAGGAAAAAAATGGTTTCAAACGTAAACAACCATCAACTCAATATAGACTGCTATATGCAGAAGAGGTTATATACAAACCTAAAGGTAACTATGTATCAAAAGCCACTAATAAATATGCAAATAATAAAGAGAAAGAATCCAAATATATCACTAAAGAAAATCAGCAAAACATGAAAGACAAAAAAGGATCAAAGAAAATCTTTAAGAAACAACCACAAAACAAGTAATAAAATGGTAATAAATGCATATCTATCAATAATTACTTAGAATGTAAATGGACTAAACACCCCAATCAAAAGACATGGGGTGACAGAATGGATAAAAAACAAGACCATCTATATGCTGCCTATAAGAGACTAAATTTTAGACCTGAACACCTGCAGATTGAAAGTGAGAGGATGGAGAAATATCTGTCATGCAAATGGATGTCAAACAAAGCCAGAGTAGCAATACTTATATCAGACAAAATTGATTTTGAAACAAAGACTATACCAAGAGACAAAGAAGGATACTATATAATAAAAAATGGGAAATCCAAAGAGGAGATAAAACAATTGTAAATATTTATGCACCCAACACAGGAGCACTCAAATACATAAAACAATAACAAACATAAAGGAAATAATTGATAATAATACAATAATAGTAGGGAACTTTAATACCCCAATGACATCAATGGACAGATCATCTAAACAGAAAACAAGAAAATGATGGCTTTGAATGACATATTGGAATAGACTTAATGGATATATTTAGAACATTCCATCTTAAAACAGCAGAATACACATTGTTTTCAAGTGCACATGGAAAATTTTCCAGAATAGATCACATATTATCCCACAAAGCAAACCTCAACAAATTCAAGAAGATTGGAATCATCCATGCATCTTTTCCGACCACAACACTATGAAACCAAAAGTCAACCAGAAGAAAAAATCTGGAAAGACCACAAATAATGGAGGTTAAATAACATGCTACTAAACAACGAATGGGTCAACCAAGAAGTAAAAGAAGAAATTAAAAAGTACATGGAAACAAATGAAAATGAAAATACAATGCTCCAAAACCTCTGGGATGCAACAAATGCAGTTTTAAGAGGAAAGTTTATAGCAATACTGACCTAACTTAAGAAGCAAAAAAAATCTCAAATAAACAACCTAAACTTACACCTAGAGGAGCTAGAAAAATAACAATAAACAGAACCTAAAACCAGCAGAAGGAAGGAAATAATAAAGATTAAAGTAGAAATAAGTGATATAGACACTAAAAAAAAAAAAAATGATAGAAGAGCTCAATGGAACCAGGAGCCGATCCTTTAAAAAAAAAATCAATAAAATTAATAAACCTCAGCCAGATTTCTCAAGAAAAAGAGAAAGGACTCAAATAAAATCACAAATGAGAGAGGAGATCTAACAACCAATGCCACAGAAATACAAACAGTAAGAGAATATTATGAAAAACTATATGCCATCAAATTGAACAGCATACAAATTGGACAACCTGGAAGAAATGGATAATTTCCTCGAAACATATAAACTACTAAAACTGAAACAGGAAGAAATAGAAAATTTGACTAGACCAATAACCAATAGAGAAATTGAATCAGTAATCAAAAAGTTCCCAACAAACAAAAGTCTAGGACCAGATGGCTTCACAGGCAAATTCTACCATACATTTAAAGAAGAGTTAATACCTATTCTCAAACTATTCCAAAAAATAGAAAAGGAAGGAAAACTTCCAAATTCATTCTATGAGGCCAGCATTACCCTAATACCAAAACCAGATAAAGACACCACTAAAGAAGAGAACTACAGGCCAATATCCCTGATGAACATAGATGCAAAAATTCTCAGCAAAATACTAGCAAACCGAATTCAACAATACATTAAAAAATCACTGATGACGATCAAGGGGGATTTATTCCTGGGTTGCAAGGGTAGTTCAATATTTGCAAATCAATCAACATGATATCACATCAATAAGAGAAAGGATAAGAATCATATGATTATTTCAATAGAAACAGAAAAAGCATTTGACAAAGTACAACATCCATTCATGATAAAAACCCTCAACAAATTAGGGTTGGAGGGAACATACCTCAACATAATAAAAGCGATAAATGAAAAACCCACAGTTAACATCATCCTTACTGGGGAAAAATAGAGCTTTTCCCCTAAGGTCAGGAACAAGGCAAGGATGTCCACTCCCACCAATTACTATGTTATTTAACATAGTACTAGAAGTCCTAGCCATAACAATCAGACAACAAAAAGAAATAAAAGACATCCAAATTAGTAAGGAAGATGTAAAACTTTCAGTATTTGTAGATGACATGATATTCTACATAGAAAATCCAAGACTCCACCAAAAAACTGCTGGAACTGATAAGTGAATTCAGTAAAGTCGCAGGATACAAAATCAATGTACAGAAATCTGTTGCATTTCTATACACCAATAATGAAGCAGCAGAAAAAGAAATCAAGGAATCGATCCCATTTGCAATTACACCAAAAACAGTAAGATACCTAGGAATAAAACTACCCAAAGAGGTGAAAGACCTGTACTCTGAAAACTATAAAACACTAATGAAAGGAATTGAAGATGACACAAAGAAATGAAAAAACATTCTATGCTCATGGATTGGAAGAACAAATATTGTTAAAATATCTACACTACTCAAAGCAATCTACACATTTAATGCAATCCCTATCAAAATACCACCAGCATTTTTCACAGAACTAGAATAAACAATCTTAAAATTTGTATGGAACCTCAAAAGATGCCAAATAGCCAAAGCAATCTTGAAAAAGAAAAAGCTGTAGACATCACAATTCTGGATTTTAAGTTATATTCCAAAGCTATAGTAATCAAAACAGCATGGTACTGGCACAAAAATAAGCATATATAGATCAATAGAACAGAATAGAAAATCGAGAAATAAACCCACAATTATAGAGTCAATTAATCTTCAACAAAGCAGGAAAGAATATGCAATGGGAAAAAGACAGTATTTTCAATAAATGGTGTTGAGAGAACTGGACAGCAACATGCAAAAGAATGAAACCAGACCACTTTCTTACACCATACACAAAAATAAATTCAAAATGGATTAAAGACCTAAATTTGAGACCTGAAACCATAAAAATCCTAGAAGAGAGCGCAGGCAGTAACTTCTTTGACACTGGTTGTAGCAACTACTTTCTAGATACGTCTCCTGAGGGAAGGGAAACAAAAGCAAAAATAAACTATCGGGACCACATCAAAATAAAAAGCTTCTGCACAGCAAAGGAAACAACAAAACTAAAAAGCAGCCTACAGAGTGGGAGGAGATATTTGCAAATGATGTATCCAATAAAGGGGTTAGTATCCAAAATAAGTTAAAGAACTTATACAACTCAACACCAAAAAGACAATTAATCCAGTTAAAAATGTGCAGAAGACACAAACATGCATTTCTCTAAGGAAGACATCCAGATGGCCAACAGACACACGAAAAGGTGCTCATCATCACTTATCATCAGGGAAATGCAACTTAAAACTACAATGAATGGTAACTATCACCTAAAGAATGGTGAAAATGAACAACACAAGAAACAACAGGTGTTGGTGAGATTGTGGAGAAAAAGGAACATTCACTCATCATTTGTGGGAAGGCAAACTGGTGCAGCCACTGTGGAAAACAATGTGGAGATTCTTCAAAAAGTTAAAAATAGAACTACCTTATGACCCAGCAATTGCACTAGTGGTATTTACCCAAAGAATGTAAGAACACTAATTTGAGGGGCTACATGAACCCCAATGTTTATAGCAGCATTATTTACAATAGGCAAGATATGGAAGCAGCTGAAGTGTCCCTCAATTGATGAATGGATAAAGAAGAGGTGATATACATAAATACATGGAAATATTATTCAGCCATAAAAAAGAATGAAATCTTGCCATTTGCAATGACATGGGTTGGAACTAGAGAGTATAATGCTAAGTGAAATAAGTCAGAGAAAGACAAATACCATATGATTTCTTTCATATGTGGAATTTAAGAAATAAAACAAATGAGCAAAGGGAAAAATGAGAGAGAGATAAATCAAGAAACAGATTCTTAACTATGGAGAACAAACTGATGGTTACCAGAGGGGAGGTAGGTGGGGGGATGGGTGAAAGAGGTGATGGGGATTAAGGAGTGCACTTCTGATGACCACCAGGTGTTGTATGAAATTGTTGAATCACTATATTGTACACCTGCAACTAATATAACACTGTATGTTAATCATACTGGAATTAAAATAAAAAAAATGATGGGGGGAATTTTTAGCATTGTGAGGAGGTAATGAATATACAGATGGGGGAGAATAGGAAAGAATGGCTCATCTTAAGCCTTTGCACTGATTTAAGGTCTGAAAGAAGATAAGTTAAGAACCAGACACTACAGACATAGTGTTCATGAGGGAAGTTTTGAGATTCTAGGAATAAACCTGCTAATTCAGAGATGAGATTACAAGGTATGACACAGAGTAGAAGAATAATTTTCCTCCAGCCTCCAACCTTCTGATTCCTTTTCACAGTAAATGTGTTTCTGACCTCATGGCAACCTTGAGTGACCACCAGCTAAGGGTGGAGGATGATTATGCCTAGCAGAACAGCATTCTGATGTAGGACAGGGCATACAACATGGGTGAGAGTGGGGTGTGAATTTATCTCTGAGCACTTGTGAGCCTGAGAACACCAAGAAAGGTTTAGGTTAGTCTCTGAGGGAACTGGAAAGTGCAATAAGTCACTGATATTTAAGCATTTCTGTAAATGCAGCATAATCTGTACTCCAAACTTGGGGAGGGCTGGGGAAATTCAGGGGATCAGAAAAGGTGCTTAGCAGATGGAAAAGAGTGAAAAGAACATCTTATTGAAATTTCCATCTGAAGTAATCTTTTACTTTAGAGAGTGTGGATGCTGAAGTCAAAGCTTTGCAACTGGAAATACTGCAGTCTACCAGTGTTAGAAATGCCTTGGCAGGGACCTAGGATGCTTTTCCATGAGTTCTCAAGAATAGCTGGCGCTTTTGGAATACTAATCTTGTGGAGGAAGTGTAATGATTGGGAAGCCAATCATTAGTTGCATGGCTTTGGACAAATACAATTCTAAGTTTTATTTTCTTCATTTGCAAAATGGAGATAATACCTAATTGGCCTAAATTATTGTGAAGATTAGGGAATCTAAAGAACCTGCCAGAGTAAGTACTGAATGCATTACTGATATATAATATGCACTCAAATGATAATGGTGCTATTGCCATTAATATATTATTGCTTAATCTTATATTTTCATGATCTTTGTTGTTCAATTCAGTGAAGGCTACAGTTATATTCCAGAGGATAGACTTAGCCATAGAAAATTTTATCTTTTTAATAAATGTGGATTTAAATAAGTTCTTTCTTTTTGGTGGTGTATAGCTCATTACTGACATTTTATATGGCTTTGTGCTTTCCACGTGGCACTTCTAGCTTAATGTGGCATAATAAATATTTGATAAAGGGTGTTTTACCTGTTGTGCTGACTGTAAAACATACCTTGCTGAGAAATTCTAGACATTTCTTATAATTCCTGCTTTCTGTTTTTTTTTCTTTCTCATAGGAACTTCTTCGTATAAGGGATCTGAATGCAATTTGACCATTTCTACAATAACAGCTAGTAGAGTATCAGAGATTCAATGCTACTAATGAATTCTGATTTATGTCTAACTCAGATAATGCCAGCAAAAGAACGATGGATAGCTCTGTTTATTTCCATAATGAAAGGAGGCAAGGGAGGTTGTCTACTTGCAAATGTCTATTTGGAACCATTCAAAATAGAAGTACTTATAAAATGCTTGTAAAATTCAGAAGACATACCTTGTCTTGGATATCCTGATAAACTGAATGAATCTCATATTTTTTACAAGCATCTATATGAGAATAGATGATAGAGATCTTAAACTTATAATTACGTCCATCCAAAAATCCCTCTAGTTGGTAATGGTAGAGATATTATTCCTTGGTTTCTACCTAGTGGTAAGACTAAAATTGGTAAAATCGTCATAAAGCTGTATGTTTTACAGGGACCATCAAATTAAATTTCTTGTGGAGTTTGAGTCAAGAGGGAAGATGCATTTACAATGCAAGTATAAAACTTGGTTAAAAAAATAAGGAAAAACGTCTTGCCCTTAAAACTTTTGTGAAAAATACACACTTCCAAATAATAGATGGAGCCATTGAGGTCACATGTCTTTTGTATGTCTCCTCCAGTGTTCTATTTTACAGAGCCCACAACTGTTATCTTTACTGAACTTTAGAAAATCATACTTAAAAGATCAAGTATGGGAAAGAACTGAGTCGACAAAATATAGCAACTGTATTGTTCCTCATATCTTGGCAATGAGATAAGCTCTGAAATGATACTGTGTGAGAATGTATTGATTTTTAGAAAAAAAAACAGTGCTATCATATTCAGGGATGTTGGTAGCACTAATTTTTATTTTTAAAAACTCATTGCCAAGAATCTATCCATTTGGATGAATGAATTTTTATCCTTGAATGTTGATATTTTCTTCATTGTAAATCCAGGTAGATGAATATGCGTATTGGGTTTGATTCAGATCTTTAACTCATTCCTGTCTTTCCTATCTAAAAGGATAACTAAAATAAATTAATACTGTCCCTATGTCCAAACAGCATTAAGACATTGATTTGTAAATATCAGAATGAAATATTAGCATTTGTAAGAAATACCCAAGTAAGACTGCCAAAGACCTTTAATGTCAAGTAGGACAAGAACAAGACAACATTATCCTTTAGAATTCATTTCTACCTAGTCTATGTCACATACTAAAATAATTCTTCAATCAACCATTCTTAATTGATGGGATGATGCAGAAAGAGTTAATTCATTTTTTGATTACTGAAAATAATTTTTAAAGTTTTTTTGAAATAACTTTAGACTTACAGAAAAGTTGCAAAAATAGTACAGAATTCCTATATATCTTTCACTCAACTTTCCCTAATATTGTTTTATGTAGCCATAGGTACAATGATCCAGACTAAGAAATTAACTTTGGTATAATACAACTGACTAAACTACAGACTTCAGATTTCATTTTTTTTTTTTTATTACAATTCTTTTTTGTTTGTTTGTTCCAGGATCCAATTTAGGATCCCACAATGCAGTTAGTTGTAATGTCTTAGTCTTTCCTAATATGTGACAGTTACTCAGCCATTCCTTGTCTTTGTGACTGACACTTTTGAAGAGTAAGTTATTTTGGTAAGTTATTGTAGTTATTTTGTTGACTACCCCTCAATTTGTGATTGAGGTCTTCTCATAACTATATTAAGGTTATGTATTTTTGGCAATGATACTGTAGGAATGATATGCCCTCCTCATTGTATCATACAAGAAGACAGGTGATGTTATATTTCTTATTACAGCGACCTTAAAGATAGTGTCTCCTAGGTTTTCCAGTATAAATTTAGTATTTTTCCCTGTGTAACTAATATACATCTTGGGGGATATTCTTTGAGGCTATGCAAATATCTCGTATCTTCTCAAATACCCTATTTGACCCACTAATTTTAGCATCCATTGATGGATCTTGCTTGCAACAATTATTGTGATTTCCTAATTGTGATTTTTCTATTTCTTCCATTCCTTCTATGGTTATAAATTGCAATTATTTTGTAAGGAAGAGCTGTCCCTTCTACCCCATTTATTTTTGTTTCCACCTATTTATTTATATCAGCATGGACTCATAGATAATCATTTTATTCTATTGTTGTTAATCCAATACTATCATTATTTTGTTGCTCAGATTGTCCTGGCTTTGGCTATGTAGTCTTTCATGCTGGTGCTTGTATCCTTTCAATATGTTCCCATCTTTTTTGATGAATTCATTACTTTGTGGCTCAAGATGCTCTAGACTCATCTTTAATTTTCTCTATCCCAGATCAGGAATAAACCACTTCACCATGAAGTCATATTTTTCTTTTGTTGAAACATAGTGTTTAGAAACTAAGATCTGAGTACTAGGTATTCTCATTGCTACTGGGTGCCATTGCTTCTGGTGCTTCTCCACAGACAGCTAGAAATTAGATGTATGTATAATAACACATGCATATACATACAGATATTTTTATTTCTGTATTTATCTGTATACCTATTATTAAAAATTAGTTCATACTGATACTTCCAATTCCAATCCAACATGACAAGGTTCAGACTATCGTCTTCCGTATTTGTTAACTTCTTTCTCTGACAATGACAAATCTAGCTCTTATTTTCTATGTATATATACCTATTTAATCAACCTTAGTATACACATCAGGTAGTTCTAGATTGGCTGATTCATCCCCTGTGAAAACACGTATTTTCTAATTAGAGTATAATGTTTATGTAGAGTATCTTTTGACTTAAATCTTACAATATCAGCCAAAGTACTACTTGCCAAAGTACTTTAGTTTCTTTTCTTTTTCTCCACATTCCTTGTGGTTATGTTATTCATTTGTAATATAGTTCATTCATTTGTTACAGCTTTTAATTTCATTTTGGGTTCCCCCACATACTGGTTGATTTTTTAAAGATTATATACTCATTCTTTGTGGTATGCACAAGTCTGTGGGTTTTGAAAAATGTATACAGCCATTTATCCACCACTATGGAGATGATAGTTCCATCATCCTCAGCACACCCTCCTGCTGCCTTTTTGTAAAATACCCTTATCACCTCCTTGTAGCCTTTACACTGACTTTTTATCCCTATAATTTTGCCCATCAGCATATATTATAAATTAAATAATATAACATGTACAATTTTGGGTATTGCTTCTTAGCAAAATGTATTTAAAATTCATCCATGTTCTGTAAATCAATAGTTCCTTTATATTGCCACTGAGTTGTATTCTATTGTATGACTGTACCATGGTCTGTTTATCCATCTACCAGTTGAAGAACATTTGAGTTGTTTCTGGGATTTTGCAGTTGTGAATAAAGTTGCTGTAAACATTTGCATACAGGGTTTTGTGATTATAAGTTTTCATTTTGGGAGGATAAATACCTAGAGTGACATTGCTGGGTTATACAGTAAGTTTATGTTTAACTTTGTAAGAAACTGCTAAAGTGTTTTCCAGAAAGGCTAAATCATTTTGTATCTCCACCAGCAATATATGAGAGTTCTGTTTTGCATCTTCACTAGCACTTAGTATTATCATCATCTTTTTTACAGACAAGGAAATGAAGAGTAAGAGACTTAAATAACTTGTCTGAAGTCACAACCAGTGTCAGGACTGAAATTTGAGCCCAAGCCCAGTGGGTTCCGAATTTGGTTATTTTTTCACTGTACTTTTTCATAGGAACAATTCTTATTTGCTCACATTTACTCATATATATATGAGGTCTTTTAATAGCCAATTATTGTGAATAACTCTTGAGAAGTAGATAGTGTAGTTATTAGTAATTCTCTGTTTGAAGAAGGTGAGTCCTGAAATAGTTGAGAAATGTATTTTAGTGAATAATAGAACTAATAGTAGCCATTTTTCTTCTAGGCTACTTTGATACTGTGATTTGTAATAAGAAATATTATTTGGTCCTCATCCCCATTTCTGGCATAGAGCTCCTAAAACCCTTGGGATTTCTTAAGTGATGAGAGTAATAAAAGTATTAATGAGGTAACTTTTGGAAAGCCCCTAGATCACCTAAGGATGGGGGCTGGTCATCAGAGGAACCAACCATGTGATTAGAAGACTTTCAGTCTACCCCCGCTCACCCCGTAACCTCTGGGAGGAGAGAGGGGTTGGAGACTGAATCAATCACCAATGGCCAATGAATTAATCAATAATTCCAATATAATGAAGGCTCCATAAAAACTGAAAGGACACAGCTTGGAGCACTTCTGAGTTGGTGAGCATGTGGAAATTTGGGGAGAATGGTGCACCTGGAGAGGGCATGGAAGCTCAGCACTCCTTCCCCCATACCTTGCCCTATGCATCTCCTCCATCTGGCTACTCTTGGGTTGTATCTTTTTATAATAAATTGGTGATCTAGTTACTTAATGGGTTCCTGAGTTCTGTGAGCTGCTGTAGCAAATTGAACTCAAGGAGTGGGTCGTGGGAACCTCCCATGTAATCTGATGTCAGAAGCATGGGTAACAACATGGGGTCGAAACTGGTGGTTCAAGTGTGTGTGGAGGGACAGTCTCATAGGACTGAGCCCCTAACCAGTGAAATCTGACACCATCTCTAGGTACATAGTGTCAGGAATGAGTTCAGTTCTCGGACGCCCTGCTAGTGTCTGAGAATGGCTTATTGGTGTGGGGAAGCCCCTGCATAAACACATATGTTGGAATTGGTGACCAGAACACCCTATTTAGGCATAAACAAAATACAAAATATTCTGGTTTGTATACGCAAAATTAGAATATGTTAGACCTTTTCTTCTTTGAACAGGTAGCTATCTTCCCTTCTGAAGAGCAAGAAGTCCACAAAATGAGTATCTACAGTGTTAATAGTAGGGGTAGGTGCAGAGGGTTGGGAAATGAGACGGAGAGTCAAACACAACCTAAGAATCTTTTGTGGACCTGCACCCTCCACGCTTCCTCTAGGAAGTTTAGACAAAACTGGAAGAAGTTCAAATGGTTTGGCCTGCCTCCTCCAACCTCCTTTTTTTTTTTTTTTTTTTAATGCCTTTTTCTGAAATACTCTGGCCAAAGACTAACAAGCAGTGAAATGGCAAAAGGCAGGCAGCCGGCAGGAAAAGTAGAAGCAAATGGCTGGGGTAAAACACAAACTGTATGATTAGGCTCTGAATAATCAAGGAATTGCATTGTAGCTTGTTATACATATTCCATGGTCATAATTTGATATTTGCAACAAAAAGAAAAAGAAGAATCCTCTAAAAAAAAAAAAAAACAAAAACAAAAGAACAAGTCAGTATTGACTGGGGAAGTCTATCTATCTTTTTCACTCAAAATATTACCTATTCACCTTTCTGATCCTCTCCATGTGATCTAGTTATTTGCACTTCACATATTTGAGGAAATAAAGAGTGATTTATATTATCATTTTAATGGTGCATGGATTCTTTCATTATGTAGTTGGTTCACATACATCAACATTTTAAATTTTGGACATTCTAAAATACATTTGGCAAACTGCTAAGGAGAAAACCGTCTGTGAGCCTGTAGGAATTAAAACCTGGTACATGTCTGAACAAATGCAAAAGTCCCATTTGTGCTGTTCGGTTTTATAAGTTATGTAGCTCTGTGTGACCTTTTTAAAAATATTCAAGTGTTTTGAAATATCATTAAAAGGTGATCAGTGATAATTGTCTTAATGATAGTACTCATATAGAAAAAAATATTGTTAAGTGGAACCCTTTCCTAACCTCTGATATGATTTTTAAAGGCCCTTTTTAAAAAACCAAGACATTTGAAAGTTACTTATTAAAGACCAAATGAAAACACAACTTGCAAAGGGGATTTTAATTTCATAATGATTAAGGTTTTTAGGCATCAAGTAAGACCCAAGACCAGCTCTTAATTATTTATGGATTGATTCTGCAATCTGTGTTATCCAGTTTCCTTACTTTGGCTAGGAGGGCAAGAATAGGTGGAGAAACTGAAATAAATCAATTCCTTTATATTTTATCATCAGTAGTAAAAAGTCCAGTATGATATAAAGTTTTAGAATTATCTATGCCATTTGACCCATTGCTGTGGATAATTGAAAACATACCATGACTGAGAAGGGAAATAAATCACTTATTGGCTAACAACTGGGCCAGACAGTATGCTAGGCTCTTTATATATATATTATCACTTAGTGTTCACAGTAATCCTGTGATTACCTTCTTTTATATGGGTGGAGACTAGGCTAAGATAGCTGAAATTACTTACCAACTCAAATGGGTAGCAAATGCCAGGCTGGGACTAAAATGGGTCTGGATTTCCTTACAATCCATGTTCTTTCTCCAGAATGGATATCACTTATTACTTTACCATAACTGTCCCTGGATGCAAACTATATAAATTAAAATGTTTTTGAAGCTCAAGGATGGGAGTTGGGAATCTGGGCTAATTTTAATGTCACGCAATAAGGACTAATGGTTACCCTTTTTCTGAGGTCTTTATATTAAGGTATTTAGAAAAATGCATTCTACACCATGAACATCCCTGTTTTGCAGCCTCTATGGAAAAACTACACAGAGTCTATGGGACTGCGAATCAGTACACATTTTGTGTACAACAATATGGCAAAAAAATATTCATACCTCTTAGGCCCAGCAAATGTATATTTTTATGGATCGTCAGAAATTAAAGTACAAAGATATTCATTTCAGTGCTATTTATAATAGTGTAAAATTGTAAACCATGCAAATGCGCAGTAGTTTAAAAAAAAGAGTAAATATACTATAAAATCATACTTATTTTGATGTATTATGCAGTCATTAAAAATAAGTTTCAAAGAATATTTAGTAACAAGGGGAAAATTCTAACAATGTGATTTTTCAGATGCTGTATAAATATGTATTGAATGAATAAATAAAATAGTAAATTCAAAGTAATGCACATCATAAGAATTCACATTTTCCAAATTAGAAATCATGAAGAAATATTACTTTTCTTCTTTTGCTTAAGGTAAATGTGTTTCTGAAGTAGAGCATATGCGTACAAATCATTAATGGCTTAATGAATTCTTACAATTCAATGAATTCTTACAAAAGGAAACACCCATGTGACCACTGCATAGTCAAGAAGTAGAATGATATCAGCAGCCCTGGAAGCCTCCCACATGCTGCATCTTGTCATCACACTCCGCCCTCAAATGTAACTGCTTTCCAACTTTTAACATAGAATATTACTACAGATTATTATTATTTTATTTTAACCCTTTAGATTATGGTACTTGAACTCATCTATTCAGTATTTTTTACATCTAGATAATTTTCCTCAACTTTATGTTCATGAAATTCATCAGTATGGTTGTATTTAGCAAAACTTTGTTAATTATCAAAGCTGTTTATTATTTCTGTGTATATGTATTTATCTATCTATCTACATATATATATGTATATATATATATATATACCCTTGAGGGATACTTGTCTCTTTCCAGTTTTTAACCAACAGTGAGGCAATGAACCCTCTAATACATGCTTCTTGGTGCACATACATATACCTTTCTGACATACTTGGAAGTGGAAATTTTGGATCATTTGGTGTGCATATCCACCTCTAGTAGATACTACCTCTTTTCCGAAGTTGTGCCAATGGGCTGTGCCATCAGCAGAGTATGAGAGTGCCAGTTGTTTTAGCACTCACCATCACTGAATTATCAGTGTTTCCTAATTTTAGTCATTCTGAAGAGTGTGTAGTGGTATCTCATTGTGGCATTAATTTCCTTTTTTTTCAGAAAAATAATAAATTAGTTTTCATATGTTTATTGGTCATCTTGGTGTTTTGAGAAGTGCCTGTTCAAGCTACTTGCCCATTTTCTCTCTCTCTCTTTCCTTCTTTCTTTCTCATGAATGTACCAATTATTCATATATTTTGAATTCAGTTCATTTGTTAGATATGTGTATTTTGGATATATTCTTCTATTGTGTAGGTTGCATTTTTACTGTCTTCATGGTGTCTTTAGATGCAAAGAAGTTGTTATTTTTAACATGGTCTAATTTATTTCTCATTTCCTTTAAAAGTTGGGCTTTTTGTGTCCTATGTAGAAAAGATCAGCAACATACTATCCTATGTTAAGTTCTAGAAGCTTTATCATTTTATCTCAGTGTAGGCATATGAATCAAGATTTGCACATTTGACCCAGCATCAGTAATTGAAAATATCCAACTGTACAGTTGTATACAGGCTGTATAAACTTTTTCATAAATCAACTGTCTGTGTATATGTTCATATACTTATGGATTTGTTCTGGTCTCTCTATTTTATTCTGTTAGCCTGTGTGTCCATCCTTGAAGTAATACCAGTTTTCACTACTGAAGTCTTATAATCAGTTTTGCTCGACATGAAGTATTAAGACTTCAACAATTATTCTTCTAGATTATCTTATCATTTCTGGCCCTTATATTTCTACAAAATGTTAAATCCCAAATATTTTTTAGGCCTTCTAGAAATTACTGTCATTAATGTTTGTAGAATGAGTTCTATGTATTGGATGAACTTTGGGGCTATTTTAATTTATATCATTTGAAATTTTTTATTTTCTAATTTTCATTACTGGTACATAGAAAAAACTAAATTCTGTATATTGATCCTATATTCAGTACCCTTATCAAATCATTAATTTAATAAATAATAATAACCAATATTAATAATTATTACTGTGGGTAATATTTGATATTAATATTGCTAATGTCAACATTAATCATTATTAAAATGTCTGAGTAATAGATTATTATTAAATAAATTAAATGGTTTTGATTTTTCATAACTATAACCCTGTTGTTAATGAATAATGGTACTTTTATGATTTTTCCCTTCATATTACAATTTTTTTTTAAATCCCTCATTGCACTGACTAGGACCTTACACAATTTATGTATTCATTTTAACAGTATTTATTTTTGAATTTTAGTTAATGATTTTCTGTATCTATTGAGATATGAACATGATTTTTCATCTTTATGTTGTTAATAAGGTGAATTGTACTAGTGGATTTTTCAAGTTAACTAACCATGCATTCCTGGGGGTGGGGTGGAAACAATCTGTGATGTATTATTCATTTAAATATATTGCTAGATTTCCTTTGTTAATATTTTCTTTAGAATTATTGTATCAAGATTCATGATGGCTGGGCTTTATTTTAACTTTCTTGAAATAGCTTCATCAGGTTTTGGCATCAAGATTAAGCTGGCTTCAAAAACTGTTTTCTTTTTTTGGGAAGACTTGGTGTAAGATTGGTGTTATTTTTTAAAAGTCTGAAAGACTTCAGCAGTGAAGCTATCTGAGCTGGAGATTTATCTGTAGACAGGGTTTGAAAAATTTATTCAATTTCTTTAATAGATTTAGTAATAAAGAAATTTGCTCGGGGCACCTGGGTGGCTCAGTCGTTAAGCATCTGCCTTTGGCTCCGGTCATGATCCCAGGGTCTTGGGATCGAGTCCCACATCAGGCACCCTGCCCGGCAGGAAGCCTGTTTCTTCCTCTCCCACTCCCCCTGCTTGTGTTCCTGCTCTCGCTATCTCTGTCTCTGTCAAATAAATAAATAAAAATAAAATCTTAAAAAAAAAAAAAAGAAATTTGCTCTTTCTCCTTGTGTTCATTTTCAAGTTTTTTTCAAGCAGTTACCCATTTCACCTAAAATTTCAAAATTAGTGGCAAATTTTGGTCATAATCTCATACATTAGTATCTATAAAATCTATGGTAATGTTCTTTTTTATTTGTTCTCAATATTTTTTTAAAAAGTCTTGTTTGAGATTTAACAATTATATCTGTATTTTTTTCAAAAAAGCCAAATTTTGGCTTTTGTATTGATTTTCAATTGCTGTGTAACAAATTACCACACACTTGGTGGCTTGAAACAACATAACTATATTCTCTTACAGTTCTCAGGGCCCAAAATCCAAAATCAGTTTTATTGGGCAGAAATCATGGTGTGAACAGAACTGCGCTCCCTCTAGAGGTCTTGTGGCCATTCCTTTATCTTTAGAGTCCAAGGCATGGCATCTTGCTCCAGTTGTCACATTGCCTTCTGTCTCTGTAGTCAATTATTTGTCTGCCTCCCTCTTACAAAACATTTGTGATTATATTTAAGGCCTACTACATAAATCTAGATAATCTGCCATTCCCCAAATCCTTAATTTAGTGACATCTGCAAAGTCCCTTTTGCCATGTAAGGTAACATAACAGTTGCAGGGATTATGATCTGGATATTTTTTCTTTAGGAGCCATTACTGAGCCCACCACAGCTTTGCTGACTTTTTCTTTATTGTATGTTTGTTGTATATGTTATAATTTGATCCTATTTTTATGGGGTTTTTTTAGATTTTATTTATTTATTTGAGAGTGAGAGAAAGAGAGCATGAGAGCAGGGTAGGGGGACAGAGGGAGAAGCAGACTCCCTGCTGAGCAGGGAGCCCGATATGGGACTCGATCCTGGCACTCCAGGATCATAACCTGAGCTGAAGGCAGACGCTTAACCAACTAAGCCACCCAGGTGCCCCAAGGTTTTGTTATTTTTATATTCTGGTCTTACATGATGTTCTTTTGAAATAATTAGATAACTGATTTTGAAGCTTTTAGAATTTTCTAATATGTGCATGCATGTGAAGTTTTAATATCTATCTCTAATATGTGCATGCATGTAAAGTTTTCATATCTATCTAGTATAGCTTTAGCTTCCTCCCACAAAATTTAATATGTAGCATATTTATTATGGCTCACTAAAATATAGTTAAATTTTGATTTTTGTTACTGATTTTAGCTTAATTCCCCAAAGTCAAATTGTAGTTCTAAACTTTGATAAAACAGCTTTTCAAATCAGCTGAATGGGTCATCATACCATCAATTTTGATGAATGTTCCATGGGTACTTGAAATATAATTTAGTACTTTGGTACTTTTTTTTTTTATAAATGTCCATTTAGTTTGGATAATCATCATGTCCAAGTACTCCATATTCCTACTGGTTCTTTTCCTGATAGTTCTATCAGCTACTGCAAAAAAGTATGAGAAAGTCTCCTACAATGATTACAGATTTTTCTATTTCTTATTTGAGATCTATCAATTTGTGGTTTATATATTTGGAAGCAATGTATTTGCTGAATACACATTTAAAACTGTTAAAAATTCTTGGTGAATTTACTTTTTTTTCATTGTAAGATGTTCTATATCTCTATAAATGTTTTATGTCTTAAAATCTATTCTGGTACTATTACAGATACACCAGCTTTATTTTAATTAGTATTCACAGGCATATCTTTTTATATCTTATATCACAGCTGTATGGTTACCTTTAACTTTTTCATTTTAAATTCTGGGGTTTGTCTCATGTAAGTAACATATATTAAGCCAGTGATTAAAATTTGTGATATTTTCCCCCTTCCTTGAAATAATTTGTGTAGTATTAGTGTTATTCTTTCTAAATCGTTAATTAAACTCTGACGTAAAAACATCTGGATTTAGAATTTTTTTGGTGCTAAGTATTTACTGATTTAATGTCTCTAAGAGTCACATGACTTCTAAAATCTTCTCTTTCTTCTTAGTTAAGTTTCAGTAGATATGGCTTTATAGGTTTTATAGACATAGGTCTATAAAGATCTTTGGTTATTTAAAATTATGTTGCTTTATTTCTAAACATTTATATATTGGGTTCTAACTTAATTCTGTGGTCATCAGAGATACATACTTTAGAACTTCAGTCCTTTGAAGTGTGTGTTGAGACTTAACTTTATGATCCAGAATATGTTTTATGTTGCTAAAAATTGTATATGCACTTAAAAAAATTACATATTCTGCAGTTGATAGATATAATTTCTATGTATGTATATTAGAACAATTTCATTAATCATGTTTTTCAAATCCTTTATATCTGTTCTTCCATATGGGATCAGTTTCCTTCACTCAAAAGAAACTCCTTTTGTTTTTCTTGTAGTATGGGTACACTGACAATATATTTCTCTGAGAATGTCCTTATTTCCTTTTTGTTTTTTTTTAAGATATTTTTGCTGAGTGTAGAATTTTAGGTAGGCATTTTATTTTCTAAAACTGTAACAATGTAATTTCATTGTCCTCTGTTTTTTATTAGCCAATGTGGAGAAGTAGACTCTCATTTTTATTGTCATCCTGTGGACAACAATACTCTCTCCCTCACCCCACACTCTGATTGCTTTTGAGATTCTCTTTCAGTATCTTGACTACAATATTTCCAGGTATAGTTTTCCTTTTATTTATCCTACTGTGGTTCACTGAGCTTCTTGAATATGTGCGTTGATGTCTTTCATCATATCAAGGAATTCTAATTTTTAACCATTATTTCTTCAAATATTGTCCCTCCCATTCTCCCCCATTCATCTGGGACAGCAAAACCTGTCCATTCTTATAGTGTCCTGAATCCCTCTTCCATTTCTGCTATGGTTTCTTTCTTTCTTTCTTTCTTTTTTCTATACTCAACTGAGAGGTTTTCTTCTGGCCAGCCTTCTAGTTAACTTATCTTGTCTTTTCCTGTGCATAGTCTGCTGTTAATGTTAAACTCATTCAGTGAGTTCTTAATTTCTGATATTGTATTTCATAGTTCTAGGATGCACATTCAGTTTTTCATAGATTGTAATTCTGTTAAAACACACTATATTTTCATCTATTTTTGTCCACCTTCTTTGCAATTATATTTATCATATTAGTCACAATTATTTTAAAGTTCTTTCTGTGAACTTTAATTTCTGTATCGTCTCTGGATAAGCTTCTTATAACTTTTTTTTATTATTAGCCATTTCCTTTTGCTTCTTTACACATTTAGCAATTTTTAAATTGTATTTTTGACATGAATGATATTATGGAGTCTCAGTGATTTTATCTTTCATTGAGAAGTGTTGAGTTTTGTTCTGGGAAGTAATTACATTTCATCGAGAAGGGTTGAGTTTTGTTCTGGGAAGTAATTACATTTCTGGCTGATAATCTAGATCATGTGTAGGCCCCATTTCTTTCTGTGCTTTGTTACTTTTGCCTGTGTACTGCAATTGTCTTCGAAAAAAAGTATACTTTTTGAGGCCAGGATGAAGGCACATTCCACCAGGAAAGATTTACATTTGCTTCTAACTAGTGCATGTGGGTGTGACAAATGAAAGGCATAAAACTTGCAGCTCTTAGGCATATCTAGACAGCAAATCTACTGGAAGGCTGGCCAGCGACTACATCTTTCACCTTTTCTTTCTTTTCTCTCAGTCTTTCTTCTAATACCTACAAAGCATTGCTTATAAATCACTTTTACGTAGGTACAAAACCCTTTGTGTCCCAGATTAATGTTGGAGGGAGTCTCCTCTCAGACTCCCTGCTAATGTGTGTGTTCTTGGCCCTGACTTTTTCTCCATTCTACCCACACCATGTTTTGGCAAATTTAGCACACATCTTCAAGGTAAGAGCAGCTTAATGCTCATGTGTACAATTTATATCCCCATGTTTCCTTTTTCCACACCCTTAGGTTTGTATCTTTAGTTTGTTACCTCTTTGTCAGCTTTTAAATGGATTTTAAAATATTTTATCTAGCATTTAAATTTTTGTCATTGGAGATTTGATCTAAACAAAATAAGTTATTATTGGAAATAGAAGTTTCATACATTTTTGTTTTGAATGTACTGGGAAAAGAAAATATGGCCTTATGATAAGTATTTTGGAAACTTACTAAAACTTTTTTGGTATGGTAATAATACATAGTCAATATGTATGAGTATCTCCTGGGTATTTGAAACAAATGGTTGCTTTATTCTTTGTTGGGTATGATGGTATTTGGGTATATCATTTTAATTATTTATATATCCATTACACCAATTCATAAACTTCAGTGTTTGTTTAATATTTAATATTATTGTCTTGTTTGAATACTACATGTATTTACTTCTTTGTTGTAGACTTTATATATCCATTTTCAATACATGTACATTAATATATTTTACTATCATAATGGATTTTTGAGTTCTTTTAAAGTATTTTTAACAGTTTTAAATTTATCTATGCTCAGGGATAGGTGAGAAGGTTGGTAATGAAAAGAGAAAATAGCTGAATAGTTGTGAAGCCAAAGGTCGGATCAGCAGTAGAACAGATTGTGGCTAGGGAATACTGAAAAGACTAGTGGGTTAGAAATACCAAGATGTTTGGATTTTTGTGTTATTAGGGCATGCAAAAATCCAAACAATAAAGCAGGTAATAGGTCCTAACATACATACTTTGATTTTGTTTCTTTCATGTGCTTTTCTTGATGAAAAATTTTTACCAAATTGAGCTGTGTTAACTCTTGGTAAAGCCTTAAAAAGATGTATAACTGTCATTTAAAAAAATGAATTCATGGGGAAATATATTGTTGTATGCAGATTTCCAGTGGAAACCTGCAGATGCTCACATAAGAAACATTCTTTCTACTCTTTTGAATAAACATGTTGCAAGCCCAGTACATTTGCATACCCAAGAGAATAATTGTTTCAAAGATATGGGCTGTGAACACATGTGGTTGTCTACTAGATTATGAACACCAGACTTGAGACATATATTTTTCAGGTGTACAGCTTGAGGAAATTATTGAATACTCAGCACAAATGCTATGTCTTGGGTAATATTTGGAGAAATGTAGGTGCTACTGTATTTTGAATAATCAGTCCCTCTAGCTCTCATTGCGACTGATGGAAAATTTATTTTATTTTCCCTTGACAAAGGGAAAACAAAATTGTAGCTAACTTACTGCATAGTTTGTTAAGCAATTTCCATTTTGTACTTGCATTTCACAGATGTTCTGAAATGGTTAAGCCAAAAAGGCATGTTTCAACTCATGAGTAACTTAAAACAAATTACATTCCTATCAGCTGGCTTTATATATATATATAACACTGTATATTAATTAACTGAAATTAAAATTAAAAATTTAAAATGATAAATATATATGTTAAATATATAACAATAAAATATATTAAATATAAAATGTAATTTTAAAAAATATATAGTTGTGTGTGTGTGTATATATATATATATATATACATACATAAATGTCTCATTGATAACTCAGACACACAAAGAAATGTCTTTATAGGTCAGTACAATCCTTTCTTGCTTTATGAGTAAGAGGTTATAAAATCACATACTATGCCTGATGTTTGACTTTTCATTTATCTTTTGTACTTTATTATAGTGGAGCTGACAGATGTTGAAAGATGTTTAGATATACAAGGAACCTAGCAGCTCCTAGAGATCTGAAGAAGCTCATGTCCTCAAACTACTACCTTCAGAATCTGTTATAACTTATGCTTATTAAATTCACTCCAGGTCTTATTTTTCAGAGTAGCCTCCAAATAACTAATTTTCTAAAATATGTCCAGTGTCGGCCATTCCTCCTCTGAAGAGAGCAGTTATTTCAAATTGTCCTGCTATAAGTTGGGAAACCATACAGCCTGGTTTGCCCAGGCCTGGAGTAATTATTAGTAGGCTCCTTAATGCTCTCAAAAGGTACAGTTTTGGATGATAAATTATTTGGCCACATTAGATTTAAATGGCTAGGATTGATAATATTTTGAAGAAAAAAAACTGGTCTAATATTAATTCATGCACTGTACCCCCCACCAGTTAAGGCATTCCATTCATTATCAAACATGTCTTCCCCTACTCTTTGGTCTGAAGTCTATCATTTCTTCTTATTTTGGCTAGAAGTATATTCAGGGTTCTTGGAAATTGTGTAAAACATAACTGTCTTTTATAATTCACTTAATGAATTCTACACAAACTTCTCTCAGGATTTTCCTGTGGTAGAGTAAGGAAACTTCTCTGTATTAATGCGGTGTATCCCACAAAAATTGGGGTTTATTTTCCCACTATTATTTGCCTACAAATAAATCTGCAAATATAAACAATGTACAGAAAATATGTTTGCTATGCCAGCTAAATGTATTTAAGTAAGGAAAAATTATTCCTGTAAAATGCTGTCAAAAATTTCACAGTAATCAGTTGCTTTATATTAATTCCCATATATCATCAGTCATTGAGTTTTTATTTTGGAGAAAGGTATGCTCTTTTTAGGTCAGATTTACAGATAACTAAGTTTATTTTTGGATTTATTTTCTGTTTTATAGTAAAAATTTTGACCTTTAGTCTCTCTATTCTAGAAATCGGAAAAACAGAAAGCTGATGAGACATCAGACCAGATGGCTTGTAGGAGCCTGTATCACAAAGTTCTTGGTCTTCCTGAGAGTATGTGTTTTGCATATACACTTGAAAAGCCAGAACTCTCAAATAACATGAATGTTTTTGAACTTTGGGTTAAAAAAAATAACAAGAACCACAAAGATTTATGAAAAAATAAGTTTATGGATCAGATGCATTCAGTCTAGTCTTCTATTCATCTATACATATGGTACTTTTGTGTAATCATAATCATATGTACGATCCTAGGAGACTGTAGGGGTCTCAATTAACTTGTGTTCAGAAATTCTGTAGGTAATAGGGACAGTCATATTTTGAAAAAGATTTTAAAACAAGGAAATTAAACCATCAAAAGGTTTTCCTGATTAACATTCAATTAATTTAAAAAATGTAGAAAATCATGGGACCCTGAAAGCCTTCCAGGTAACTGTAGTCTTATTTTTAATTTTCTGTGCCGATTTATAGAAATATCAGAAATGTCTCATTTATTCTGTTGGGGTAAAAAGTCAGCAACCACAGATAGGATGTGTATCTTCTACCATCAGATACCAAGCTTGCTCAGTGTTCACAGTGAAACCTAAGTGCTGCCTTTTTTTCGTTTTTACAATTTGATTGTATCCCTAATCAATGTTATAGGCAAGTAAGAAGGAGAACTACCATATTTTAATACGCTCGTTTATCCTGTTTCCCACATGTTTAACTTTAGAGGATGTGTCAGGTGGTATTCAGGCTTATAATGGAGTGTGACTCTTCTAATATTAGAAGTTAGAAATGAAGAGGCTACATTCACTTTTTCTTCTTTGTTTTTTTTTTTTTTCCTCATTGGAAGAAGACCCTTGATTGCTAACTTTCTCATTTCCAATTGACAGAAACTGTCCAGCTATCCTTTGTAACAAGTAAGCATTACTTCCTTTGTTCCTGCTCATGATCATTGGTAACTTTAAGATAATTCATTGATTATTATCTTCTATAATGTGTAGTAGCCTTAACTACTTGAACATAAGATTCTTATATGTGATAAAATTGTCAGCCAGCCTTCATGAACAGATGTACAGTTGACAAGTCTTTGTAGTTCCATGGCAAGTATAGACATTAGTTTTCGAGATCTTCAACTTTAAGCATTCTCCATTGAGTCTCTCCTTGCCCATCATGTTCATTGTGGAATTCCTGGCAGCCCAAGAGCTTGCCAAACCAGGGTGAGCATCCCTGAGTTTATCTTACTCTCAAGAAACCCTGAATTTGTATGGCATTGTTACTGATGAATCACATCTACAAGGTTTTTGAGTTTTTCCTCGTTGAGTCTGAAATGAGAGATGGAAATCAGGGACCTGGCTATCAGACATATCAGAAAAGCGAGACATTTCTATGATAGGAAATGCACAAAGCAGTGAAAAGATTGAAGAGTAGTTGGGCAAATTCAGACAAAATTCAGATACTTTTTATTCCTAACATGGAATCTTGGATGGATGTGATTATTAGAATTTGAATTTGAGCTCTGCCCCACGTCTTCAGGCAAATGATTCCTTACCTATGTATGGTTTGCCTTTTACAGTTATTAATACAGTATCTGTAATATTAAACATCACTTAAATCTTCATTTTGTGAATGATATATTTTTAAACCACAGGATGCAGGAAATGTAATCATAATAGCCCAAACCAACAGGAACATCACAGAGAGGCAGTGATGACATACGAGCCTGCTAGTTAACTTAAATGAAGTAGATATGTTTTCTTAACACCTAATAGATTATCCCAAATAGAATACAACGCACGTATGTTACCTCCTTCATTAAGCTCTACATTTTGTGCTTTCTTTACATTCTTAGTTTGCGTTGGCTCTGAGATAGAAATCACTTCAAAGGTTAAATGTTTTTAGAAACCATTTCAGTTTTACGTAAATGTAAAGTCTCTAAATATTTAAGGGTTACATAATGTAAACTTGTTGGCTTTCAAAACTTGTCTCCCAAGAGCAGGTAATACGTTTCCACTTTGAACTGCACCTTTAGATGCTTTATTTTTGAGTGCATTTTCTCCTCCGTATTTCCTTCCACAGAATTCTGGAATTCTGTTCCTCTCATGTCTTATTGAAAAGGCTCTCTGCCATTGTGTCCTTTCGTTTTCCGGTTTTGTCCTTTTGTCTGAAGGCACGTTGCAGCCTGGCTGGTTTAAGGATTCTAGACAGCGAGGGAAATGGAGAGTCACAAGAGCATCTCTAGTCCAGGCTGAAAGAGAGCACGCAGCTTTCTGAACTGAACGCCGTGAACGGGGGACATCTAGGTTATTGCCATGACAATCCTAATTGTTGGCACCGCATCCTTATCGCGGGCTTTGTTCCGCTGGATTCACCCTGACAGCACACACAGACGGGTCGCTTTAACTCCCGGGCCGGTTTTGGAGAACATGTATCCAAGAAGCACCATCTTTTTGTTGCGGTAGCAAAACACACGGTCAAGGGGGGTCTCGACGGAATTGCCCTTTCTGGGCCTGCAGAGATCGGTACGAAGGAAGACGCGCACTCTGACCCCCGCAGGGAGGCTCTGACAGAGGAGGGGGCTGCGTTCCAAGTTACAGGCGATCCCAATTACTGCGAGACGGTGCGGCTCTGCGCGCTCCCTCTACGGGCTAATGTAACGTCCGCACATTGCATTTCTCCTTCTCCCTCCTTCTGTCCTCCCCCCTCCTCCCCCCACAAAGCCTCTGCGTGGCCTCCGGCATGCGGAGGCCGCCTAAGGGCCCCGAGGTTGTGCTCCGTGGAGCGAGTGCAAGATGGCTGCCCCGAGGCTGTTTGAAGCCGGCGCGTTTGAAGCTGCCGCGCGTGTTTGAAGCTGCGGCATTTGAAGCTGTCGGGCTTGAAGCTGGCGCGTGTGTTTGAAGCTGCGGCATTTGATGTTGCTGAGGACGTTTGTAAATTTGAGACAGACTTTAATATTGTTAGACGGTAGGGGAGTCCTTTTCAACCCCCTTTTCATTTTGTTCTTTACTTGAACTTTTTAAAAAGTTTTATTTGACTTTTTTTTTTCCCCCTACTATTTTAACTACTTATGTCAGCCGAGGAATGCTGTGATTCACAGCCATTATTGTAAGGAGGCTGTTATGTATTTTTAGTGCTGCTGGGACCATAGGAATTCTTGAGTGGCTTTGACTGGATACAACAATGTGGAGAATAATCCCAACTGTGAAAAGTGCTACTGTGGCCACAGAACAGTACAGAATAATTTTGAAAAAGGGCAGTCTCCTTGTTGCTTTTAGAAGAAGGCCGAGTGTGCCCGCTGTTGCATTTGCAAGATGGATGATGAGTGTAGAGGTAGAACAAATGCATGTGAGTAGAAGAAGTTGGGGGAGGCACAGGTGTAGGAATTAAATTTGCAATGTGCCAGGGGCAAAGCGTTCTGTAATTTCTTCCTATCATTTTGTCCTCTAAATTCTACAAGAACCAGAGGGGAAAGGTGCATGTTACTATGAAACAATACCGTCAGTCCTTTGGACAATACTATAAAACTGAATGGTGCTTTATTTGGAGACCACCTACTCTGAAAATGTGAGAGAGAAGGGAATGAGCGTTGCCGCTGTTGGTAAAGGAAAGAAAACAGATGCTTATCCTGTAGTGTGTACTTTGGGGCTTGGGAAATACTTTGCTTGGAGGAACCCTAGAGGTAGAAGTGAAAAGGGTGGAGGAAAAATTGGAAGGAGCCATGAGTCGGCACATCCAAAATGGACGTGATGAGAAGCACTTTAGTTTGGATGCAGATAATTTTTCACTTAATCCCCAGCCTGGAGCAACATCATGCACTTGCATGCAGAGTTTATGAAACGGCGTGTTCTAATGTCGTCTGTGGTTCCTCTCCGTTAGATTGTTTGGGATTGAAAGCTCCTTTGATGGGCCTGCCGTCAGTTTCTTTTTTTCCTTTGGAAGTGCGTCATTCTATTCTGCTGATGATCATTCTTTTGAAAATTGAGTGATGGTTTCTTGATATTAGCTATTTGTCAGCACTTGAACCTGTTTCTTTACATGTCCACCATTAGTTTTTTTCATTGGGTAGAACATAAATTCCATAAAGTCTACATCTACTTTTCGGCCATATTTGGATTGTATATCTACCCAGGACTGAGGTGCTTGGGTCAGTATTTTATTCATATTAGCAAAGATTTACAGTTCCTTCAGTTCACAGAAAAATCTACGTATTAAATCTATATCATTAAAATTGTACTATTGTCTCGTTGTAGAACTGGGCTGTATTCTAATAAATAATTTAAATGTGTGCTTTACCTGTTTAAGAGTAAGGTGTTGCATCTTGCATACCTTTTGAATGATGAAAACATTTCCCATGTCTTCATAGAACAGATGATCTTAGGCTTTATTTTCTTGCAAATAACTGTTTTCAAGGATTTCCCTTCATTCACTCAACATTTCTGATTTGGTAGGAATAGACATTTGCCAAGTATTTTCCTTTGTATTGTATAGATGCATTTTCTACTCCAACTTTTCATTATTAGCTCCTTCAGTTATAGTCCTTTGAATCCATGTGTCTTTTCCATTCTACTAATCATTTTTTACAGTGTTAATATTTTACCAAATTTGTGTTTTGAACTTCCTGTGAGCCATATTGATGTCATTCACTGAGAACTAAGTTCTTGCAGACTAACAGTCTAATGTACTAACAATCTATTTAACAAGTCATTTTATAAGTTATAAGATATTAAAAACTAAGTGACATGGGAAGTATACAGAATTAGTGGCTCTGCACATCTGACTCATCTACTGTTTCAGAACTTTGTTACAAACTTTCGTAACTCAAGGAGAGATGACATTATACCGCACAGGCAGACAGGTGCATGTATCCATGTATATATGGATATTTATTTCTTAATTTTTTATTCTCAAATCTTCTGATCGGATTTTTTCTTATTCCTCAACTTCTGTAATATTCATTTGATCCATAGTATTGCTTTTTTAAGTTTAGAATTTTTTAAAGATTTTCCTACTCTTTACCGTAAGTCTATATACAGTCCAGTAATCTACGTTTGGTGACAGAAGAATTGCTTGAGAACAGCTGAACACACATGCTTAAATGAGAACTACGTGCATTTTATTATACATTTGTGTAAGCATATCCACAGAAAAAGAATAAATGTTGTAAAGCTGATACATCTTCGTATCAGTTTAATCAGTCAGCCAGCATGTTCCATATCACTCTCGTTCCTTGCTGGTTTGTGCAAAGAAGTTGCTTCTTATTTTAACAATTTTTATTGTGGTTTCTTCTCACATAGTTTTTCTTTTTTGCTCTTTTCATTTTAATTAAAATTAACTGCAGTTAGCTTTTCTTTTTAATGGATTTCCACACATATGTGCTTCTTTCAATAAACACACAAAAAAGGGCCATTAATCCAAAAAATGATTTCTCTTCCTTGGCTCTGTAGCTCTTTCTCTCTCTCTCTAACCTGAGAGTTTTGTCCTATATCCATTTTCTCTGGCTCTATCAATGTCTTCTTCCATCCTACCATGATGAAGTTTGTAATTTGCCTCCTGTGGTAGAGAAATAGTAAGAATAACTTGCTGAGCTGGATTCAAGGTGAAATAGCATTTTCCATGACACAGCACAATGACCCCATTTTTTTGGAACTCTGTCTTCATTATAGAGCCAGGTCAGTGTTTAGCCATTTATCCAAAACATCGTATAGGCTTACTGATGTGATTGATTAATAGTTCTGAGATTTGTTATGACCTCACATTGTTAGTTTTTCATTAAGTGTTTCATCAGTTATTCTCCTTTGCATTCCTTTTTAAAATCAGCTCTATTGAGGTATTATTTACATACAGTAAAACTTACCTGTTATTAATATATATTTCAATGAGTTTTAACAAATATATATACTGTGTAACTAGCACTACAATCACATTGAGCATTTTCATCACTGTAAAACTGTCTCCCCTACCCTTTTGAAGTCAGTTTCCTACACTCATTCCCTGAACCCCAGCAACCTCTGATCTTCCTTCTTTTGTATAGTTTTATCTTTTTCAGAATTTTGTATCAGTGAAATCAAACTGTGTGCTCTTTTGTGTCTAGCTTCTTTCACTTAGCATAATGCTTTTAAATTTCATCCATGTTGTTGCATGAATTCGATTTTTCCGTGTTAGTGCTGAGTCGTAGTCTACTGTATTGGTAACTCCACAATTTGTTTATCCATTTACCATTTGATGACCTTTTTTGTTCTTTCCAGTTTGGGTGATTATGAAGAAAGATGCTGGAAACATTTGCATGCAGCTTTTTTGTGTGTGTGAAGTTAAGTTTAAATTTCTCTTGGGTAAATACCTAGGAGTGGGATTGCTGAGTCACATGGTACAAGTGTTGAATTTTATAAAAAAATAGCAAAATGTTTTTGAGAGTGGATGAACTATTTTGCATTTCCACCAGAGATGTACTAGAGTTCCAGTTATGCCTCATCATCACCAACACTTGGTGTTGTTAGTCTTTTTAATTTTAGCCATTATACTGAGTCTGTATTTCTTTTCAATATTTTTTTCAACTGCAATAATTTACTTCTGTTTTACCAACTTTATTATTGTTACTATATCCATTCGATTGCATTATGCTTTTATTTTTTTCACTTGTTATGTTCTTTATAACCTTGTTCTTTTGAAGTCTATATACATATTTTTATTTCTTGCTTTCTTTTAGTGCTTGGTAAAGTAAGGGAACTAAAATCTAAATATAAGTAGACCAGAGTCTTGAGTGAGCATGTTAAATAGTTGATTTTTGCCTTTATTTTTTAAGAACTAGGAATATAATATTTGAGGAAGGTTATATCTGACTTAAGATTCTGGGTTTTACTGGTGTCTATTTAGCATCACAGAAATTACAAATAGGATTGCATATTTAAAAATACCTGCAAACTGATTTTTCAATAACTAGATTTCTCAATAAATTTTCACACATCTTCAATAACTGAAGGATTACCATACAACTCAGCCCTGCCATTTTCTAAAATGGCTCTGTTTTATTCTTTGCCTCATTAGACAGCTTAGAGAACAGTGTACCATTGCCCATTAAAGAAACCACTTTTATTTAATCCAGTACCTACTAACATTTGTCAGAATTGGTGATTTTTTAGCCTTTTTTTTTATATAACAGTAACTGTTCTCAGATCTCTAGCTTTGTTCCCTGGATGTTAAAAAGACACATGGTCACTTTGTGAAAATCCTTCTTTAAAAATCCAGTGTAAATGAGAATTATCATCCTCTCTATCACCCTGTTCTTTTCCATCTAAGAGTGTTTCATTTCAATATGTGCTGGAACTCTGATTTTTCTCACTACCGTTCAGTTACTACTAGTTCAGGATTATTACCTGGCTAAGTAAGATTTCTTCACTAAAAAGTTTATATAGCAATCAAAATTGAATGCTAGTGAATTGCATAGCTATAAATTGTCTTTTCTCAAAGAACCATGCCTTAGGAGTCAACCCTTATTTCAGAAAATGGTTATAAGATGATCTTTAAACCTTGGTTAAAGTATATTCATTCTCTCATGAGTGAGTTATTTTATTGAGTTCTGTGTTTGAAGACAGGATTTCTATACAAATTTCTCAGTTTTGTCAGATAATGTAAACAATATGATACCATAAAGTGAAAATATAGTTGCTACTGAAGTCATGAATTAATCCAACTTCTTGGAAAATTCACTCTCAGTTCACTGAAGGGCTTCCTGTTGAATGGGAGGTATTTTTCCGTGTCACGTTTTCTCATAAAAATACACATTCTGTATCTTTGATTTTAAGTCTGGTATTATTTTAGTCGCTAAAGATACTGAGGGTGTTTGCTGGTAATAGAGTGAATAATGAAGCTAGAGAATTGTGGATATTTTTGGTTATCTTTTACCAACAGTTTTTACGAATCAATCTCATTTTCCCCTATTTCTATGTTCAGTTAATAATATTAACACAGACTTTTAAATTTTTCCTTAGAAATACTGTCAAAGCATGAGGGACTGGAATCTTCTTTGATATTTGGAAGAAAAAGATTGATGATAAAACAATATCAGAAGCAATTCAAGTTATTGTTTTATAGAATTCACTGTAGTAACAATAGAATTATGCTTCGTATTCTACAGTTACTGAGACTGAAGATAAAGGAACACACTTTACAAAGATTTTCTTTTAAAAGTGATTTGGTATGAAAATTTGGCAGTCATTTTTTAGTTAATCCATATTCCATATTCTACAAACATCTGGGTTTTGTGGGTGAACTAGCTGGTTTAAATACTAACTTAAACACTTCTTCAAACCCGAGATTCAGTTATTCCTTCAGAACCTTTGTATTTTGATTTGGGGCTGATTGAGATCATTCCTAGTATCTGTTCCTAGGTCATCATTAGGTATGTCTAACAAATGACCAAATGCATATATCTTTACACTGGATTTAATTTTTGTTTTCTAGAAAGTCAGACTGTGTTTTCTAAGGAACATGTACTGTGTGGATTTTTCTGGTGTCAAAATCCCAGCAACCAGGGGTAATTCTGAGTATTTGCTTGTGCCCAAATCCCTAAAGAATTCTTGTATCTTACTCTTCCATAATGGATATCTTCTTAGTCCAGCCTAAATCCTCCCTGGCAATTTGCATCACAGGAACCCCTACATCTGTTGTATAGTAGGGTTGAATCCAAGGGAATTAAGCTCTCCCCTTAGGAGCTATTGCTGTCATTCATGCTACACAGAGGGGGGCATTCCTGCCTTCTCTCTAACTCCAACCCCACTGCCTGGCCAGGAGAATTCTTAATAGTGTGTGATCCAGAAAATTAATTAACTATTTTAATACACTGTGCTTTTTAAATGTGATTCTTGTAAACTGGAACACTCTGGCATCATCCAAATTTAAATCTAAATCTTTTGGTGGGAAATTGTAATATGGGTGTTGTCTGATGATTTTTGATGAGATTAATTTTGAATTTTATTTTGAAATTATCTCTTATTTTAAGGAAAGGGAATCTATGAGAGAATCCTATTTACTTCTTTTACTAAGTACAGATATTTGTCATACCATACTTTTGATTATTTGCTATGTTGTACTCTGGATTGCTTCATCATTGTCACTGTGAAAAGTCTATAGCTTGTTTATTGCTTCCAAATTATGTGTGTCAGAATTGATTTCAAAATAAGTTTTTAGAATAATTTTTTGAGTCAACTGCTTTCATGCTTTCTAAAAATTAGAAAAATATGTATTGAAAAGTCCCATTTAAGATACAATGAAAATGCAAAATATCTTGATATATCATTAGCAAGAAAAAACATGTGGGAACTATATAATGAAAATGGTAAAAGTTTGCTGAGACCTAAGAGACAATTTTATCAACTGAAGATGAAATATATTAATGGTGGTCTGTTCTTCTCATAATAATTCATAGAACTGATATTACCTAATAAAACCACAGTAAGTTTTTTTTTTTAATTTGTCATAGTAAATCTAAAGTTTAGCTCTCAATATGAACAGGGGCAAATAGCCAATACAATTGTCTTATAAGTTATAAAGCTACAATACTCAAGACAGTGTCATTTTGACAAAACAATGGATAAGAAGGAAAAATCAAGACAGATTCAAATATGTAAAACTTCATTGTGTTGGTATCATAAATGAATGGGGCTGAGCTATTAAGAAGTGACTCAGGGACAATTGCTTAACACTTGTGGGAAAAAATAAATTAGATCTAGTCTCACTTCATATCATATATCAATATAAATTCCATGTGAGTTGAAGAGATAAATGTAAAAATATGAGATCTCTGGAAACTATAGAAAATAGAGTCAACTGACTGACTTAGTAATGATGAATAGTTTTAAGCATTATAAATAATTTTAAAAATCACAAGAGAAAATCCATAGATTTGACTACATGAAAAATTAATAATTTTTGAATGACAAAAACCAATACCTGGTTAAAAAAAATAACCTTAAAAAAAAACTATCAGCAGCAACTATTTCAGATGCTTTTCATCTTTATGGTCAACAAACTTGAAGGGGAGCAGATTTTGCAAACCCAAAATATGCCGCTTTGGCATGAGGATTATTTTGAGCTAAAGGCAATCGAAACTCAGCAGATGCAAGAAAAGTTCTTTTCCTCCCCCATCAACTACCTAAACTTACACTAGAAGGAGGGCTGTACGAGAAAGAGCTATTATAGAGATACCTTTCTACCTAAAAAACTTCTCTACACAACAGGGTAACCTTTGTTTTCCAAACCTCCCTCTCTCATCTTTCTGTACAAGGCCTTCCTCCCAGACCCCTACCGCTTTTGTTAGTCCAGGATGTTATATAAATCTCAATTACCTGACTGCCTCTAGAATCTTATCTCTCTTTAATTAAAACATTTTAATTAATTAATTAATTTATGAGAGAGAGAGAGAACAAGTGGGAGGGGGAGGAGCAGAGGGATAAGTAGGCTCCCCACTGAGCAGGGAGCCCTTGATGTGGGGTTGGATTCCAAGACTCTAGGATCATGACCTGAGCCAGGCAGAGGCTTAAGTGACTGAGCCACCCAGGTGCCCCTAGAGTCTTCTTTATATGACTTCTGTACATGGGTAATTTTGTTTGTTTTTTTCCTATTAATATGTCTTACATCTATTTAACTATTAGACAAACTAAAGAACCTAGAACCCAGAAGGGAAGAAGGGAATACTGTTTTCCCCCTAGAAACTCATATAAGTTAATACATAAAATGCTAAAATTCTAATAGGAAAATAGACCAAGAACAGGTTTTAGATGAGTCATAAAAGAAATTTTAACACAGTAAAAAAAAAAGTTCAGCTTAACTGGAAATCAAAATTATGTACCCATTAGCACCCCACTCAGAATTGTCCAGAATTGTTAATATTTTGGTGAATATTCTTCTAGTCTTTGTGATCTTTCATACCCCTCTATCCATTAATTGATCTATTGATTTATCCACCCATATATCTACCTTTCTACTTTCTATCAATTTAGCTCCATCCACTCATACATAAATGTTATATGCAGTTGATATGTAGTTTTTCTAAAACGAATCATAGTGCACACATTGCTTTTAACTTTTTTCCATTTAGTGTATTTTTTTATTTCTTCCCAGGTTATTATATTTTCTTCTTCTACAAAATATTCAATCTTTGTGTAATATTACAGTGTGTTGATATACCATGGCTTATTTGACCAAGCTCTCCTCCTGGGCATTTAGGTTGTTAACAGTTTTTCAAAAGAGATCACTGAACATCATTGCACAGATCAGATTATTTTCTAAGGGTAAATTTGAAAGGTTGGATTTACAGTATGCAAATATTTCAGGCTTTTGTTGCATGTTCCCCAGCTGTTCTTCAGAAAGATTTTAACTTTTACCTTTCCACCAGCAATGCATTGGAGTAATTATATCTCAGTCTTGCAAGCACTGTCTAATATAGTTAACATTTTATGTAAGTTATATAGATTGGCAATATTTTATTATTCTTTTACTTTGCATTTTTGATTACTAAAATGATAAACTCTTGTTTTACGGCCATTTTTTTTCTGTTGTGAAATTTCTAATCATGTCATTTACACCTATTTTCTATTGACATTAATCTCAGTATCAATTTTTAAAAGTTTTGTTTGTACTCAATTAAAAAAATGAGAAATAAGTGAAAAAATTAAAAAAACCATAAAAACTATGTTGTATTTAGGATAAATATACCTTAGATTATGTATATTAAAAACATAGAAATTTTTAAGATAACTAATTAATCAAATCTATCAATTTTTTTCTGTAGAGTTTCCACTTTTAAGCTATGTGATTTTGAACCCTTAGCAGATAACAGATTATATTAACTAAAATGAAAGAATATTTTGATTCATCCATTCCATTTTTCTTCAAGTTTATAGTTGAATCTTTCATTTTGGAAAGCATGATCAATGGAATTTTTTAGCATAGAGCCTTAAAGGAAAACTCAGAACCACCTGATTTTTAATTAAAATGAATTCTGTAGAAGGATTATATTATGACTTCCCAGTGACTTTCTTTTTAGTACTAAAAATTGGGCATATTAGAAAAAAAATTGGGTGAATTGGAAGGATTGAATTATATTAAGATCTTATGGAAGTTAAACATAATTATTTTTAGTGCTAATGGTTTTTGTGCATAGAATTTTTTTGTGCATACAATTATCCTGGGTTTGAGTAAGTAACTAATATTATCTTAGCAACCCACTTGGATCTTTGTTTTGGGACGAAATTTTGTTCCTGAACATTTAAATTTGGAAGGTTAAATTTATCTAGATGATACTCTTGATTTTAGAGGAGCAGATCTATACTGATCAGGTGAGAAAAATCTGAGGAGCTGAAGGTAGTAAGGGGAACTGCCTGATAGATGCTGAATGAGTTAATTGAGGGCATATGGTTACAGCTGTGGATTATAAGGTCTTATTTGGGTTCCTGGATCCAATTCCAACATACGTGTGAGGGCTTCCTATGCAACACCAAGCAGTACTTGGACACCAGCAGGGTGTCTGAGAATTCAACTCAATTCTGACATTATTTACCCCGCAGATAGCATCAGATTCCACAGGTTGAGGGCTCAGTCCTACAAGACTGTGGGCCACCTCACCCCACTCCCACCCCTGTTTCAACCCCCTCCTTCAGACTCCAGCCCCCAGTCACAAGCCCAGGCTGTTCCTCGTAGTTCTGATTGATTGGCTATAATTAGAAGTTCCCAAGATCAGACGAGATGGGGCGCGTTCAGGGTGGGATGGCCACAACCTCCTCCTCAGGTTAATTTGCTAGAGCGGCAAGCCTCATGGGTAGCAGGAGTGGAGAACGGACCCCACGGGGCCCTGCACAGGCCCACCGCTGACACATGCCGAGTTACCATCCCACTTGGTAGGCGGGTCAGCTGTGGCAGTCTGCCCCAGTCACCAACCCTGCAACGCGTAGCAGCCACGCTGCCGGCACCACCCGCTGCAGCTCAGGGAGCTGCAGCTCGCGGCCTCACGTCGAGGCTGCCTGCTGGAGGGGACAAGAAACTCATTGCCCAAAAAGTTTGGGGAACAGTAAGATGATTGGTTCAGTATAAGAAACCTATGGTTTCATCAGCAGAAATGACATGAAGGAAGATCTATCTGTACACCAGACCGCCAAAAAGAAGAACCCCAGGAAGTACCTTCACAGCTTAGGAGATGGACTGTGGAGTTTGACGTTGTTGATGGAGGAAAGGGCTTGGAGGCAGCAAATGTGACAGGCCCTGGTGGAGCTTCAGTGCAAGGCAGAGAATATGCAGCAGACTGTAACCATTATAGACGCTCCCCAAGTGGCAGGGGTCCTCCACGCTCCTCCCAGCAAAATTACCAGAATAGTGCGAGTGGGAAAAGGAGGGCTGGGAGAATGCTCCTGAAGACGAAGCCCAACAGCATCGCCCTCCTGCAGGCGAGGCTTACTAGGGTGGAGACCCAATGGGTGTGAACCAGTCTTCCAACCCTCCAGTACAAAGAGAGGTGATGGAGGGAGCTGACAAGGTGCGGGAGAACATGGTAGACCAGGAGGACCGAATACTCATTCCACCACTCACAGACTAGGGGTCCTCTTAACCAAAGACAGCCTAGAAAGAGGACCGCAGTGCAGAAAGGAAGAAAAAAAATCAAGGAATGAGACCCAAGGTCAGCAGCCACCTCAACAACGCTACCTCCGCCGCTTCATTACCAACGCAGATGGTAATTGAAAGCAGCCATTCAACCAGCTGAGAATTCATCCCCTCCGGAGGCTGAGCAGGGCGGGACTGAGTAAATGCGGGCTTGCCTTCTCTCCCATCATCTGGTTTAGTCATCCAACATGAAGAAATGAACATGAAATTCCAGCAATAGAGAGGAACAGAAGATTGGAGCGGAAGACCGTAAGTGCTTGCTTTTTGCCCATTGATTAGATGAATAGAGCTATCTTCATTGTCTATGCAGTATGCATTTTTTATTACTTTTACCTAAAGACCTCTCTTCGGTAATGTCAAACGTGGTTTTGTTTTTTTTAAAGCCTGTTTTTTTTTCCTCAATACACCTCTAAAGGTTTTTAAATTATTTCATGTCTGGTCAAGTTGAGATTTTTAAGAGCCTCATTTTAAATTTGTAATAAAAGTTTGCAATTTTATCTTTTTAAAGTCAACAAAGGGCAAGCACCTATTAATAAAAGTCTTAAATAATGGAAAATTTGCTAGAGCGGCTCACAGAACTCCGAAAACCCACATACTAACTACATTACCGATTTGTTACAAAAGAATATAACTCAGAAACAGCCTGATAGAAGAGATGCATAGCTCAAGGGCACAGAGCTTCCACGCCCTCTCCAGGCATGCCTTTCTCCCAGCACCTTCTTTGGCACATCAGCCTTGAAGCTCTCTGAACCCCGTCCTTTTGGGTTTTTACGGAGGCTTTATTACACAGAAATGGTTGATTAACTCATTGGCCATTGACAAAGGATTTAACCTCCAGCTTCTCTCCCTTCCCCAGAGGTCAGGGTTGGGGGTGGGACTGAAAGTTCCAACCCTCTATCACAAGGTTGATTGCTCTGATGACCAGCCCCATCCTTAGGTAATCTAGGGGCTTTCCTGAAATCGCCTTGTTAACATAACAAAAGGCACCTTTTTCGTTCTCAGCATTTAGGAAATTGCAGGGGTCTTAGGAGCTCTGTGCCAGTAATGGGGACAAAGTCCAAATATACATTTCTTATTATAAATCACATATCACTGAAGGTGACTCCTGTTATTGGGGAATTTACAGTGTAAAGTTATAATAATAGGCTAGTGAGGAGGCATACCTAGTATGACTGGATTGGTCTTTTTCTAAACTATACAATTCTTTCCACTCAGTTTAAGTCACATTTGTGAGTTATTAGCCCCATGTGTGTTTACTTTTAAAAGAGTGTGAGTATCCATGCTCTAGCACCAAAAGCAGTGCATTTTCATTGCCTGGATCCTTCTCAAAAACACAGATGATGATTCAGTAGATTTTGCCTGGGACCTGAGATTCTGCATTTCTATCAAGTCCCCAGGTGAAATCACTGTGCTGGTTCATGGTCTCCTCTTGAGTAGCAAAGGTTGGGAAATCTGGTATTGATACTTCTAGTTCTCTATAAAGTAATAGGTAAAACACATGAAATCATAAAATTGTGTTACAGCGATTGGTTGAACACTTTGGGGATCAAGTGAAGTCCACCATCTGGATCTTAAAAGATCATGATAACTTGTAGATTAGATTATGGGAGCTGTTTTCTGGAGAAACAGGTGGGACCGATGTAATGGGGCTGGTCCTCAGCCCATGGTTTGAGTAATAAGGTCTTTTTCTTGTTTTTTTTTTCAGCTTCATTGAGATATAGTTCACATAAAACGCATACAAGCATTTTCTGAGCCTTACATGGATATAAATTCCCAGCCATCCAGTGTTTGAAATTGATAACCATCGTTAAAAAGTAAACATTCTGAGCCAATACCAGCTCTACAGAACTAAACCATGTTTCTTTTTTGCTACTGATCCACTTCCCCTGATGGGAGTTAGCAAGAAATAGAACTAACCATGCCTAAGCACCCCTTATCTTGGCTTCCCTTCAAAGAAGGAAATGGGGGCACCTGGGTGGCTCAGTAGTTAAGTGTCTGCCTTCGGCTCAGGTCATGATCCCAGGGTCCTGGGATTGAGCCCCGCATCGGGCTCCCTGCTCAGCAGGAAGCCTGTTTCTCCCTCTCCCATTCCCCTTGCTTGTGTTTCCTCTCTCGCTGTGTTGCTCTCTGTCAAATAAATAAATAAAATCTTAAAAAAAAAAAAGAGTATAAGGTTAGAACTGAGCTTTTCTGGAACTGTGGACATGGGGTTGGTAACACAACACATCCAAAAGAACCTGGTGAGTTAGATCAGGGATTTGTGCTGAAAAGCAAGGGATGACCAGAATGATGGCAGGAGCTGGAGCTGGAGGTTAAGGGTGGGGATGGGTCATTCAACAGATGGCCAATGCCCATGAAGGCAAGAGCACATGCCAGAGCCACACTGGGTAGACTGAAGACAAAAGTTAGACATTAAAGACTGACTTTTACTCACTGTGCACATGTGTTTTTTCCCTGATTATAAACAATAAATCATGTTCCATGTAGAAAATGGAATAAAAAATAAAGAAAATAGCCTATCATTAAATCATGTCATCATAATAACACTATTACACAATAATGTAATAATATCATCTTTATCACTATATCCATAGTTACATCTTTTTTTTTTTAATTTACCTTTTAAAAATTTTTGGTGAGCCTATGAAGTCTTAAATGTTATGAACTGTAGAAGCCTTCAAGAACTGGATGTTAATGACATGTATTGTAAGTGGGTGGGCTGTCTAGATCTAGAGAGAGAAGCATGGTGCCTTAGGTCTTTGTGCTTTTATGTGCCATACGCACTACTAAGACTACTGCTATTTGGAGAGAAGCAGGGAAACCTCAAATAAAGTGTTTAGCTGCTAGCCCAGATTTTGCCAAAAAATGCTCGACTCCATTTCTGCCCAGTTTAGGGACTCAGACACAGATATATATTTGATATAAAATATTGAACTATTTTGAAATATCTTTGAGTATGACTGCATTAGAATAGTGGTTTATATTTTTCTTTCCTCACACTAGCAAATATCATATGGAGTCCAGAGAAAAGTTGACCAACATGTCTAAAAGAACAGATGTCCCTAACCAATACTTTGAGCATTTATTCTCCTAGAATATTAGCTGCAAAGGTAACATAATCCTTCTGTATATTTTTGTCATGTTTGGTGTTTTTTTTTTTTGGCCGTCCATGAAAATAAGTTGTTGGTATTATTTGTGATCTTTGATATTAAAGGAAAATTGTAGTTTATAAATTTTGAATCTTATGGGCGCCTGGGTGGCTCAGTTGGTTAAGCAACTGCCTTCGGCTCAGGTCATGATCCTGGAGTCCCTGGATCGAGTCCCGCGTCGGGCTCCCTGCTCAGCAGGGAGTCTGCTTCTCCCTCTGACCCTCCCCCCTCTCATGTGCTCTCTCTCATTCTCTCTCTCTCAAATAAATAAATAAAAAATCTTTAAAAAAAAAATTTTGAATCTTATGTTTTACAATTTATAATGAAAATTTTTTAAAGGCTCAAGCTAGGTTAATGATCAAACTGTTAAAGCATGACTCCACAGGATGCCTCACCTCTTAGAAAGACATTTTGTGTTAAATTTATAAGACTCTATTTTGTGGAGCACCAAAAAGGGTCATTTTCAAGTGAGAACCCTTTTAATCTCAATTTTGCCATCTGAAAACCACTTAAGTATTGCCCAGTTCAAGGGCATACATTATAGCCAATCCCAAGTAATATAATTCACACTCTTTCTCGAATACTAAAATGTATGTTCTTTTCTTTGAAAAAAAAACAAAAAACAAAACTATACAGTATATCTGATGACATACAGGTCCCAGTGCAAACTTTACCACAGATGAGAGATTACTGTATAGTTTCTTGGAATGTAAGCTCTCAGAGGGCAGCTGGGGAAGATGGATGTGTCTTTTCAGTTTCTTTGGTTTCCTAGGAAGTTGGTGTACAATGTGGAGATTCACCATGTCTGTCTACTTCAGAGAAATGTTCATTATACTTATTTTATTTCTCAAGACATTTCTCCTGTGCTTAGATAAATGGAGTTTTTCCTGTGCCAGGGGGAGTTCACCACTCCTTATTTAGACAATGCACAGATAAATTGATCTCTTTTTTTTCTTTTCTTTCTCTTCTTTTTTGGAACACAGCCATACTCATTCATTTAGGTACTTTCTGTGGCTGTTCTTACACTAAAAAGGCAGAGTTGAATAATTGAGATAGAGACCTTTAGACTTTTTAGCAAAGTCTAAAATATTTGCTGTCTGGCCCTTTACAGAAAAAGTTTGCCACCCCTGAGTATAGAGGATGGCATAGAGGAGCTGATTATTGAACCATCCACTTCTTCACTCATTAACCATTATTCACCTGACAAATACTTGGGGTCTTTATCATATAAACCAATGGAGAGAAAAGAGAATCTTGACCATCCTTCTAGTAACATGCAGAAGAGATATACCTTGAACCACACTTCCAGTGAAAACATTTTGATTGAAAGGTAAAATGAAACTTTTAAATTATATTACAGAGCTACCACGAATTTTTGGTTTCCTCAGAATTCAAAAATACTGTGATGGTGGGAATCCAGACGGGTAAGCCAGTACTACAATTGACTTTTGCCTGGCAGGCCTTTGTAGAACAAATGATCTTGATCTTTGGTTTTGATATCTGTGCAAGGTACACAGGACTTGAAACAAATTTACTGCCTGCATAAAGCAGGAGGTGTTTTAGGAGCCTGGTGCATGACTTCGGCTGCTCTTTTAGTTTAAGAGTAAACTGGAAATAAACTTCCATAAAGAGGAGGAATTTCCTATACAAACTTTAGTGGTAGGTGGAGAAGGTTGGAGGAACATCTCTGAGACTTCGTAACACAAGCCAGCCTTGTTTGAATCCAAATTAATATATCCTTTGTGGAAAAATGAAAACAAAGCAAGCAAATAGAAATACCTCATGCAAACAATTTATTTTATTATTATTATTTTTTAAGATTTTGTTTATTTATTTGACAGAGAGAGACACAGCGAGAGAGGGAATACAAGCAGGGGGAGTGGGAGAGGGAGAAGCAGGCTTCCCGCGGAGCAGGGAGCCTGATGCGGGGCTCGATTCCAGGATCCAGGGATCATGACCTGAGCTGAAGGCAGACGCTTAACCGACTGAGCCACCCAGGCGCCCCGCAAACAATTTATTTTGAAGTAGGACCTCACTTAATGGTCTGGGACTTCATGGAGATAAACAAGAGTACACTTTGAAGGAAATTAGTTTCAACCTCAATTACTTTCAGGTCTCAAAGAATTTTCAAAGATCAAGTTACAAAGGAGGAGACTGAATAATCAAAAATGAGAACTTGTGCATACATACAAGGAAATAGATCACCATGACAGCCAGTAGAAATAAGGCATGGCAATATTAAACCTGAAAAGATTTCAGGTAGTAAATTTATACAAATCTAAAATAAAAATAAAACATTATACAAATATAAAATACAAATATGTTTAAAAGCTGGGTAGGAAAATGTGAATAAGAACTATGGAAAGATCAAGCAGATTTGAAAAATCTGACAATATATTATTCACAATTTGAAAATATTTCAAAAGATGGGTTAAATAGCAAATTATATAGAGTTAAAAGGAGTATCAGAGAACGGGATATCTGAAGAAATCATCCAGAAAACAGCACAGAAAGGTAAATAAAAGGATAACAAATATAGAAGAAGGTAGGTTGAAAGATATGTTGTAAGGAAAAAGCACCACCTATATCTCACTAGATTCCTAGAAGGGAAAAATAGAATGTAAAGGAGGCACTGCTTAAAGAAATAATGGATAGGAATTTCCAGAATTGATGGAGAACCGTTCATTTCCAGATACAGAAGTCTCAAAGGATAAGTAAAAATAAATCCAAACCTAGAAACCTCGAACCTAGAACCTGCAGAACACTGAAGCACAGAAAATATATAAAAAGCCACTCAGTGAGTTAAAGCAGTTTACACACGAAGAAAAGATGATTAGACTAAGTGGACATTGCAATCAGTAATGGAAGATGACAGAAACTATGGGATTGTGTTTTTAAATAGCATACAGAAAATAACTGCCCACCTACAATTATACATGCAAAAACTCTCCTTCAAAAACAAGGCAACATGAAGAAAATTCCTGAAAAATGAGACAGAGTTTATCACCAACAGTCTCTTTCCAAAGGAATTCTAAAATAGGTCCTTTAAAAAGGAGGTCAATCCATTTAGAAAGTCTAAGATAGAGAAAGAGATTGAGACAGAAAGAGAGAAAGTTTGTGGAAAAATCTAAACATTGACTATCTAATTTGAAGATCTAATTAACCAAAATACAATCACCAAAATAGTCTTTGTCTGGAGGAGGTGATTGGAGTTTAAGAAGACTGATTATCTTCAGGTTTTAGGTTAAGTTATGCTTATTAAAATTAATGAGGCAATCACAGATAAAATGTGTATATAGATCTCAAATTATATGGAAAGTTATAATGAAAGAAATATCAATCAATACAAAACTCAATATAAAAGTCAAATGAATAAAAAAAACAGAAAAAAGGATAAATAGAAAGCACCAACTAAAAAAGTAAATATATAATTATACTCAATATAGATGAGCAAACTTTTTAGTTAAAAGACAAAATGGATAGGGCGCCTGGGTGGCTCAGTCATTAAGCCTCTGCCTTCGGCTCAGGTCATGATCCCAGGATCCTGGGATCGAGTCCCACATCGGGCTCCCTGCTCAGCGGGAAGCCTGCTTCTCCCTCCCCCACTCCCCCTGCTTATGTTCCCTCTCTCGCTGTGTCTCTCTCTGCCAAATAAATAAATAAAATCTTAAAAAAAAAAAAAAAAGACAAAATGGATTAACTCATTAGGAAGATAGAATGAATTAAAAAAAAAGACAAAACAGATTTCAGCCTTAAACCAATGAACACAAAAACTTAAGTTATAAGATGGAAAAAGATGTACGAGGCAAACATTAAAGAAATCTGGTCTAGACATAGTAGTATAAGATAAAGAGATTTAAGGCTTTTTGCCTTAAAGACATAGATATGAAGTAGATCAAGACATTGATGAAAGTTTCCCTTAATTAGGAAGATATAGACATTCTAAACTTTATGTGTCTAAAACTATAACTTCAAAATATACAAAGCAAAAATTGGTAGAACTACAAGAAAAAATTCGGTTAGGTACACCAACATATTGGGAGATTTGAAAACATCTCTTGAGGAATTCACAGATCGGACAGAACTGAACAATCCAGTGAACAACTTTTATGGAGGAAATATAGAGAGAATACCATACTCAATAACTGGAAGATATATGGAAAAGTTACCACATTTGATCAAGTCTCAATGTCTAATTAAACAATTAGAAAAAGAGCTGAAAATAAGTCCAGGGATATTAAGAGCAAGGAAATAACACATAAGAGGTCTAATTAATAAAATACTAAAAGAAGAAATAGGGAAAATCAATAAAACTCAAGTTGGTTCTTTGAAAAGACCAATGAAATCAATGGCCCTCTGAAAAAAATGAAAGAGGGCAAAAAAAAAAAATAGTATTAGGAATGCTGAGAGAATGAAAACTCATCAGGATTTAGAAAGATAATAAAAGGACATTATGAACACCTCTATGTAGCTAAATTTGAGACCGCACGAAAGGGCAAATACCTAATGTAAATTACCAAAACAGAGTAAAAAAAGAAAGAACATATGAATGCTCTATATCCATTAAAATTGTATCAGTAGTTAATCTCAAAAATCATCATTACCATACAATTTTACTGGAATTTCTTACCAAAGTTTTAAGTTACTGAAGATTCCAATCTTATAAAATTCTTTCAGATGAGAGAAAAAAGGACTCAACACCCCAACTTATATTTTCGAGACAAAGATGTATAAAAAAGGGCAATTATAGACCCAATTTCACCATAAAACTAGACTTAAAAACTTGAAGTAGTAGCAGAATTGAATTATGTATAAAGGAAATTTCTTAACCACTTAGAGTCTCTGCCAAAAAAAGAAAAAAAAAAAAAAACAACCACAAAACAAAACAAAAAACATCATATTTGATGGTGACATATTAAAAGCTTTTTCCTCTTCTTCCTTTTTTTTCTTCTCCTCCTCCTCCTACTCCTCCCCTCCTCCTCCTCCTCCTCCTCCTCCTCCTCTTCCTCCTCCTCCATTTTTTGATATGGACCTGGATAATGTGATTTAAAATGTGTATGAAAAGCAATGGGTAAGAAGAGCCAAGGAAGAAGAAGTTTGGAGGACATGCCCTACATGATACTAGTTTGTATTATAAAGTTACAGTAATTATGATGTATGGTATTTTTATAGGTTTAGCCAATTGAGCAGTGGAACAGAAAAGAGAGGCCAGAAGGAGACTCTCAGTTCCTTTAAGGCAGCACTGGCACCACCAATCAGTGGTGGAAAGTATTGACTGTAGGAGTTGTTGCAAGACAATTCCTTGTCAACATGGGAAAAAAATGAAACCCTTTCCTTACATCACTCCCTGTGTTGCACTATATAAAAAAGGCAATTCCATGCATTACAAACCTTAAATGTGAAAGGCAAGTTCTAATTTTTAGAAGATAATATAGGAGAATATATTTATTCCATTGGCTTAGGAAAGCTCTCTTAATGAAAACAGAATTAGCAAATTACAAAGGCAAATTTGACTTCATAAAAATTACAAATATTTGTTTATGACTAGACATCACTAAGTGAAAATAGGCTACAACTGGGAAGAATGTAATAACATATATATGCACTGGCAAAGGATTTGAATCTGTAATATACAAATATATTCTAAATTTATATGTAAAAGGCAAATAATGCCAAAGAAGAGATGGACAAACACCTTGAATGTGTACTTCACATAAAAGGATGTATGGCTAGCAAGTAAACAAAAGAAAGGTGTTTGACTTCGTTAGCAATCATGAAAATAGATACTGAAAGGACAAGGACATTCCCAGTTAGCAGGTTGGTAGAAGTTAAAAAAGTCACAATGTCTCGTGTTGGTAGGAATGTAGAGCAGTGGGAACTTTCATACAATGTATTTGGGAATGAAAGTATTAGAATCACTTAAGGAATCAATCTGTATTGTGTAATAAAGTAGAACATGCAAATTCCCCACAATCAACCACTATGTACCTACTGTTTATCCTGGAGACAGGTAGAAGATATAATGCATAGATACCTTGTTTAATAAAATAGGAAAAAACATGGAAAATATCCCAGATATCCATTGACAGTAGAATGAATAAATGAGTTTTGATAGATTCATGAAATGCAATATTATACAGTAGTACAAATGAATATGCTACAACTACATGCATAATAATTAAATCCAAAGAGTATAATACTGAATGAAAAAAACAAGACATAGATTATGTCCAGCGTGATCTCATTAATAAAACAAAACATAACATGCAGAATCAAATAACAAAATATTTAGGATAAAATATAAATAAATATAAATAAATATAATGATACAGACTAAATGCAGGATGGTGGTTACCTCCGAGTGTGGGTCACTGACGTTGATGTGATCAGGAGATGGCTTAAAAAATACCAATAATGCTACTTTGAAATTGGGTGGTGATTTTGTGGCTGCTTGTTTTAGAGTTATTTTTCATTTCTGTTATTCATATGTTATAAATATTTTTCAGTGTATGCTTAATTTAAAAAAGGAAAAGAGGGGCGCCTGGGTGGCTCAGCCGTTAAGCGTCTGCCTTCGGCTCAGGTCATGGTCCCAGGGTCCTGGGATCGAGCCCCACATCGGGCTCCCTGCTCGGCGGGAGGCCTGCTTCTCCCATTCTCACTCACCCTGCTTGTGTTCACTCTCTTGCTGTGTCTCTTTCTGTCAAATAAATAAATAAAATCTTTAAAAAAAACCTTTAAAAAATTAAAAAAAATTTTTAATTTAAAAATTAAATAAATAAAAATAAAAATGGCATCAGGCCAGATTCATCCCATGTGCCATGGTTTGTTGACCCCAGCATAGAATATTATATCCATCAACTCTCCCCATATAGAAATAGTGTAGGTCTTCTCTCATACTTATCTATTTTTTTTGAAGATTATATTTATTTAGGGGCACCTGGGTGGCTCAGTCGGTTAAACATCTGCCTTCGGCTCAGGTCATGATCCCAGGGTCCTGGGATCGAGCCCCGCATCGGGCTCCCCGCTCAGCGGGAAGCCTGCTTCTCCCTCTCCCACTCCCCCTGCTTGTGTTCCCTCTCTCGCTGTCTCTCTCTCTCTTTTCAAAAAAAAAAAAAAAAAATTAAAAAAAAAAAAAAAAAAAGGAAAAGGACTGCTTAGTTGATGTTAGAGGGTTCAATAATTTCAATTATAGTCTCTTCTATATATATGTTTCTGTAACATGAATTAGCTCTTATACAGTTTGTAAATATGAATGATATCTGTTTAGAATGGAAATTATGTGGGCTCATGTGCAATTAATATTTTGTGCCAGCAAGTAATAACATTTAGACTCAACACAGTAACATAGCAGAGCATGTTAGACATGGAAGAAAGGAGTACTAGTCTATGGTGCCCATTCGCTGCAAGCTGTCTCCTAGGCTCAGTTTGACCATGTGCTCTGTCTTGGATGAGCTAACTGAGCAATTTTCCTGTGCTCATTTTGTTCTTTTTCACATAATTCAGCAACCTCTCCTTACATTCCTTTCAACCATGCTACTTTTATCCATCATTATCTAAAAGTAAAGTCCCATATTTATCATAGTGTGTCTTTATTAAGTACTTAATGTCTTTTAAACTATGCAAGTATTTTAAAAATTAGGATTCTTTTCTTGTTATTATTGTATTCTAGTTATAAATTTCATAGATTATAGTTATAGGTGCTCCACCATCCATTTTCCTTTAAAATCTATCTTTTTTATTGTCTGATTTAGTAGAGGATGAGGGTTATTTTTTTCTAGACATGCACACATTATGTTTCCAGAGAAATCCCTATTTCCATTGCTTTTCACTAGATTTAGTCTTATGCAGACTAAATTAATAAGTTAACATTTAATTAATAAATTACATCTATTAATTAAGAAAAACATTTGCTCTTTGTTCTCCATATACACAATCCAATAATCCAATACTAGGTACTGAGGGAAATATAAATGGGCAAATAACATATATTTGATCATAAGTGCCATAAACCCTGCCTACAAAAAAGTGGTTAAATTATTAGCAGTCAAGACCCTGTAGAATCTTGACCTAATCTACCTTTCCGGTCTCCTCTTCCTATATTTGCCTTTTAGTTCTCTGTCCTCTACCCATATTGAATTATTATCTATTCTTCACACACACACACACAGACACACACACACAGACACACACGAGGTTGAGAGGAGATAAGCAAATCGTAGAACTTTTACCTTGCCAATCTTTTCTTCCTCCTGCTGATAGTGTTAATTTCATACAACATTATTCATATTATACAACATTCCCTTCTCCCATTTAAAACCTTTGATGGTATAGCCAATTAGGTATATATTTATTTCGCAGTGCCAATAGATCCTTCAGTGTATGGTCCCCACTTTCATTTAACACATCCTCCTTACTGACCCTATGCTTCAGTTGCCCTCAACAGTCATAATTCCCTAAACATGCCAGATAGTTCCATGGTTTCACATCTTGTCTTGGTTTGCAGTGTTCTAACAGTGTTTTGCCTCCATAAGTCCTCTTCCTATATTTGTTTGAAAGTTTACTCAATCATCAAGGCCCACATAAAGGGCTACATATGCCATGTGGCCCACCTAGTAGACAGAAATAAATATTTGTAGAATACATGAGCTTTGTTTACCTAGTTCTTTATGGTATAATCTTGTGTGTGTGTGTTTGTAGTTTTGTTAGTATTTTATTTGTTTGGTTTTCCACCACAGCTTAAATTTTCTGTCTTAGCTTCAGTGCTGATTCAACATGCTTAGGCAAGAAACTTAATTTCTTCGAGCCACAGTTTTTCTCCCTTGTAACACAGGAATAGCAGTTTGATGTAACTTACAGGAATATTGTGAGGGACAAAATAAGTATTTAGTTAATTACTAAGTGCTATACACATGTTGCATGCAACTATTAGAGTTAATTCAAGTTTCAGTAACTGTCTGAAGTTGAAATCCTGTTTATGTATTTCTGCTGAAACATCAACTCCCTGACTTCTATAGGGGACTAACAAGTGTAATGCCCCTGCTTTTCCACTACAATTTTAATTTTTATTCCAGGTAATGAGATGTAAAGTCCATAAGGACTACTTCATTCACTTCTGTATCTTCTATCTAGGAGGCCTTATCAAACGAGTGAATGAACAAAACATTAGTATAAAACATAGCAACTTGAATAGAGGTTGGCAAGAGGCTAAGTATATTAGATTTATTGAGTAGGTAGATTTTTCAATGGGAGAAAAATCCAAGAAATCGTTATTAAAATCATCTCATACTTAGGCATTTAATTGAGCAGGCATTTCCTCTATCAGCCTCCCTGTCATTAACAGTGACTATGAAATCTCGCTGGGCACCTGGTTGCATTTTATATACTTACAGGCAGCAAAACATATCAAACATTAAATAGGTCACTTGTTTAAACCACCACTCGTCAGAAAGATATGCCTATTGAATATACGCTTACCTATAAAATGGATAAGTCATTCTGTCTTCTCATATGGAATTTATGTTGCTGAATACCAGAGTCCAAATAACCAAAAATCAGAACCAGGACAGTAGAGTCCGACTCCCTGATTCCAGTTCCCATATGTCCTGCATTCTACTTTTTCACTCTTCTGTGACTCAGCCTTCATCCATGAAATGAGGCTAAAATGAACCCTAACTCACTGGACTATTTGAGGATTAATAATGCAATGAATATCAACCTTTGTCACAGTGCCTGGCTCATAGCAAATGCTCAAATCATGTTAGGATGCTGTTTTTGTTTTTTGGCTTTTTTGGGGAGTGGCTGTTTTTATTATAATCATTTTCCTATGCCTTGAACACACACACACACACACACACACGGTTTTCTCAGATTATGAATACCCATAGCCCTGCCTTCACATCTCCTCAGACTGTAGCCTAGAAAAGCATTCATCTGTAGAAGGCTGGGACCTTTGTCACCTTCAGAACTTCAGCAGCGGGGCTGGGGACTGCAGGACCAGACACATACATGGGACAGGCAGAGAGCAGGAAAAGGTGAAGGAGGTTGATTTTCCACAAATTACTCTATCAAGACCTTCTAGATAAATGAGATTGGATCCCACATTAGAAGATGAGGACAAGATCCAGAAAACCACAGGCTGCAATAATAGTCAATGTGGTGTTTTAATAGATTTCACTTAATGGTGTTCTACATCTAGTTCAGAGACTTCAGAACTATTTTCCCAGTAAGAAGAAAAGATACCCAAGGTAAGGGCAGAATATTTGTTATATGTTTTATATTATGGGACACAATAATGAACACCTTATAGATGAGATTAAAGGAATTATGGTTGTTTTTCCCCTTTAACATTTCTAGTCTGTCCTGGTTTCTATCTACTTTGGTTAAATGTAGTCGATTTTCATATTTTTTTGAGACTATGTGGTTTTGTAGTATTATAAGGAGATCAAAACAGTCTATGGCAGAAAACCAATTTGTAAAATGCTCATCTGAAACGGTGACTTTAATTTCTAGTTCTGGCTAGATATGATAAGTAAATATAGTTACCACAGTTAGAGGTGCAGTTATTACATATCTGCTTTACCCTATTAGATGTGTAATCACGCACATGGTTTGTCTTATTCACTTTTATGTGTCCCATCGAAACTTGCAAATTACCCCTTCCTAGCTGTGTGCACTTGCAGACAAATTGGTTCACTTCTGTAACGTTTAGTTCCTTTAATAGTAAATGGGAATAAGGGTGCCTCCTCCATAGGGTAGTGAGAATTAAGTGAAACAATCTTTTTTAAAACATAATATATATTAAGTACATAATAAATTGTGAGTATTGGTGCTGGTGATGGTAGTTCTAGGTGAGGAGATTCAATAAATATTTTTAAATGAACATTATCTCTCTAATCAACAACTTTAGAATTATTTGACTAACTTGGACATTGAGTAAGCTACTATATATAACTTGATCTTTTTAGATGTGGAAAAATACTGAATTTCAAATTGGAGAGTTTTTAGTTTACCTTTGTTGTCTGACCATGAGTATTTCAAATATTTTAGAGAGGTAGAGAATATTAAATGCTGGGCTTCTTCAACATTTCTCCATCACTTGAGTGTAATCATTGTAATTGTAAAAAAGGAAGATTTTACTCTTTTTAAATCATTTTCATTTAGTCCTTCTGGCTATTTTTTTTTTTTTAAGATTTTAAAAAATGAGCCCTACCGATGCCCTTCCTGTGGAATTCAGGAAGCTTAAAAAGTTTTCCTCTCTATTTATTTTTTGGGATATCTTTTGGAAAACTCATCGGCAAACTCTGAAACCCCTAGAAGAAAACACAGGGGAAACACTCCTTGACATGGGTCTTGGCAATTATTTTTTTGGATATGACACCAAAAGCAATGCAACAAAAACAAATATGAACAAGTGGAGGAAAAACCGCTGGAGTAGGTGATGCTACTAAAAAACAAGTGGGTCTACATCTAACTAAAAAGCTTCTGCACAGCAAAAGAAATGATGAACAAAATGAGAGGCAGCCTACGGAATGGGAGAAAATATTTGCAAAACCATGTACTGATAGAGGTCAATATCCAAAATATGTAAGGAACTCTTACAACTCAAAAACAAAAACATAATCCTATTTAAAAATGGTCAAAGAACCTGAACATTTTTCTAAAAAGGATATATTAATGACCAACAGTTTCATGAAAAAGTGCTCAACATCATTAACCATCAAGGAAATGCAAATCAAAACCACAATGAGATAATCACCTGACACTTGTTAGAATGGCTATTGTCAAAAAGATAAGAGGAGCACCTGGGTGGCTCAGTCGGTTAGCAGTAAGCGTCTGCCTTTGGCTTAGGTCAGGATCCCAGGGTCCTGGGATTGAGCCTCAGGTCAGGCTCCCTGTTCAGTAGGGAGGTTGCTTCTCCCTCTCCTCCCTGTTTGTGCTCTCTCTCTCTCAAATAAGTAAATAAAATTAAAAAAAAAAAAGACAAGAGGTAACAGGTGTTGGCAAGGATGTGAAGAAAGGGAACCTTTGTGCATTGTTGGTGGGAATGTAAATTGGTGCAGCCACTCCGGAAAATAGTATGGAGGTTCCTCAAGAAGTTAAAAATAGAACTACCCTGTGATCCAGCAATCCCACTTACGGGTATATATCAAAAGAAAATGCAATCACTATATCACCATGGCACCCCCATGTTCACTGCCGTATTATTCAGCCATAGGGGGAAAAAGGGGGAAATGATGCCATTTGCAACAACATGGATGGATCTTGAAGGCATTATGCTAAGTGAAAACAGCCAGACAGAGAAAGATAAATACTGTCTGATCTTACTTATACGTAGCATCTTATAAACTGAACTCATAGAAACAGTAGATTTCTGGTTGCTGCTGGGGAGTTAGGGTGGGAGAAGGTGAAGGTGGTAAAAGAATATAAACTTCTAATTATACAACAAATAAGTTTGGGGATCTAATATACAGCATGGAGACTATAATTAACAATATTATATTGTGAACTTGAACTTTGCTAGAGAATAGATCTTAAAAGTTCTCACCACACATACAAATTGGTAAATATGTGAGGTGAGGGATGTGTTAACTAACCTTATTGTGGTAATCATTTTGCAGTATATGCATATATAAAACCATCATGTTGTATACCTTAAGTTTACACAATGCTGTGTATCAATTATATTTCAAAGTCAAAAAAATGAAAAAAAAAAAAGAAAACCGATTGGCTAAGAATTAGTGATTGTATCTCCTTAATACTAGAATGATTTGTTCTGTTAACTAACATAGCCACAGGGTTCCTAGAAGTGAGGCCCTATATGTAGAACTAGTTATATTCTTTAACTTCAGTAATTCTGGTTTCTCATGTTATACTTAGTAAAATGAATGATACTTAGTAAAATCTAGTCGTTTTTTAACTGCTTGAATGTTATCAGGGTTTTTTTTTTTTTAAATAGCAATTTACTCAATTTTAATATTCCTCGGATAATATTGAAATAAAACAGTTCTGTGTAATTTAGCCTTAGATAAAAGCATGAGCATATTTGGAACATAAAACTAATTCTATCTTTTGTTGAGCTGCCCAATTTAGTAAAAGCATTTCGATAGTACTTCTTAAATGTTGTATGACTTAGAATACTGGAAGCTGCCCAGAGTGTAAAAAAAGGAGAATAATTTATATTTAATTGGTCTAAACCTACCTTTCCTAGGTCAATAAGAAGAGAAACCAGCAGCATTAATCAAGATAAAATTATCAGCTGATTAATCAGTGTTCTAATTACTGCATGGTTCTTTACCTCTTCAGTTTTAATTACTAAACCGCATTGTCTTTTCCATATGGCTAACATGTACTTTTTCTCCTACTGAAATCATTAAGATAAAAATATACATTCTAGACATTACAACATCAAATGTAAGAAATTGCTAGTGCTTCTTAAGAATTTCCCCAAAAGGTATAAATAAACTACTAGAGCATACAAGAAAAGAATGATAAATTCATGGCTCTTTAAGTGGGCACTGAAACTCCGGTTATGAAATCAAGCTTTTTGAGAAAGTGGGTCTCGTCCGTCCTATTTCCTCAAGTGAATTTGTTTAAATTGTTTCTGAATCCTATTGCAGTTAAATATAAATTAGAAAAATACATGGGAGAATTCGAAAATTTTGTTTCGGCAAAGACCCGAGTATTTCTTTTTAGATGTGTTTATTCGGAATATGTTGACTTCACTGCATGGTTTTCACCCTCAGCCCTGTTGACGTCTGGGCTCCATAGTTCTCCATTGTTGGGGGCTGTCCGGTGCACTCTAGTAACATGGTTAGCGGCATCCCTAGCCTCTACCCACTAGATGCCAGTAGAAACACCTATGCAACAGCCAACCACTGCTTTTCGACAAACAAAAATGTCTCCAGACACTGACAAATATTTCCTGGGGGCGACAACACACCCTTCCCCCCACCACTGGGAACTACTGATTTCACTATACGGCTACTATTAAGACACTTCTTTTAACACAGATATAGTGTATAATAAGGCACCCTTGCCAGATAAGCAGAATTTTTTCTATAGGTCATGTATTTTGATGTAAAAATTTCCAGACACGTTGATGATATAATGGTGATCATCATGATGATGACAGCAATAACTAATGTTCACTGAGCACATTGCGGTCAGCCACTGTATGAAGGGTCTGTATGCATTACTTTATTTAATCTTCAAAGGAGCTCTATGAGGGAGGCCTACTCCATCTCTTATAGAGTTCAGCAAGCTTGAACAATGCTCAGGCCACACAGTTACGACTTCCATGCCACTTTTGATAGACATTATTCAAAATAACCATCCCCGAGGAAGATTTTTCATTTCTAATGAGGTGAAATTTTTTTGCTTTCTTCCTTGAAATAATTTAGAATTTTGACTACGTTTTCAGTTGTGCCCATCTGTAATCTATTAAGGAAATTAATGTGGGATATTTGGGTCATTTAAACACTATAAGGGTATTATCTTAAAATTCTAAGATGGACTTGTCTGGAGTTTAACGGAAAAGACAGTTACGGGGCCAAGTTCAGTGAAAGGAGGATTGTGTTCATTTAATAATCATTAAAAAAGATGGTTTTCTCTGAAATGAAAAAATATTTTTTTAGAAAGTTGTCTTTCCTTCTTCCCTTTCTCTTTCTGTCCTTCCCTTCCTTCTTTCCTTCTCTCCCTCTTTCCTTCCTTTTCCATTCTTTGTAAGCTGCTGTGTTATCTCCATTATACATTATGTATGCTTGAAATCGGAAAACCATACTTTAGTAACCACTTGCAACAAAGTGACTTGAGCACTAATCATTCTATTTGCATGGTCTGAATGCACAAATCTGAATGCTGATGTGGCAAAGACCTAAATTACCTTTTTGCTAACTCATTCAGTTTTAAGTATTTTCCCCACCAAATAAACTTAACATTTTACCTCTCCTAAATATTATTACTGTTTTTTATTGTAGATTTGGGCTTAGATGACATAAATTCTAATGTGTCAGTCCTGGACTTTCAATTATTGGTAACTCCACTTTTCAGAGAAATATCTTAAAAAAAAATTGGACTGAATGTGCATGACTGCTTCCAGCATTAGAGCCTGTTCTATGACATGTGGCATGTGTAGGTATAGAATTCTTAAGTGACAATAGTCAACCTTTAAATATTTATAGTGATTCTGCTGTGATGGATTCCTTATTACCTTTTATTTGTTTTTTTTAAAGATTTATTTTAGAGAGAGAGAAAGAGAGGGTGGGGGTGAGGGGCAAGGGGAGAAGGAGAGAGAGAATCTTTAGCAGACTCTGCTGAGCGCAGAGCCTGACACGGAGCTTGATCTCACGACTCTGAGATCATGACCTGAGCTGATAACCAAGAGTCGGAAGCTTTACCAATGAACTACCCAGGCACCCTTCCTTATTACCTTTTAAATGCATCATAATAAAAGTACTTACTGTTTTTCATTCTTTGTAGGAGGGTGAAGAATACTTGCAAAGCCAGGACAGGAGATAAATGAATCTATAATTTTTATATGGGGTACAGGAATTTTTTTTGTAGGACCTCCTCTATTTAGTATACTAGTGTCTGTGTTCCTTAAGCATAATGCTATTGGAAAATGAATTGGCATAATGTTTAAATTATAAGAAGAAAACAAACTTGAAATGAAAATCATTTACTGAGAACAGTGGTAGACGAGGCCAGTTACCTCAGTCCCTCATTGTAATGAATTAAAATACCATTCCTAAAATAGTATGTCAGTCATGTTAAGCTTGTTTTGCAGATGTCTGCTTTGCAATTTCTGATGAGGATCTTGCATAAAGTGTTTGGCTGGTCAAACACAGCATGGAGAAGAATTGGATGTTACAGGTACATGGTGTCTTTATATATTACAATAGTGCTACTACTCATCAGATACCACATTTCCATAATACTTAACAAAGTATATCAGAGAAGCCAGGGAGAAAAAAAGAAAAAAGAAAAGATGGACACATAAAAGAAAAATAGTCAAAGAACAAGAGCTGACAATTCACAAAAGAAGAAATAAAAATTTAAATTTAAGGAAAACATGCCATATCTTCTGTTAAGCAAAATACTGCAAACTAAACTACAGTGAGTTTCTCATTCTTGGCAAACAAATTAACATAAATGTTTAAGACAATAGTAACCCAACATTGAGATGCAAGTTAGTATAATGTTCCTGTAGGGCAGTTAGGTGATATGGGAATGTAAGTTGTTTTTTTTTTTTTTTAAGATTTTATTTATTTATTTGACAGAGAGAGACACAGCGAGAGAGGGAACACAAGCAGGGGGAGTGGGAGAGGGAGAAGCAGGCTTCCCGCGGAGCAGGGAGTCCGATGCGGGGCTGGATCCCATGACCCTGGGATCATGACCTGAGCCGAAGGCAGTCGTTTAACCAACTGAGCCACCCAGGCGCCCCGGGAATGTAAGTTTTAAAATGTAAATTTACAGGGTGCCTGTGTGGTTCAGTTGGTTAAGTGACTGCCTTGGGCTCAGGTAATGATCCTGGGGTCCCGGGATCGAGTTCCACATTGGGCTTCCTCCTCGATGGGGAGTCTTGCTTCTCCCTCTGACCCTCCCCCCTCTATGCTCTCTCTCTCTCTCTCAAATAATAAATAAAATCTTAAAAAAAAATAAAATGTAAATTTACTTTGATTCAGATATTTAATTTTTAGGAATTTTTCTTAAATATAAACGTGCACATAAATCTTAACAAAAATTTAACTATGAGATTTTAGCTATTGCATGTTATCCGTATTAGCAAAACTGTTATCATTAGAATATTACCATTTTGTAAAACTAATTAGTAGATCAGTACTGGATCTACTAACATCAGAAAAAGACAAGACAATCCAATATTATGTACCACCTGAGGGCATCATAAAATACTGCCTATGAAATATTGCCAAAACATGGAACCTGAATCTGAGCAAAATTCTAGATCTAAGTGCCTATTTCTAGGAAATACAGTCAATAGAAGAACACATTAAGTGACACAAATGATGGTGCAATCAGCAAATCCAGGACGTGAGAAATACCAAAGATCCAGTGAACTATTTTTTCTTTTTCTTATTTTCCCCAACAAATAGGTTGCAAGGGAATAAAAAGAGAGGTGCAGAGTAATCTCTTGATTAAAAGAGACATTGACTGTTTATAGTGTATGGATCTTATTGGATGCTGATCAATTTGGAGGAGGAGGGAGGGGAAAGGGAGGTGAAGAGGAAGGGGGAGGGAAGCACTGGTTGGATATTTGATGATACAAAAGAATTATTGTAAATTTTCTGAGGTGTGATAATAGTACTGTGATTATGTTTTTAAAAAGTTCTTATCCTTTAAAGGGATAGGGGAGAGTATAGATGAAATAAGAATGACCATGAATGGACAGCTATTGAGGCTGGGTGATGAGCACATGGTGGTTCATTAGATCAAGCTTGCTGAAAATCAACAACAACCCTAAATGTTTAACAATATGGCTTTGATTAAATAATTTATGGTATATCCATGAGATAAAATAATATGCAGTCACTAAAATCTTTATATTATATATTATGTAGACTATTTAAGACTGTTTGGGCCTTCAAAATGTTCATAAAATATTAATAAATTTTAAAAGGTTACAAAGCAGCACACAGGCAATTATCCCCTTCAAATACATAGAATGAAAATAAAGCCCCCCAAATTAGCAGTAATTATCTCTCAGTGAGACAATCATGGTGATTTTAATTTTCTTCTTTGTACTTTTTTGTGTATTTTTTCAAATAAATATGCATCTATTTGGTTACTGTTTATAATATCATTAAAACAAGGAAAATAACAAATATAGTGGAGAAAACTTTAAGTGATGAAAACAAAAATTTTGTGTATTTTCTAAGAGTAGAAGTGTTTTTTAAATGTAAACAAAGACTTTTATGGTTATATGTTATAAAATAATGTATTACAACCACTTGGCTGGGAGAAATCAAGGAAAAATAATTTGTTATTTATATCTTGTTTAAGAAAGCAGTGTAGATTTTTTTTTTTTTTTTAAATGAGGAAGGGCCAAAGAGAAGGAGTCTAGCATATATAATACACCTGGATTAAGCTACAGACATTACCCTTGCAATTCTCATTATAACTGTTGAGGTTTACTTATCTGTCTGTTTTATAGGTGAGGAAATAGAGATGTGAGTTCAGCAGCATGTAACTGCCAGAGCTGGGGGTCAAGCCAAGGTCATCCTGGCTTCCACTGGGCCTCTTGGCGCTGTGTGGAAATCTGACCCTTTTATTGGGCTGTGTATTTCCTCAGGGTCAAAATGGTGTTTTAGTATTACCATGCTATAAAAGCTAAAGATTATATAATCTATGTTGTTATCCAGTTTCTGGAATATTCTCATTGAAGGGATTAGAATCAAGTTTGAAACTTAAAATCTATTTTATCTGAGAAAAAATTAAACGGTAAGAAATATCTAAATCCATAGTGTTGCCTGATAAATAATGTGATGACATCCCTTTCCTCTTGATTTTCCTAATGGGGGCATCTTTTAGCACAGTAGAACACACACAATGACATCTGAAGTGGCTGAGGATCCCCGAGCTCTATCTCCTTAACCAGTATTAACATCACAGATTCTTTGATACAACCATTTAGAGCATTCTTATCAGGTAGGGTTTTGGGGTATTGGGTCCTTGTTTTATTTTACTTCAAGGGATACCTATTAAAGTACAGGTAGTCAAGTATACAGAGTAGAATCCACTAACTGATAAGAAGGGTTAGTTAGTTGTCAAGGGGAGAGTCCAGAAAGGAAGAATGAGACATGTAACAGGTGAGCATTTTAATGAGGGAGGTGACCTGTCCCTGGTGGCACCTTCATTCCTTCCCTCCACAGCCTTTGTTGAACACCTGTTACTTGCCAGGCTATTAACTTGGTGAAGAGTCTCAGGAAAAAAATCTTTTAATACTTGCAAAGAAGATAGACTAGAAACATTTTATATGGTTGTAGATACAGTGTCGAGTTCAGCCTAGCTTAGTTATTGGGACATTGGGCCTTTGCACGCTTATAATGGACTAGTACTTATCAGTGAGTTGAAAGGTAAGAATTGAAAACACAGACACACAGTAAGCTACCTGGAACAAAAAAGCCCACCACACCCTGGGAGGGTATACACACACATGCACACGCATATTATAGGAATTTAATATTTAGAAATTAATATAATATCAATTATATTAATTAATATAATTATTTAATTAATTAATATAATTAATTAATTATAAAAAGAAATATAATAGAAATTAATATTTCTTAGGAAATATTAATATATTTTAATTTGGACTTTAGGAATATGTTAAATATGGAAATCTCGGCCCTTTATAGCAGTGTGCTTCAGAGACAAAGAATCATGGTATTTCTTTCTTTTTTTTTTTTTTTTTAAAGATTTTATTTATTTGACAGAGAGAGACACAGCGAGAGAGGGAACACAAGCAGGGGGAGTGGGAGGGGGAGAAGCAGGCTTCCCGCAGAGCAGGGAGCCCAATGCGGGGCTCAATCCCAGGACCCTGGGATCATGACCTGAGCCGAAGGCAGACGCTTAACGACTGAGCCACCCAGGTGCCCCTAATCAGAGGTTCTGATAGATATATACATCTTCATCAAATGTATCTGATAAAATTTTTTAAATACATGTTATCTTTGGAGAAGAGAAACAATGAAATAATTAAAAAGACATTGAAATAATATTTTTTAAGAGGGCATTCTTTTTTTTTTTTTTTTTTTAAGATTTTATTTGTTTGACAGAGACACAGCGAGAGAGGGAACACAAGCAGGGGGAGTGGGAGAGGGAGAAGCAGGCTTCCCGCCGAGCAGGGAGCCCGATGCGGAACTCGATCCCAGGACCTTGGGATCATGCCCTGAGCCGAAGGCAGATGCTTAACGACTGAGCCACCCAGGCGCCCCAAGAATCATGGTATTTCTGTAGGAGCCCGTAATAGCATATTGGCAGCGCTGTTAGTTTTGCTTCCAAAATATATTAACAAAGATATTATCTTGATTATTTTGACCTTTCACGGAGATTTCTCTTCAATTATAGTCTTTATCCCAATATAAGGGTAATCTCTTGACCAATCAATTCACTTATCTCTATTCTAATAATTCTGTAAAAATAATGTGAAAACGACATCTGCTCACTTTTCTAGATTAAAAAAATCATGGGTAATTGTTCTTAATGTTATGGAGAAATTTGCATCTCTTGTAATTCAAGATTTCAAGTAGAAGTCTCCATTTGAGAGACTCAAGTAGCAAGTCTATTGTATGTTTTTGCATTTTCTGAAAATTATGTGTTTTGCGGGGACTCTTAAGTTACTTTACTTTTCTCTTTCTAATTACGCCCATTATTATAGTTTTCTAAATACGGCAGCAACTGAGTGATTCTGTCCTCATGTATAGAAGATGTAAGAGTAATGGATAATTAGAGCTGTCCTTTACCATCTCCGCACTTTTGGCAGTTCTGTGACCTTCGTGTTTTTGTTTCTACCTGAGCATAAATCTTGGATCCCAGAAATAACTTCTTTCTGAATTTACACCAAACGCAGACAATCAATTGAAACTTGTTTGAGTCTGTTTTAAAACGTCTTGAACCTTGATGAAACAGGTAGGAGATTTGGTTGCTTCAGAATTGCTAAGAATTATGTGCGTGGCATTAGCCTTCCTTTGGTTTTTTGATACAAACTCTCCTCATGCATCACATTAATTATCAGCATATACGTTTCATACACTGGGATAAATATCCGAGCCTATGATTAGCTTTGTGCTTCAATTTGAGTTGAACTGAATTTTGGTCTTGTTTGACTAAATATTACAGTCCATTTTGCTGGCATGTATTAAATGTGTAGTGTTCTATTTATTGCAGTTGAGGATCTTGTTCCGTGGTCGTCTTTCTGACCACTTAAGAAAGAGCATGAGTACTTATAAGTACTGCAAACACACTCTGGTCATTGAACATATCAGTGAGTAAAAGGTGAGTGGGTTGGCAATAAATGAGAGAGAAGTACCTTTGTTTCAATATTTATTGAGGATTGTTTTTAATGAAGTGTTCTGTCTGGAGTGGATATATTGTCATTTTTCTCCCTCTTCATATCTCTTTAGTGGGTCAAGTTGCTGTCTGTGGCTGTATCTTCATTATTTAGAGATCTTGGAAAAGGGTGAAAGTCTCACCCTAGGTATCAGTTAAGTATTGGTGTTTTCCCTGAGTATGGCAAAGTAGAAATCCAAACTCTCTTATGCACATACCAACACACACACACACACACACAATTGAACCAGTTTCCAGTGTGTTCTAGTCATCAGGTATGTTCTTAAAAATCTATTTCTGACCTTGCTTAAAATTTGATGATTAATCTCATTGCTTAGGCCAGAATTCTTGGTCAAGACTGGGACCCTTGCCAGCTTTCCACATCTTCACTCTTCAACAATATATATTTTGTTAATTTTACCCACTTAAAATTCTGAAAATTATAATTTATTAATTAAAAAATTCAAATGTATTTTCTCCTTTCATCCCCCTTGGCACTGTGCTTAGAGTCTCATCTTGAATTACTACACCATCACCCTCACTGAGACACCTGCTTCCAATTTCACTACTTTCCAAATATCCATATTCTTAGCAAGATGTGTTTTTAACATTTACTTGCTTAAAACCCACTTTTTTTTTTTTTTTTACCACCTTTCAGTGCATTATCCAAACTCCTTAATATCTCAGATAAGATCCGGTTTAGATGTGTTTGAGCCTCCCTTTCCAATCCAATTTTTCCCATCCTTCTTTTGCATCTTACTCTGAAGCTTCAAGGAACCACTTGCAATTCTTAGGATGCTTTGGGTTCTCTGGCATCCTTGCCTGAAATGCCCTCTGCATTGGGTTGAATAGTATCGCCCCCAAATTTATGTTCATTAGAAACCTCAGAATGTTATCTTATTAGGAAATGAGGTCTTTGCAGATGTCATTAGCTAAGATGAAAGCATTTGAGGGGGTGGACCCCTAAATCCAATATGACTGATGTCCTTATAAGAAAAGGAGAAGAAACACCAGCAAGAAGTCCTCATGAAGACAGAAGCAGAGATCGGAGTGTTGCATCTACAAGCTAGGGAATGCCAGGGATTGTAGCAACACCATAAGCTAGGAAAGACGCATGGCTGTTTTTTCCTTCCTGGCCTACAGAAGGAACCAGCACTGCCAACACCTTACAGGCAGACTGCTAGCCTCCAGAACTGTGACAGAATGGATTTTAAAGCTACCAAGTTTGTGGTAATTTGTTAGGGTAGCCCTTAGAAACTAATTATCCCCGCAGGCCCACTCCCAAATGAAGCAGCCTTTAGGATCCGCCAGGTCTGGGGTGGTGGTAGTGGGAGGGGCACCTCTGGGCACCAGGAGTTTCTCTGTTCTCTCACAGTGTTGCAACCACCAGCCAGTGAGCTCCTTGAAAGCAATACGTGAACCTTGGCTGTCTGTGTCCAGCACCCAGCACAGTGCTTGGCATAGCATGGGAGGGGATTTTGTCGGTTGCTTAAGATGACAGATTTCTGATGTGGGTTATCACATGTTCCTTTTGATTCTCGTAGTTTGTTTTGCTGCATTTTGTTTGTAAGGGAAGGCATAACCGAGGCATCGGGGGTGTCCATGATTTCGGCTTTTCTTGTGAGCAGCCCTGATGAAGAGCTGGTTGTACCTCAGGCACAAAGTCCTGCAGTCAATGGAAAATCCCGTGTAGCTGTTGGTTAATCTTCCAGCAGAGATGAGCTCTTCCGATTGGTGAGCTAGCTTCTTTAGCAACGGAGAGCTGGCTCCATGGCCATGGGATGGAAGAGGTTAAAATCTGGGGAGCGGTCAGGGACCCTTGGTGAGGGAGAGGAGGCCGGGGCTAGAGTGTTGAAGTGAAACTCGGGGACATCTAGGGGCTGTTTGTTCAGAGTAATTAAATGAGGATAGTGGCCACGATTACCTACAATAAGTTCTTGGGTGTTGGGTACCTTTTTAGTCTTACTAGTTTCAATTCATTCATTCATTCGTTACTAATTTCATTCATGCCCATTTTCCACCCCCAAATGCTTCGTGCTCTTCCTCCCTCTCCACTCCACCATCCACATACTGAAAGTCACATTTTTATCTGCTTCTTCTGAAATTTCTTCAGATATCCCAATATTCTTTCCCGTGATGGACCAGTGTTTGCTGAGTGTCATTTCATTCTTCCCTTCTAAGGTGACTAGAAGCAAAAAATGAGAGATGAAAATTCTGTTTTCTCTAGAACCAAGTCCCTTCCCTTTTGATTCATCAGAAGACAAAATGAATCTGAAAAATCTTAATGAATTTTGATAGCTTTGTTGCACATCTAGAAAAATGTATCCTACGGAAAAAAAACACACCCCATACATCAATTATTTGATTAACTGATGAGAAACTAAAGGCCGAGTTTGGAAATTGTTCAAGTTTTCTATGAATATTCATAAATAATTAACGTGCATCTCAATTTAGAACCTAACAGCAGTTCATTTAAATTTTTTGTTTTGTTTTTAATATCTGAGTTAATTATATGCTGAGGTCTAGTTGCTGGGTCTTTGCTAGTGGCGACTGAATACCTGCAGTTGGTGAAAATAATCCCTTGTTTCTGTGGTTTTCACTATGTTCTCTACTGCTGAAGGAAGACACATACCCACACCCTTTGAAGACAACCGGCTTCCTAAGGGGGATGCTCTTTCTCCTTCCCTACCCGGAATCTTTTTACTAAGAAGTTTATACCTTTTGAGGGTAAATTCCTTTCTTTAGCATTTTTTACTAGAAGTGCAAAAAAAGAGAAAGAGGCAGGAAAAAATGTAAATGGTGAAAAGCTGCATTGCTACCTGCTCCTGGGGTTTTCAGCCCCTAGAGTGGCCGCGCGCTTAGCCCTGAGACGGATAGGAGATTGCAAACCCCTACGGGTAAAAAACACCGGGAAGAACTCGGTCTAACCGGGTAGAAAGGACGCCTGTACTTTGTGAAACACGGCTACACGGAAGAATAATCAGAGCCCTGGGCTGTTAGCAGGAGGGAGGCCATTCGGGGACTGCCCCTTTTGTCTCTTCGCCTTGTACAGGCTGGAGGACGGAATGATTGTGGACAAAGGGTCCGAGGAGGGCGGAGGGTAGGGTATGAACTCTTCAGGAAGCTGCTTTCAGCTTTATTTACCGTCCCATCTTTGAGCCAATCGCCCTGTCCAGTCGCGAGCCGCGGCCGGGGCGCTGACTGCGGGGTAACACTGCCATCTAGTGGCCGCCTCGCCCCCCGCGAGCCCGCGAGCACGCGTTCCCTGCCCTCTCGCTGCCTCCGTCGCTCTCTTCCTCCCTCGCTCTCCCTCGCTCGCGCGCTCTCATTTTCTCTCTCTCTCTCTCTCTCTTTTTAGAAAAGGTTTTTATCCAGTCAAAGAAAAAAAAAACTGGCTCTTGGAAAACAACCAACTCTGTTGGAACTCAGAGATAATAATCAGTTTCTCTGGGCTTGTGAAATTGGCTCATTAAGCTTGCTTTTTAACAGAAAATATTGGAAGCGATTAAGTCTGCTTTACTGAGTGGGCATGAAATGGCCAACCTTTGGCCACCCACAGCTCCTAGGTGCCTGGCGCCGTTTTATGCATGCAGCGTAATGTCTTTACTTGAAGTGCTGTTTATTCATCACCTGCTTATTTATCTCTTTGCATTTGGCAGGCACATCGATCAATGTTAAACTGTCACACAAGGTTATTTTTCTTTTACATAACAGTATAGGCCTAAGGTAGTGGCATATTAAAAGTAATAACTTTCTAACTTGTAGCTCAAGATGACAACCCCATTTTTACCCGAATATATTACAACAAGGAATTCCTCATTCCATTCTCCCTTGCCCTCCCCTTGCTCCTCTAGTACTCAGCTCTTCCAAGGTCAAAGGCTTCATTCCGCCTTGCTTCCCTCCCACTTTGCATACCACTTGGTTTCCCCTTCACCTCCGGTTATCTGCAGCTTTTAGGCTGATAAGCCCACAGCGAACATTCTGTCCACCTGGTATACACATCTTGCTTGCTCCTCTTTATGGTGACATTTATCCCTTTGCATAAAGATGTGGTGGCCGGCTGAGCTCTGGAGAAGAAGCAAAAAAGCGTCTTCAAGGGGTGGTAAAGATTGCAATGGTCTTATGTTTCCGTCCCCCCAGCCAGCTCCCTAAATGTGGCGGAAGGTTGCTGTTTTTTATTTTCCTTTGGAGTTAGAACAGGCCACAACAACAGCAACTACAGACCCATCGAAAAATAGAATTAAAAAACATCTGAAAGCAACTAGTATTGCTTTGAAGCAACTGGTGTTCCTTTGGGGCTTTTAAGTTGAGTTGTTCCCCCCTTCCTTTCTTTGGTTTTAGCTTGGTTTGTATTGCTTTCAAACTACCCAGTTTGTGACGCCTCCTCTCTTGGCAATAGGCCAAGCAGGCTTTCTTTGTACAAGCAGGTTTTCTTTTTCTTTCTTTCATTCCCTTTTTTTTTTTTTTCTCCAGTCCAACCTAAAAATGCCTACAGATAGAATATCAGATCTTTTTAGTATCAAATTTCAAAGTGGCCCTTAGAATTCTTTCCTGCCCTTGATCTCTCGGTTTGGATTTCAACTCAGACTTGGACTCTGTTGCTAAATATGCCTTGGACAGTGGCTATCTAATACAATGTTTTAATAATCTTGTGTACACAGGAATTAAGCATTTTACCATAGTGGACATTGTTGCACAACTATTCTCGTGACCACACCCATTCTGATAATCTACTTCTTCGTATACCAAAATAGCTCGTCTAGGAAGTATGAGAAGGAAAGTGTAAATGGTTAAGAAAACATAGTCCAGCAGACTATCAAAACACCCTGCTTTGGAGGCTCACAAGCTTCGCATTGAATGTGGACCAGCTTTTGGATTTACTTACGCATTTCTGTGCATAGAAAGATGGTGGAATGCTGATCTCCGGTGATCTGTTTTATCATGGGTAGCGCAGCACCAGAAAAAAAGCACATCCATTAAAAAAAAAAAATGCAGCCCACCCTGTGTCTATGCTCCTGCGATCAATATTTGCATTAAAGTGGTTTAAATGTGTGTGGCTCTGAGGCTGTCCATTCTTTCAATCTGACCTGCTGCATTGATTAGGCTAGTGATAGAAGGGGAAAGAGCAAATCAGGCGAGGAAAAGAATTAAGAGGAAAAATAGAAGAAAATGAAAGCTGTTGTTATGAGTCCTGTAGGAGATACACTTTAAGTCATTCATTGATGCCATATTTGCTCAGCAGTCCACTCTGTGGGAGAATCTCTCCATATCCCTCATAGGGCTATTTTGTCTTTCAAAAACCAACAGGAGTTCTGGTTGCCTCTAGGACGGGGCAACTTACTGGCTTGTGATTAACAGCCAAATGTGTCAAGGCCAATGCCTATATTTAGCTCCTTGTCTTTCATGCTTTCTTGGTGCCTCAGTGGTCAGTATTTTTGAGCCATAGTTTGGCTGACTAAAATCTCATTAATAACACTTACACCCACTACTTATTAAATGCTTATTTTGTGTGAGATGTTGCTGAGTTCTTTAGGGACAGCAACTAAATTGATACTTTAAAGCAGCCTGTGCAGGGGTCATTCTGATCCCTTTTTCACATTTGGCGTCCGAGGATGGATTGATTATAACTAGTCCAAAGTCAAACCACCAATAAAAGGCAGAAACCCCTCAAATCACATCTCTGATTCTAAAGCCCAGACTCTTACCCATTGTGCTAGGTAATGCTGTGTTTGGGAATTGCTTTTCTCTGTTGGGATGTTTTGTCAGAGTAAACATCATACTTAACACTGCTCTGTGTATGAAGAGATGTAATGTCCACTGTATAATAGTGGAGCCCTTTGTTGTATCACCATAGAAACTTTCAATTATTTGGAGCAAAAAATATTTTCAGTGGAGACTTGGATGGAAATTGATCTCACAGAGAAGGCAAGACTGTCGCCAAGAGCAGAGCTACTCCCTGTTGGTACTTTGTTCTCCTTCTGCCATGGCAAAGAGATAACCCATCTATTTCTTGCTGGGGAAGCAATCTATCTCAAGGAAATCTAAAAGTTCCTGAGATGAACCACTTCAGGGAGCTCATTTGTGGGTTAATTGGACTGGAGTATGAGGACTATCATATGTATTTACAATAACTTGTAAATAGAATATTAAAGAATTATGTGCTGAGTAACTATCATTGTTCCAGATAAGATATACTTCTCAGCATTGAAGAACTGATTCTATAGTTAAGGATAAGAAGCAGACTATGAAATAGTTAAAGTCCTTCACAAGAAAGAATGTTCCTTGCTGAGCCATCTAGAAAGTAAATTTAGGAGGGATAGAGAAAAGAGAGAGCATTGGGGCATGAAGTGTTCGGGGGAGACCTTGTAGAGTTGGACTTGAAGATGGATGAATAGAGCAAAAGTTGGAGGACAGAAGACATTCAGAATGGAGAAATATAGGAGTATAGTTGGGAATTTTTGTTTTTAGGGTTTTATTTTTAAGTAATCTCTACACCCAATGTGGGGCTTAAACTCACGACCCCGAGATCAAGAGTCACATGCTCTACCGACTGGGTCAGCCAGGCTCCCCAAATATAGTTTGGACTTTCGGAATGAGTGTCAGTGCTCAAGCTGATGTTTGTATGTCATGGATGGTGGGGGTTGCGTTGGGCTAGACCGCAAAGACTTTGAAGGTTGAGATTCCACAGCTGAAACACCCTTGCAGTAAAGTATCCTCTTTTATTGTCTCAGGGAATCAGGCAAGTTTGCCGAAATTACAGCTTGGAAATTTGACCTACTTAGGGCATTGCTTGGAGCATTGGCGTTTCAAACAAGCCCTTCGCTCTGAAGGAAGAATCTCTTGATACTTTTATTTTCTCAAGGATGAAAAGAAATTAAAAGTAACACATGTGAAGATTTTACTTATGAGGCTAACTTGAAGCAGGAGAATTACCTCAAGAGAGAAACAGAAAGGTGAAAGTAATTTTCCAAATCTGAAATCTCTGGAGCAGTGTGTTGACAAGTTTGCTTTTTACCAAACTGGTGCGTGAAGATCTAACTTACCAGAGTGAAATTTGTGTGTAACAATCATTCACATTAGAAAATGCTTTTCTGTAAGATTCCTTTAAACTTAAATTCCTTTGTACATTTTAAATGTGCTTCGATGTCGTCGCCTAAACGCAGACCTATAAACAAATAAACAAAAACAAAAACAAAAAAAAACCCCCACCCACAACCAAAAAGCCCAACTTATAAATAGCTTTTAAGGAATCATATCAACGAGTTCATAAAACAAGGCACACAGTTACAGGTTGCTGCCACATTTTAGGTTGAGTTAGATAATAATGCCAGTGATTATAAGGCACGAGTGAATGTATGATTTTAGGAATGTCCTACATGCTTAGAAACACAGATTCCAGAAGGATTTAGTTATTGTAAAAACTCGGGTTTGAAATAACAGCGAGCATAATAACTGACAAGTAAGTGCTTTAGGATGAGGCTCCATACGTCAGTCCATGTAGGGACCAAACTTTGGCTTACACTGTCTGATTTTGAGTGAGTCCCTTTGTTTACCTCTCTGTTTTTCTGATTTCTCATTAAAGAAGGAATTATTGTATCCTAGATCAGTGGTTCTCAAAGGGCAGTTCTCAGAAAAGCAGCATCCCTACGACATGAGAACTTGTTAGAAATGCAAATTCCTGGACCTCATCCCTGAACCACGAAGTCAGAAGCCTGGGATGGGCCCAGCAGTGTGTGTTTTAACAAATGCTTCAGGTGATTCTGATCCATGCTGAATTTGAGAACCACTGTCTTATTTTCTAAAACACATTGTCTTAGGCTTACGCTTAAATACTTTTGGTTGAAACCAAAGGATGTTTTATTTCTGCACAAATAATTTCAAAGCCCTTTTCTTGTATCGTCCTGCTTGCTTTGCATTGTTCTCATCCTTCTGATGACACCTGCTGTACCTCACTGCTCTCCCTTTTACCCTCCTGCTTTATTTTCCACCCATCTATATGTGGTGCTTCAGGTTACCTCCACAGAGCATGAGTGGAAGGATTTTCCTCTTTTTCTGATGCCAATTTGCCATTCAGGGAGTTAAGAAAAAACCTATTTTCTATATTTGAAGTAGTGTTCTAGGTAGGTCAGATTGTTTGAAGTTTGATCATCAGATAAGTGAAATGATATTTATATATCGCTTGAAATAAAAATTCTTTTTAGTTAGGTAAAGACTGATAAGTCTCACAATAATCTTTCTCAGTGATCATTTAATTTCAGTTGGCTTAAGATGCTATTTGTATTAAGTTAACAGGGTGCTAATTTAACATAGGTTTATAGTCATTTGAAGCTATTTTCATTCATTAAGAAAAATATCTCTCTAGATTAGATTATCATAAGGCTTTGAATAGCAATAGGGGTTCCTCTATGTAGGCCTGAGGATTTTCCAGATGAGTGCACACTCTGTTTCACCGCCCTCTTGAAAAGTGTAGAATTTTTTTTTACTAGAGAGCTGGGCACTGACAGTGGTACCCAGCTTTGCCTTTGAAAAACAAAACAAAAACAAACACATGCACACATTCTGTACCAGATTCATATATTGTTTCTGTAATTTATTATGACTTATATAATTCCAGTACATAGTATGCATAGCATAATTTCAATATCCTGATTTATAATTTTTTAGAACATTTTAGACATATCCAGCATCAAAATTCTTTTTTTTTTTTTTTGCTCTTGATGTTAGTTTTTTAAAAATAGTATTAAGTGTAATGAAATGTCTGTAGCCTGACTGCTTTCCATCCCAACAGTACGTGGCAAAAAAACATGCATTCCCATTTCCCAAAAGGCATAGATTGCAGAGGACCTTAGAAGATTATTTAATTTCTTTTGAAGAGACCTTCTGTCTAGTGTATAGAACATGGTCTTCACAAGTGTTTGATACACTCTTACCCCAGGAGCCATTTCGAACAGTTGGAGACATGTGCTCTTGCTTTGTTCCATCCTGGGTTTTGTCTCTTCGCAGTTCTGAGTTTCCTAGTTTCCTTAGTTTCTATGGATTTTACTCTCAGGGCTATCTAAGCACTTAGAGAGAATTTGCTCTCTAGCTACTTGGAATTCACTCATCCAAGTTCTGGCCTTGGAACTCTTATCCTTAGCCACTTGAACAACAATCTTGATAAGCCTCTATTTGAAGTGATTCCAACCAGTTCAACCTTTAGAACTAAGGAAGAAAATGAGGAAGCCAAGGAAATGATAATGGAGCAGTACTAGCTGGGCACAATGGATTTTTCCATTCATTGAAGCTCTCCTAGTCTATCAAAATATTTGCAAATCTTTCAGAGGAAAGGATTGTAGGATAATGAAGCTCAAATTCGTGTAATTTACTTTTTTGTGATAGAAGATATATTTGTGATTAATTACAGAACTTTAACTGTATAATAAATTTGACCACAGGTTTATTTAAGCTGAATTACCTTCAAATAATCTCTCTTGCTTTAAATTTCAAAGTAAGAACTCCGAGCCATGCAGCAGGAAGCTTGAATTGGTTCGGCTTCCTAAGCACCTCTTTCTGGGACTGGTGGTGCCCAAGTAGAGAAGAATCTTGACTTATCAGAAAGGTTTGGAGGTAGAATTTACAGTTAAGATCTGCAGGAGGGTGTTATATTGCTCCTTTTTCTTTGTAACACTCTTAAGTTTTATATAGTGGAAATCTATTTCTGAAATTCAGCAAAGTGTCATTAATATATGATGCTTCTAGCAAACTTTCTGACTATTGAAGGCAGAACAGTACATTCTCTTAAGGAAATGAAAGCTTCTGAGTGTGTTTCTGACTCCATGGAAATGTGTGTCGAAAGTTTCAGGAGTCTGTAGGGCCAAAATAATAGTTAAAATTAATCTGAATTGGAGGGGTTATGAAAGACAAGCAAATAGTGCAAGTATTATGTAAGGCACACAAATTAGGTTCAGATTTAACTCCTCTGCAAACTTTTATTTTACCAGCTTAATTCCTGGTTTACCAATTTAATGCTTACCCAGGTATGACCTACTGAATAATCTGGCTTATGAGCCAAAAATTGTCTCCATTTTGTGGCAGAATGGTAATTAACTCATCTCTAATTCTGAAAGCTATTGTGAACAGAAAACTCTTGAGCGATCAAGGAGACATTGCCCTGGTTTTTAAGATTAAAAAAAGAAGAATGGTTAAGAGCCCATGTGCTGACAGACCTGGGTTCAAATGCATATTTTCCAACTGTGATTGGATTTAATTTAACTTGAATATATGTCTTATTTTTTACTTTTTTATTTCATATACTCATAGAACAGGGGCTGCACAACTACGGCCCATGGACCAAACCCAGTTTGCCTCCTTTTTTTGCAAATAAGGTTTTGTTGGGACTTATATGTTTATCTATACACATATTATCTGTGGCTTTGTTCACACTACAAGGCAGAGACCACACGGCCCACAAAGCCTGAAGTATTACTGCTTGACCCTTCACAGAAAAAGTTTGCCAACTCCTCTCAAAGTCTGTAGTTTATTGATCTCATGATCCCATTGTCTGCTTTTCTTGAATGAGGTAGGTTTATGGGAATTGGAGAAAATGTAGTCTCATCAGGTAGAGAAAAAAAATGCTACCTTGGTAGTGGGAACTTGAATTCTCTTTGCATTTCTATCACTTCTCTCTCTGTCAACTTAGAAAGTCATGTCACTGCTCTGACTTTTGGTATCCTCATCTGTAACAAAAGGAAGTTGGTCTGTGTGGCTTCCAAGGTCTCTTTCTTTCTTTTTTCCTTTCTTACCTTTCCATTAATTCAGATTGTTTCTGGCTATCCTTACCGAGTACAGCTTTCCCTAACTGTTCCTGCCCAAATTCACTTCTTCCTCTGAGCTCTCTAACACTGGTACATAGTCACACATTGTATTGTAGTGCCTGTTTCCTTTGTATGATATGGATATTTGTTCTTGCTTATTATTTTAAGTTACAAGCTCCCTGAGAGTAGGAACTGTATATTCTTCCTCTCCATATTCCTAACAGGTGTGTTTGACTAAAAGGACCGGGGCCTAGTGTTTTTGCACTTACATAAAAGTCACTGAGTTGAGACAGATTTACATGGATAGAAACAGGATGAGGACTGACCTAGATGTTTGTCCCAAGAGGAGCAGCTAGAGGATGCAGTGAATGGGTTACCCTGCCCAAGTGGGAAAGAACTACATGAACAGTTGTGGGAGATGACAGGTCTTTATATCCCCAATCCAGATTAAAATATACAATTCTTATTATACTGGTGAAAGTGAAAAGACTAGAGGATGTTTTATATACGATAGTGTACAAACGGGAGCCAGTGTCTTAACGGGTGACTTTTTGTTGTTGGTAATATTTCTTGATTTTCTACAACGTACCTCAGCGTTTATGGAGGAAATACAAAAGAGGCAGCCTTTTCTTTCATTCTTTGTGATGGGATAAAGATGGACAGTCATCCTACCTATCTTCCCTCCTGGTTATTTGGTTTATAGTGATTTAACCTTTGGAAGAGTGTTTGAATAAGGTGTACCCATGCAGCTGTTACTACCTTACTTCTCATTGGTATTTAAAATAAGTAGGATCATTTTATTGCTACTGCAGTGTCTTTGTTCTCTGGTTGAGAGATTGTGACGGTTTAGTTAGTTGTTAGAAATAAGTATAGCTTACCATGCAAAGACATATGACGGCTAAAGCCTTGGCATGGCAAGGTGGTAGTTATCTGAACTAGATCCAGCATCAAGAGACAAACCTATTCAATGGGAAGCGTCGAAACACTATCACAGGGACTTCTCTCCTCTTCGCTGGTCTTCAGCGTGTCTATGAATGTAGTGAGAACTATGTACTCCCCGTGGCAGGGGGCTGCCGATCCCTGCACCAAATGCTTTCCATATTATTTTCAGCAAAAAAAAAAAAAAAAAAAAAAAAAAAGAGAGAGAGAGACCCCTCAGACCAATGAGTAATTTCTAAATAGAATTGCAACTTGTTTTGAAAATACAGAAGAACACACAGAACCGTTTATCATTTTCAAGAACACCAAGGACTGGCATAATTTGTTTACTTCACTCCCTCACAAATGATAAAACATGCTTTAAGAAGAACAGTAATTTAGGATCACAGAAGATTCTGATTCAACAGCGACCTGAAACACATACCAGAAAGAGAAAGAAGACTGTTCATTTTACTTCATTTTTAATTGTTTTGTTAGGTTCCCACAAGTTTCTAGATATGGTAGGGGGCACATAGAAGAAATCATCCCAGGCTTCCAAAAAGCTGGATTTATCCCTTGGTACATGAAAATAACACTGCATAAAACAGACTCATAAGACTCATTGCCATATCTGCCCACCCTTGTCCAATGTGGATATCATTCAAAAGACGAGTGTGTATGTGTATGTGTGTGTGTTGTGTGTTTATTATGGCAACACTTCTTAAGTTTTTCACTGAAATTACTTCTTTGTGGAAGAATTTCTGACTGAGTCTTTAAAACATTTTTTTGGAAGTTTAAAGGAAGTTTCTATCTACAAATCTTGTAAGTATTAAAGAATGACAGATCTTTTTGCTTCGAAAATGTTTGGGTGAAGTGTCATTCCTTTTGGTTTAGAAGACTGGACAATATGGACTGAAATAAACTTGCTGTTTCATTTACATACTGGATTAAAAAAATCTTTGTATAGAATTTAAGGATGCTAGGGATAATTGTCTAGAATTTAGGGAAGCTAGGGGTAATTGAATTAATTGAACATTCAATTAAAAATCTCATGCCAGTTAGAAAATGTCTTAGCAATTATTCAAATAAGAATCCAAACCAGTTTATACGATATGACTGTGGTTGAATAGGACAAAGAAAAAGTGCAGATAGAACAACATCTTATGACATAATATACCAACACACAGAATCAATTTTCCATTTGACTTCTGAAGATGGAGAATGGCAATTAAAATAGCCAAGTAAATACCTAAGTGTACCATTTATGAATAAGAGGACAGAAGTAGAGGGAGTTTAGGAGTTATTGAGTAACATTTCATAAGACAGAAAGAAATTCTGCCTTTGAGATGAAATGTGAAAAAATTTAGTGAACTCTCCTTCTCTGGATCTAGTTGATGATTATCCATTTTAGGATCAGAGATGAAATTCTAGGCCACGAAGGGCAGATTGGAAGGACAGATGTTCTTTGCCTTCTCCTTTTCTCTCTTCTACTCTGATCTCCTCTTCATCTTTTCTATCATTCTGTGGCGATTGGAAGAAGCTGGAGGAAGGAGTCTCATCCTCCCGTCCTTCTCCATCCAGCCACTGCCATCCCAGCTAGGGTGAGAGGCAGGACTCTCTTTTCCAGCCTTTGGAGGAACCGCCCATGCCCTGCCTATCATACCAGTGAAAATCAGTTTTCCGCCATCCGTTCTTCAGCTGATGGAAAAACAAAATCATTGAGTCATAAAACTCATCTGGATTTCAAATTCATCTTTGAGAAAAAGTAAACTGTTGTTCTTGGATGAGCCCCAGGGACTGCTGCTTAATTTCTCAGTTCATTTTCCCCTCTTAGCTTATGTATGTATATGGGTCCCTCTATAGTTCCCTTATGAAAATGTGCATTTTTAATACCACAAAAGCAGAAAAAAAATTTTTTGGTAAATATTCTTTCAGTAAAATTGCAATCAATGTAGTCAGAGCTAACAAGCAGATGGATGTATTTGAATGCCATTATCTTGTGTACAACGATATTATCTGTTTCATGAAAAATTCAGCAGTTTGGGCTGCTTTAGTGAAGGGAAGATGGAAGTAAAAAAATAGCAAGAAAAACATGATCAGACTCAGAATCCCTGAGGGGGTCCCATTGCATCATTTAGCAGGAGAATGAGCAATGCAGGAGGAGTAGTGATGGTAGAGGGGTTGTCTGGGCTCCTTATGGCATTCTTGGCTTCGGGTCCCACTCAAGCCCCACAGCTGTAGGTGGGAGCTCCTGGGCCTGCTAAAGCATCACACCGTGACATTTTTATCATCCGTCTAGGAGAAGAAAATAAATTTGCTAACAGAATAGAGCTGGCAGGCTCACACTACCTTGTCACATTCCAGACATCTCCTGGTCTGGCCTGAGCCAGAGGAAACCTACGTGTGGGCCAGAAAGTGTATGATGGACATGAAGTCGGCTTACAGAGTCTGGGAGAAGAATGCGGGTTTTCTGAGACAGGACTATGTAGGCTTTTTAAAAAAATTATTATTATTATCGGAGACTTGATAAATGAAAATACGTGGGCTGCCAGGGGGATGCGACCTCAGTTTCATTCTCTATAGGCCAAGGATATATCGACATTGGCAAAATGGCATTGAAATGATGCTCATTTTTTTATGATAATGTACATAGGGAGGAAAAAGAATCTAAGCACGCCCTACACATACACACAAAAATTTCAAAGTTTTCTATCTCCTGATGTTTGAAATACAAACTCCTTAGAGACCTCATACAAGGTGACATCTACTTATTTCTCCAAATTGGCCTATTTCTTTCTTTACTGAATATATTCTGTGCCTTAACCCATCCCCTCCCCCTGCCCTCCCTTTTGTTTGCCCTGGAATATCCTGTCCTGATATTCCAGACTCTGAGCTTTTTGAAGTCTTATCCTTCTATAAAAACATATTTTAAGTTTCATTATTTTAGTGAGGGCTTCTTGGGTGACTATTCGCTTTCATGAATATCTATTAAGTATGGTTTGTACCATGCATTTTCACAGAGCAGGACTTGTCTTGGATTGTTGCTCATGACATCTTCATGTCCCCAATTGGACTCCGAGTCATTTGAGGTTAGTCCTAGTGACTTCAACATCTAACAAGCTGCTGCTCTAAACACATTAAACAGCCAGAGTATAACGCATTGATAATACTGATCAAGAATGGCGTATTTCATGTTTTTGCAATTAAATTGTATGAATGATGGCATTGGATTATTGTAGAGAATGCAAATTAATGTGATGTTAATATCACAAGGTTTCATATAAATAGTTTCCCTTCTCTTAGTAAGATGAACCTTTAAAAACTATTTTTGTTTATGTTCCTGGATTATCTCAGTAAAGAAAGATTGTCATGTGAATTAAGTTTTTTTCAGGAAAAATAATGTCTGACTGTCAGTCTGATGCAGGTATCCTCAGAAAAAGCTTCAAGAAGCAAAATCATATATATGGCAGATACACACAGATAAACACATACACACACATATGACTATAACATAGCAAGTGATAATTAGAACAGTAGTATTTAAAGCCATTCCTTCTACTGTAGGGATCCCAGGGGCATTGCATGAATTAGGTTTGCTCTGGGGAAAATTGTTTCACATTGGACCTTAGAGGACTTAGAGGGTAGGTCTTGGAGATATGAGTGTGGGCTGGGGGGATATTCATGACCTTTTCCAGTAGACAGATATTCCAATATATAAATTCCACAGTCTTAATCTTCTTCTTGACCTCTTCTCTGTATTCCTTTTCCTGTGTCTTTTATTTTTCCTTCCCAGTCTTGAGGTTTTGCTCAACTTGATCCCTCTCATTCTATCCCCTTTCTTTTTTTTTTTTTTTTCATCTTCTGTTCCTCTCTTAGCCAGTAATGACCATAAAATTTCATTGGACACAGTTATTTAACAGTTTTATTAAAATAATATGTAATTTTAAAATCACTCTGCTGATATTACATCATTCCCTTTTTATCTGCTAAATTAAAATTATAGTGTCTTTCTAGCTACATATTTCACTAGCAATGAAATTAGCATGAATTTCTTCTAATATTAATAGTTTGAGTCAAGTATATTTTAATTTTTACTTCTAAATGACACATCAGGAGAAGGGATGAAACAAAGGATTTTTCTTCACGATGGAAAATGTGACCACTTCTATTTAAAGTTTCTCTCTGCTGTGAGGAAGAAATAAAGCTGGTAGTTAGATACTTTATAGAGATGTGTTTTACAATTTGTGGGATGGACAAAGTACTATATTTAAAAATTCATGTAAAAATCTAATAGAAATTATCTGAACAGTAAAATAGCAGAGAGTGGAGGTCTTTTTTTTTTTTTTTTGGTAGGATAGTAACTGTGTATGGAATTTATGTAAAATTCTAGCAAATGGAAGAAACTAGAAGACAAATCACTTTAAACTATGTAAGTCAATGGGTTCTTTTATAAATAAAGTGCATATGTTATATTTATTGAGTATAGATAACTTGAATATAATAGCAGAAGTATCTGTGAGCAGATATGGGATATAAGGTATTTAATCTTTTTTCTGATTTACTCTCTTGTAAATATGTTAGGGACTATGTCTTTAAATTTGGTCTGATGCATTGCATAGAGTACAGAGTACGAACGCTTGCAAAATATTCTTGGTTAGAGGCTGGAAATCTTCAGATTTAATATGATTTATATTAAGAACACTGGCCAGTTGTTGAAATGACAGTAGATGACGCCTGAGTATAAGGTCTATAGAAATGTCGTCATATTTGTTGGTGCAAATTTTAAAGAAATCTACTTTGGGGGTCAGATGACTGGTGGTGAGATTGAGTTCTGGCTGAGAAAGCAGTGTCTGTGTTAGACTTCTTGTTGTTCCCAGGGCCCCAAATACAGGAGAAGGCTTTATTAAATGCTGTTTTTAGGAGATAGGAGTTTTAAAAATAAAGATGCGCTGTGAATTGTGTAAGACTGTTGAATCACAGACCTGTATCTCTGAAACAAATAATACATTATGTTAAAAAAAAAAAGAAGAAGAAGAAGAAGATAGCAGGAAGGGAAGAATGAAGGGGGGGGGAATCGGAGGGGGAGATAACCATGAGAGACTATGGACTCTGAGAAACAAACAGGGTTCTAGAGGGGAGAGGGGTGGGGTGATGGGTTAGCCTGGTGATGGGTATTAAAGAGGGCACATTCTGCAGGAGCACTGGGTGTTCTACACAAACAATCATGGAACACTACATCAAAAACTAATGATGTAATGTATGGTGATTAACATAACATAATAAAAAATAAATTAAAAAGATGGGCTGCTTGCTCTCACTCTGTGAAATGTTACTTGTACTCTAAAATAATTGAAAGTAACTTATTTTTTGAGAGTAACTTCAGATCTTGAATCAAGAACGTCATGTAAGTATGTTATTTTAGATTATCTATTACTATGTAGTAAGTTGAGGAGACTATATCGGCACTGACTTGCCATTCATTTAGCTCTCAAAGTGACAGCTTTCACTCTAACAACTTGTAAGCATTGTTATTCTGCCTACCCCCACCATTATGAACAAATTAAAATTCAAGATCGAAATATTGGTATCGGTTGAGAAAGCTGCCAGGTCTTTACGAAGACCCTATCTTTTATGATAAAGTGAGAATTTATTTTTTGGAGCAAAAAAATGGCAGGTATACATTCCTAATTTGGTCTGATTTCACCGTTTTCTAGGGGCTAGAGGAAGGTTAGAAAGGAAGTTATGGGATTAAAAAAATATTTAATCTAAGTTGTAAAGGAGCTTGGAACCACACCACAAGCATCATAACTAACTTTAATAATTATAAATGTAAATGCAGACAAGCCACAAGGTTTTAATGGTGTACCACATGCTTCTGCTAATTATTTTAGAGTTTGGACACATTCAGTGCCAGCTAATTATAAACCCTGCTATGGAAATCATCTGTTTATATTAGACTTATTGATCTCTAGTGTTTAAGCAATATGAAAAGGGAAATCTACAATGCTGGACCATCTGCTTTGTATTCCTAATTGCTTTTAAGGAATCAAATATATAAATAGTCAGCTTTTTATATATTGGGCTTCAAACTCTTTCAAGAAACATACTGTGCAAACCCAAGTGAATAAAAAAAAAAAAAAAGCCTATTTAGAATGTTGCTTTCCTGGCTCCTTTCAAGGACCTTCCACCCCCTTACTCACAAAATGCCCTCCTCTGACCTTTTCGCAAGATTTTCAAAGCACCTTCTTTTTTCCCAGACCTCACAAACTCGTCAAGGTAGCTGAGACTTCAGGTGGTTACCCTATTTTAATTATATCTTTTCTTTTTCTTCCTAAGAAGGAGCCCTCTTCCCAATCTGCCCCCACCTCCTTATGGTCTTGAATATTTATTGCCATTTCACGCTATGGGAATATGGCAAGGAATGAATAAATGCCCATGTGAATGGTTCCGTCTTTTTGGAGATATTTGACTTTATGGTAAATTAAATCTACTGGCATGTGGAGTAGATGTCGGTTAGTAAGACCCAACCGCGTTACCTCTCATCACTAACATGCCTTGCGGTCAAGTCTGTGCTTACGTGCATCCTGTGATTCTACATGGAGGTTGGGTTTAAATGAAATGAATTGACTTCTTAGAATGGAGGTGTTTGCTTCATCCATCATTGCCTAGACGGTTATTATTTTAGAGTGTTCCAATAACGGACTTAAAAAAATCTACATATTGAAAAAGACTTCTAAAAAAATCCTTATTTGTCCCTTTGAGACATTCCTATTAAATCATAAAATCATTGGCTTAAAATAGTTACTCCTATTGGTTACTCCTTTTAAACTAGGAGTTGCTCTTCCTAGCATTCTACCACTCAAATATCCCACCAACAATAGCAACTTGAGGTTAATAATTAATACATATTATATATGCTATATGATTATATGTAATAATTACTATATATTCTCTGTAGGTTTAGGGCCCTTTATTAGTATTTGTTAACAATATAAAGTTAAGATTTATTTGTAATTTCGTAGAAACATTACATGATATAAGCATGAAATAAAGTTTTTAGCTTTTTAAGTACATTTTTCTTTGTCGTATAAAAGTTACGAATTTTGTACGAAGGGATCAACAGAAGAAGAGTTACCAATCTGCCCTCCTTTTGTAATGACACACTTAAACACCAGCGTAGAAGGCTTAGACAGGCTGAAGTTTAATAACTAATTCCAAATAGTTGACCGGAAGGTTTACAGAGTCCCTCACACTAGTTGTAAGAATAAAAAAGTAAATAAAAATAAAAAATACCCCCCCCCCCCCAAAAAAAACCAACAAAAAGAAAAGTGCCTTTACCAGTGTTTGGGAAGAGGTACTGATACAGTTCATCATGCTCTAAATAGAAGATTTAATTTTAAAGTATATGCTACCATCAGTAATGTGCAGTCACATATTTTGGGTAAACATTTATAGAATGTATACATATACACAGACATATGCAGATCCCAAGGTTTGTTAAAATAACTAGTTATGTTAGAATGGTTGTGACTTTTCTGTGTGAATTCTGTTAGAAATCTGCTCCTCTGAGATATTTTATCTGCCTCGTACAAAGGCCCTGCTCATTCTGCTTTTTTTCTGTAGTTTCGAATGGATGTTCTCTTACCTACCACTTAGGCCTTGTACTGTGGGCTGCTGGTGTCTCTGAGTTTTAATCTCGGCACATGTATAATTGTAGGGCAGGCCTTCAGTATAGTCTAAGTTCATTCTAATCAGAGCTACAGGTTTCCTTCAGCTCTGCCGTGAAAGGAGAATATTCAAAGTCAGAAAGAAATTAGGAGCTTTGTTAAAAGGTGCTTTAAACAGCTCATGTTCCCCACGCCCTCAAAGAAAGTTACAAATCAAGAGAGCACAATTGGTAGCTACATTATCAAAGCCCTTCTGATAATGCTACCATTTAAATTGGATAATATTGTTTAATGGGCTTTTTAAAAGCAGCCATCCTTTGGATCTGACACTCCAGCATGATTATCTTCCATTCCCATTTAAGATTACAACAGTCCAGTGATAATTATAACATCCATTTCCATCTGGAGTTCAAGGAACTCATACACGTGAATATGGAGAGAGAGTTGAGCGGCTTCTGTTTGTAAAGTGGACACTAATTTGATATTTGTGACACCTGCCATTCTATTTTTCGTTCAGATTGCCTACATGAAATGTCTTTTCCCCAGGTCTTTTCTTGCCACCAGCAAGTTGGGGGAGCTTTCTTTTTTTTTTTTTTTAAGATTTTATTTATTTATTTGACAGAGAGCACACAAGTGGACAGAGTAGCAGGCAGAGGGAGAGGGAGAAACAGGCTCTCCGCCGAGCAGGGAGCCCAACACAGTGCTCGATCCCAGGACCCTGGGATCATGACCTGAGCCCCGGGGGAGCTTTCTATGAGTTGGCTTCATGATAATGCTTTTATGAACACTAAAAATAGAAACATAGAAAAATTGTTTTTGTTTTTGTTTTAATCTAGGACCGAAGATAGTGCTTGATACATAGTCGGGCTTCAAAATTTGTTGAAGTATTATTGAACGGATGATTTTAATAACTATTTAAGTGATCATCAGAGTTCTTATTTAGATCAGCTGTCAAAAAAAATGAAGCACTCTTGGGTTGAATCATGTGAAACTACATTTTTGTAGGTAAAGAACAGTCAGGCATCAGCTACTTCGTATGGTTCAACTTAATGCTTTCTAATACAGTGGTCTTCTCCCTCATGTATTTTCTTGGTAAGTGAGAATGGTTTTGTTTTTTAAGAAAATGAAATTAGGTAATTCTTTCTTAACCATAGTAATGCAGTGAGGAAAGCCAAAGTAGTGGGACAAAGATTTTTAGCTGAAAAATGTGACTTTTATTGACTAAGTATAGCTACTTTATCAGCCATAAAATGGGAAGTCTGGCATGTCCTCACACAAAGTTTCTACTTTCACAATTATTGACCAACCTACTTTGCAGATTCTATTGTGTGTACTTTGTATATAGATTTGATTTCAGAGTCACTTTTCTTTCAGAGTCACATGGGATTTCCCTCTGTTAGAAAAACCCATCTTGGGTGTTGGGTTGGGTTGTCAGTCTGTCAAATCTACATCCTATAGAATTACCTATACCTGTCTATCTTTTGGGTTGTTGGCAGTCTTGTTTTTGAGTTTATTGAAGAAATTAGCAGATTAGTGGTGAGATCTATAACCTACCCTCGATACCAGACATTTAGAAAGAGGGGTAAACCATAACATGATCTGCAGTAATGGTTGAAATTTCATGTGTCATGTTCCTTGAATTTTACAGCTATCAGTACAAGTGCTGATTCATAAAAGGCATTTTTAAAACGTGTTTAAAATTGTATTACGTATTTTCTGTCCTGCCCTGGCTTTGAGATGGACTGATCATGCCTAGAAATTCTTGGAAATTTGGATTTATTAGGTTCTTATCATATGTCTCCCCATGAACTCGCACTCTGAGACTAGTGTGGCTCTCTCACACATTCTGTACTTTAGATAATAATCATCTAACTACTAATCACCTAAAAGGGGTTAGATATTACCAGAATATTAAATTTGAAATTCATTCTGTGCTCATCTCATGCTTTTTCTTTATAAATTACTTATGCTGGTCATCTCTTATTCTTTATTTCTGTAGTGAAATAATTTAAACTCTCAATTCTGATTAGCATTGATAAAGTCGCTAACTTCAGCTTTTGGAGTGAAAAACATTAGGGTGAAAATGGAAACTCAGTAAATTTCCTTCAGTGAAGACTGAATCTCACTATGAGAATCCAGTCAAGCCCTAGTTGAGGCTGCGATGTCCTCCAAACATACAAAACATAGGATGAGATAATTGAATTTGGCCTCTGGGGTTCTAAGAAGCCTACAGTCTGGGGATGCATGGTGTCCTCAGAGGATCAGGACAAGATTGCCACTCATGTAATTCATATAATTCTTGTTTTTCAAGCCCCTTCCAAACTTTCACATTAGAATCCCAGAAACAGTACTCTTTGGGTAGTGAACACACACATACCTCCCTCCTTTATTTGTTTTTAAAGTAGGTACAATAAGGAAGGGATGGTTGTGCCATTTTACATTATTTCTTTTATATTACAGTGGGAGCTCCCTCACTAAATTTTGAGTTTCTGGCAAACACTGTGCAATAGCCAAGATATTAAACTCGCCTAGGTTAAGAGGAAGTTGGACTGACCCCCCCCACCCCCAACTGTAGTAGGGCTTTAGAGGAGCTGTATTTGGGGTTCATGAGATGAAATCAGACAATCCCTGTTAACATTTGGCTCATTGCAGAAGTCTTTTGGGTGGAGGAGGGGACAAATAGGAATATTTTAGAGTTCTAAAATGAACGTCAGAAACTAAACTTTCATCTTCTTTGATTACATGACGGAAAGGGTTAAAATTTTCTATGTAGATCCCTGAAGTTTTATTATATAAGATGACCTTAGGAACTGTCATCTCCCTTGAATTTATACAAAGAATTCAAAGTAAAGGTTTTCTAGGTTACACTTCTTTTTTCAACCCTTTGTCCTGTCAGCTCAGTCCTTGATATCTTCATCTGCCGACATGCCCAGATGTGCAGTGAATGTTGATTTGAGCTGGCCCCTCAACCCCTCCCTGCTGGTGTCATTAAAACCAGGGAGACGGCGGCTCCCCTGGCATCTTTGGCACGGCTTGGCTTTACACTGCGGACTAAATTATTGATGAAGAGCACTTCTGTCGCAGTGTGTTTTACCCACCTTTAAATGAAACAGTGAGGATTGAGCTGTCACTGCCTCCTCACTCCCTGCAACTTCTACATGACATTTATGATGTGGTTCAGATTGCACCGAAGCAATTAATTTCCAGTGGAGTCTGCACTAAGAATGAAGATCCCTGACAATTACCGAGGGCTGGTTTCTCAATGAGCACACGACACACTCATCAATACTGTACACAAAAGGAAAACATCAAAATTTATGTAAAAGGGTCTCTGGGATTTGTGATCCTTTCCTCTCCTCGGAGGGAGTTCTGGATTCCAGGACTTAGTTTTCATATTGTGCATTTCGTCCTTCTCTGTGTTTTCTCTGAAAGGCTGGGTGGACTTACCTTCTCCGCACACATTTTACAGATGCCTGCCAACATTTCCCTAAAATGTCATTGGCTACATTATATATTTATTCTAGATGAAGCTTTTGTCTGCTTGATTTTGCCAGTAAAATATTATTCGATATTTGCATTACAGTTGCTCAAATAATTCTGTTACCCTGATACATTTTTTCAGTTCCTCCCGTGCAGGAAATAAGCAGCATATGTATGCATATATGTGTGTGTCTGCATCTGTATATGTACACTTAACTGTGTCTGTGCATATGTGTGTTGTGTGTGTCTATACGTTTATATGCATATTTTTCAGAGAAATCCAATGAATATTTCAAAGCATGTGAAATTTAATATTTTATTGGTTATAAAATATTTTTCTTACCTTTTTCCTTTTAAAAATTATAAAAAAACTCAATTCAGATTAGCTTGGGGCAAAGACAGGGTTCATTCTACAATATTTGAAAAGACATGCAGTATTAGTATTTTTGAGAATAATAGGATAACATCAACCTAGTCTATTCATGTCATTTAAATATTCTTAAAATGATCTTATTGAATATATTTAAAGATATTTGTGGTTAGCCTATCTGTTCTTCTGAAGGCTTAAATAGAAATTACTCTCTTAAATATATATTTCCCTGGCTTCCTGTTTGCAATGTTAATTTTTGTAGTCAACTTTTTCCTCATAGGTAGACTTCTGTTTTGTTCGTACTGCCGCATACTCAGCAAGAATGTATTGTGAATTAAAGAGTTTTTAGTTTTTGACTTAGTTCTCACCTAACTACCAGTGCTTAAGAGCCAGTGGTTAAAACGTTAACAGGCAACATGGAGTCATCTGTGCGAAGGTGCTTCCGGGAAGCAGCTGCCTCCATCTGTATTGCAAAGCTGCCATTTAGCTAGGCATTAAGGAGTGGGGACTTCAGTGGTAAACTTCAGACAAGATCCAGGAAATAGTGTGTGTACTAGGAGATTGCAGTTTGACAGGATATGTATTGTATCAATCAGATAATTGAGGAGGACGCCAAGAAGCAACACTACAACCTTAGTGAAAATCTAACTGTGGGTCAAAAGGTATTTTATGTGCCATTATTCACCCTCATTATAACCCCTGTCCTCAGTATATACCTGCTTCCAACATTTGTCTAGTGAGGTGGGCCAAAGGATCAGAGAGTACTTACTGTATTTGTCTAACTCAAATTCGATGTTTTTTAGCCCTGTTGAAATCACGACACATAGAAGATGAAGTATCTCTCCTTAAAATTCAGAATTTGAAGAATTTTGGAATTCTTCTTTAAGGCTATTTATTATACTAAATCACTCTTTCTGTACTTCAAGAGATGATGGTTCAACAAGATAAATTTCAGGAAAGAAACCCATCTTAGTGTTACCTACTCTTGCCTCAAATAATATGTACATTTTGAATGAAGAAAAATATAGTCCATTTTTGGCCCACCATTTGGTCCAAAGTGATACATTTCCAAAAAAAGAAAAGAAAGGAGAAGAAAAGAAAAGGAAAGAAAAGAAAAAGAAAAGGAAGGAAGGAAGGAAGGAAGGAAGGAAGGAAGGAAGGAAGGAAG
>NW_023270305.1:55477082-55639742 GCF_011800145.1 Mirounga leonina
AAGGAAGGAAGGAAGGAAGGAAGGAAGGAAGGAAGGAAGGAAGGAAGGAATCTCTCATTGCTTTTGTCAGTGTTTTGGGCAACACTTGTGCACTAATACACATACACAAGTAAGTTGATGATGGCAATGCTATTTGGAGATATTTTTTAGTAAACCGTGCCCCTTTTGACCTAAGAAACACACAGAGTCTTTGAGACATTGGAAAAGAAAATTCTAATTATGATCTATCTAAAAAATAATAATGATGATACATTTTTTTAGAGAGAGAGAGAGCATGAGTGAGGGAGCATGTGCAAGCAGGGGCAGGGGGAGGGGCAGAGGGAGAGAGTCTTAAGCCGGCTGCATGCCCAGGGCAAAGTCCGATGTGGGGACGATCCCATGACCCTGACCTGAGCCAAAATCAAGAGTCCATCACTTACCCGGCTGATCCACGCAGGCACACCAGTGATGATACATTTTTTGAGTACTTCCTCTACCTACTAGCCACCATGCAACAACATTATCTTCTAGACTCTGCACAACAGCTTTCTGAGGTACTCGTTTCATTCTCATTTGATAGGTGAAGAAAACAAGCCTTAGGGAGTTTGCTTGGTTTGTTCAAGGCCACATAGCCAGTTGCTAACCAAGTCAGGACTCTATCTTAGGTCTTCCTAACATCAAAGTCCAACTTCTTCTTGGTCTACTATATTAGATTCTTTGGTGGGTATACTTTACTTTTTGTTTTGTATGAGTCTTAATTTCTAAAACTATTTTTACTTGTGCAGAAAAAAATTGTTGAGCTATTTCAGTCACTGGTTCTATTTTTTGTCTTTGTAGTTGGAATCTAGAATCTGGGGCTCATCCTTTGCCTTTTTCCTGTAATACAGATAGTGGTGACCATTCACCTACTACTAATGGATAGATGAAACATGATCAATGACACTTGTAAAACTGCACAATTTATGCTTCAGAGTGTTTGTTAGAGTTGTTTTTTTTTTTTAATGTGGAGAAACATAAAATAAAAAAGTAGTAAGCTTAGATTATGTAGTTAGTTATATAAATAATTTATACCAAAATCCCACCATTATTTAATATTCAGCTAATTTAAAAATCATTTTTTTACTCTACATCCCCAGTAAGTCATAAACCTATAAGACTTTCCTTTTCATTTAATAATTCCTTCCACTCACATTGTATCTCTTTGGCTCACTTATTCTGAGTGCTTGAGTCAGATAACTGAGATTTTCTAAAACAATGTTCCTGAGGTCTTCCAAAATGAATTTGGGACAACTGGTAAATCACCTTCAGACTGTTGTGTTTATCATCGGCCCAAAGCTATTGAGTTGTGAATGGAATGCTTTCTCATTGGATTGAAGTTGTTAATATGAAGAATAAGTAAATGCATTTACTTGTTACAGGTTGAATACCTGGTTGTATTTTTTAGAAATATAGTATTATCTGGGAAAACAGAACCTTCTTAGATAAAGCAGCATGACAATAGAAAGAGATGGAATATGGCTTAAAGACCCGAGTTCACATCAAAGGTGCTCTACTTACTTGCTCTATAATCCTGAGCAAATCACTTAACGTCTGAAATTGTTTTACCATCTATAAAAGGATAATTTCACATGACATTACCACTTCTCAGGTTATTAGAGTTTCAGTAGCCAAGATACGGAAACAGCTTAAATACCCACTGATGGATGAATGGATAAAAATCTGTGAGATATATACAAAAGAATATGATTCAGCCATGAAAACAAGTGAAATCTTGCCATTTGTGACAACAAGGCATTATGCTAAAAAAAATAAGTCAGACAGTGAAAGACAAGTACTGTATGATTTCTCTTCTATGTGGAACCAAAAAAAAAAAAAAAAAAAACCACCAAAACTAAAACCAAACAAAACCAAAGACGCACTAAGTTCTTAAGCTCATAGATAGAGAACAGATTTGTGTAGGGGCACAGAAGTGGGAGATGGGAGGTGGGATAAATGGGTATAGGGAATCTAAAGTGAAAAAAAGAGAAGTGAATATTTTATATTAAATTAGAGACATTAAATTGGAATCTAAACTTGTGGAGTTCAGAGAACCTTTTGTGAGCTAATTTCCAACAGTAATAAGAAACTAAAGCATTTAAGTTGAAATGTCCTTTTTTCTACATATAAGAATAAAAATAAAAGTAAATTAACCCATATTAGCACAGCTGTAATTAAAGGAAAGACAGTAATAGAAAGATGAGAAAAGATGTCAGATAATCTTAGTTCTAGTATATCTAGTGTTTTCACTGTGTGTTTCAACATTTTCAAATGATTTAACTTCATTTATCTTTAATTTCTTTAGGGGGAAAAAAAGGAGATGATGTATTTGGAAAGCATTTTCAATGGTAAACTGATAGACAAATACCAAGGCACCATTACTAGAACTTTTCATATGTGTTCTACATGATGCATCCATCTAAAATATCAAACTCAAAGAAAGAGGAGGGTGTAACAGGATTGTGTTTAGCATCATAACAGAAAATTCACATTACCTTGACTCAAGCAAAATAGAATTTATCTAAAAGAAGAGCAGAGGTTGTAGTCTAGGGTAGACACGGTATTTCTATCCTGTCTTCAGGGATCTCATCTCTTTCTGTCTTTCTTCTCTGCCACCCTTACCTCATAGCTTCAATCCTCTGTATCACCTCATAGCCTAAAATTGACTATAAGAGGTCTACTAATTGTATCTGTATTCCAGGCAGGGAATAGGAGGAAGATCTAGGAAGGCTTAAAAGGACCAAAAAGGAGGACTAGGCGAAGGTCAAAAAGAGCCCTTTATAAAGAATTTTCCTAGCGTGCCACCCCATGATTGCTACCTATAATTATTGTGAGGCTGGGGAATGTTTTCTTCTAGTTGGTAGATTCCTGGAGTTCTCTTGGTGAATGAGGAGATCATGGATATTGTGTAGGCAACCAGTGACCTATGTTATGGGACTATGTGTGATTTGGATGATCTCCATGGTAGGCTATGTTTGAGGTCTACAGTTCAAGGTCTATGATTTTTTGACATAATGGCGGTGATTTTTAAAAATTTTGTCTATAATTTTAGTCCATTACCCCAAACATTTCCAACCTGGATTTTTTTTCAGCAATTAATTCAGTAATGATAATTATAAAAATTACCATTTGTAATTTTACTGAGGATACTTTGTCTAGAAAAATTGTATTTTTATTATGCTATCTTGGTGGTATTACAGTCCTATCTGAGTTAGGGTAACAAACGTGCATTATGAAATACGAATCACTCCCCCTTCAGTTTTCCAGAAAATGATGTTACTTTTTTTAAGAACCAATTTTTTGGGTAGTTCCAGATTTTTGTGTTTTTTTGTTTGTTTGTTTGGGTAGTTCCAGATTTTTCCAGCATTTGAGGAGACGAATGGTTGCTAATAACCTTACCTGAGCTTATTTTCTCAAAAGTGATTTCAGGAACCTTTAGAAACTCCAGTAAATAAAATGAGTAAATCCCGGTAAGTAAGTTAATATACATAAAACATTTAGAATGGTGCTTAGCATAAAAGTAACTTCTCAATAGAAGTAGCTTAATGTTGCATATTCTTGGTGTTAAAATGGCATTTATTACTAAAGATACTGATGTTTTTTAAAAAGAGAGGGTTAAAAAAAGATGGAGGGATATACTTTCTCCTTCTAGGCCTTATAGGACAGAAACATATTGCCTGATCTATCCCTTATTTGATAATGAAATTTCTCTAAAAGGAACATTCAATACACTTCCCTCTCTCCCATTCTCCAAATTTAAAAAATTCAATATGCCTACTACATAGAGCTATAATTATGTGATGTTTAGAGTGTCATTCTTCTTGAAGCATGCATAATAGATATTGCCATGTTTTTTGCTTGCCCAACATGTGAAGCTCTGACCTACATGGGTTGAATTACTCTTTTGTGTGTCTTGACAGGCAGAATCATACTTCCCAGTAAAAACACTGTAAGGTCCAGTGTCTTCTCATTCTCAGTGAGTGAAGTGCCATTGATTAGATGCTCCATCCTGGGATTTTGAATCTAGATGATGATATACAGATGCTGGGCCTACTGGGGGACTCTGGTGCTGGAGTGGTGTGAAGTCAAGTCCAGACCACCCCTGTGGTGTGACATGGTGGTGTTCTCTGCTGTCTACCCACCTACTTGCTATGGTTCCTACATACTTTCCCAGCTAATTCTCCAGTTGGCACATCAATTACATGAGGCCCTATATGTCCTTCCAATAATTTATTTTCTGTTTACATAAGCCAAATCTGACTTTTGTTACTTGCAGTCGAGAACCTTGATGAGTTCATCATACACCAAAAGACTGAGAAAAAGAAATGCTAAAAATATATGAAACATGAGAAATGAGAGCTACTTTTTGAGTAGACATTGTGATTAAGTGAAATGGAGAAACAGAAGTAATAACACCGCATTAGTTTTCCTTATCTTTTTCTGATTACATTTTTGGAAAATATGAATGGCACCCATAGCTTGGAAGTCCCTTTTCACTGAATTGCTTGGCATATTTATTAAAAGTGTCATTTTCTCCAGTGAACTCAAGCAAACCCAAAAGATCTATACCTGTTTTATAAGTATTAGTGAAAAAAGTGCCAAATAAACATCTCTCAATTCTATTGGTAATGTGGCTAATGTTAATAATACAGTTGTCTCTTTTCACATGGGAAAGAGAAATGAGCTTTAGATCTGAATTTTGAACCTTCTATTAATGACAGATTTTTCTGGTCAGAATGGAGCAAGTATTTCCTTTGTCATCCTGACTGATTTTTCACTGTCGCTGCCCTTCCACAGGACAGCCCGGAGAGATTGCTATAGAACTAATTAATGTCTGACAGATAGATTGAACCAAATACCTGAAGAATTCAGAGAACTGTTTATTAGCTCTTAGAAAACGTAACCAAAGTCTTGAAACACGTAGATAGCATTATTGTATTAACAAATACGTAAGGAAATATTCTTGCTTATTTGAGCCAAAGTAGTCTGTTTAAGAGAATTAATGTTACACTCTTTTCCAGACTATACCTCAGTTACTTGATGTGTTGGTAGGTGCAGAGGTATGTGTGAAATATTTCCTGTGAAGGAAGCACTGTGCTTTCGTAGACCTCTATTGTCTCTGAGTAAGCTACCACAGGGGAGAAATAAGGGTCATATGTCATGTATGCATAGCCAAAGTATAGAAGATTTATGACTTAGTGAATATGTAGATATAGTAGTGTTCTTGACCAACCTGGCAAGCTGTCCTTGAGTATGTCTGAGGTTTCATATTAAAAAAAATATACTTCAAAGAGAAAAAGAGACAAACAATTATATACATGCTGTCTCTGAACAATGGGGTAGCATTCTCTGAATTCACAAACATAATGACTCTTCATCCTATTCTCTTGGGAGAGTGGTGTGGGAATTTCCATATTTTGCTTTCGAGGCACTTTCAAAGCCATTTACTGCTATAATTCATAAACCATTGGATTAAGAGACATATGTCTCTAATATCAGTAAGAGCCTATGTGGTGGACTTGCTGATTTAAGGAAAAGAAAAAAATAAAGGAAAAAAAAAAGAACTTAGGGTCTAATTTGAGATGAATCTTTGTACTTCACAGTGCAGAATGACAGGATAGAGCACCTATTTGCTGCATCTTTTACCAGGGAGATAACTAACATATCTTACACTGATTGGCTGACTTGTGCTTATTATAATTCAGGCTTCTTTATGGCTTTATGCTGTTCTCAGGTCTCCCTGATTAGGAACAAGCTAAAGATGTTTTAGGATTTCCCATAAAGGTGCTTGATCCTGAAGAGCTAATAGTTGATGTTAGAGGAATATTTTGCTAAGAAATGACTGCTGCAGAATATTCTGGCAAAATATCTTCTTGTCTTTCAGAAGTTGACCACATTATGCCACCAGTACCTACTATGTAGTAGCTTTATTTCCTAGCACTAGCATTCTGCTTGTTATGGTGCCTGTAGTATGAAAATACTACAGCAATATTTTCCCCCTTTTGCTTCTCATGATCTTTTGTTAGAGTTCACATTCCAAATAATTCTGCTGCTTTTATCCTTTGTAGATTTTTTAAAACCCTTGTAGCTTCTCCCTCTCCCTCAGGCCATTATCTAACTCTCGGGTCCAAAGAGTAAATTTTCTGAAGTCTGCATTGACTTCCAAACTGCTCTATACTACCCTTAGATTGCTATTCTTGGAGACTGTCCGTTTTCCAAACTCTAAGAATTCTTGGCAGCATAGGTAACAAAACTGAAAACTCTTGGAGTCATTCCTGGCTCTCCCTCATCACCCTCATATCCAGTCATTTGCTTTATCCTTTTCATTTCACCTTCCAATCCCTCACACATTCTACTGAGGCTTTCCATTCAGACATTGTTTCCATTTATGTTCCCATTTGCTTGTCTGGATTACTGCAACAGGCTGTTAACTGAATTCTCCGTATCTTTTTCTACTAACTCCAAAGCATATCACCACTAGATTGAGCTTCTTAAAACATATATTTGCATCTATTGACTCATTGATGAAATTACAGCCCCAGATGCTCCAGGTTTATCTCCCAACTCTTCCCCTCATGCCCCTATCTTTGGGCCTAATTGGGATACTTGATTTTCTCTGAACATTTTCTTTAACTTTCCACCTCCATATCTTTATCCGTGTTGTTGCCTCATACCTGAGTGTTCTTTTTCTTCATTGTTCTTCTTAAAAGTCTTAACGGATGCCAATTCCGTGTAAATTGTTATCTGTGTCATGAAGACTTCCTGATGACCATACCTGGAGGCCACCTTTACCTTCTTTGAATTCCCATAAATTTGTTACTGACAGTTCTGCGCCATCTATTCCACTTCAGGGGAATATGTATACTTGTTACCCTCCTTTCTCTCTTGTAACTTCTTCTAAGGACGAACTCCTTGTTCTTGTATTTGTCTCTTCTACATTTTCTAACTTGATGCATTTCATATGGCAGGAGCTCAGATTTTCATTAAAGAGAATTCTTGATGATCTAGGGAAAAAAGAACATTCTTTTTAAGTCACTTGACCTAATATTAACATAAAACTCTATGAATACTTTATTTTATGGGAATAGATTTTTCCATAAGGTCGCATCAGGCAGAAGTATATGAAGTGAAACAAACATATTAGACAAAAGAGACTATTGTGCATTCAGTTTACATTGCCTTGCATATACCTAGTTGTACCCTTAGATTATCTGTATCTGTGACCCACAGTCCAGAATATATCATGGTCCTTATAATCATTTTGATCAGTTTGATAGCAGAGACTTTGTTATGGGACTGAGTAAATTAAAAAATGTTTTCTCACATATCACACACATTTTCCTCCTGTCTTTTAGAGGAAGAGTTGTTCCCGTGTCTTTCTGTGATTAATGCCACCATCTGTGCATTTTTTTTAAACCTCATCCCTTTCTGTCTGTTCTGAGACTTACACTATAAAGTCTTTCTTCTCTCACAAGTCTTTAAATTCTTCCCCTTTCCACTAACTGCTTCTTTTCAGCCAAAAATGTGCTCAAGTATTCACTTACTTCAACCACAGTTTTTCCTAGCTACTATAATACTTTCTTTTTTCCCCAGCACCACCACCAAACTCCCTGCAAACAAAGTTCATCCTGGGTTCTTCCATTTCTCTCCTCTGCATCTGTTCACCGTGGCTGGGTTCTACATTATCTCCCCACTGATACTGCTTTTGGAAAGATATCTAACTTTTGATATCTAGGCATCTCTTTCCAGTTACAACTCAAATACTTGGTGTTATTTTGAGAAAATCACCACATCTTTCTTGAAACTCTTTTCCCTTCTGGAATACTACTTTCTCATGATCCTTTTCCTGCCTTTTTTTTTTTTTCCAGCTAATATCTATGCAGCACTATCTAGACACATTATTTTAGACACAATGGGGATACAAAGGCATAGCCTATCATTGCCTTAAGATTTAGCCTTGGTGGGTTGACAAGCTATATATTATGCATAAAAAGTTACATAATACAATTTTACAATTCAGAATAATTCTCATTTCAAGTTTTGGTTATGATGTAAATGTCTTAACTGTATAACTTTATTCAGAAGTTCCTACCTCAAATTTGTGCTTCTTAATACAATGAGTTGAATTTTTTTAAAAAGTCCCCCTGATCATAGTGTTCTTGTAAATATTTTCAACATTTCTCCAGTAGCTCCATAAAATCAGACTCTTCAGCAATATCAGACTCTCCATATTCTTGTGACATGTCTAGTCCACCTTGGACTGCTTACCATTTCCTAAATATTTTGCCCCTTGCCTTTCACTGTATTATCATCATTGCTGTGGAAGTCATTCTCTAACATGGCCCCAATGTTCTCTACTTCCTGGTATTTACACCCTAGTGTAATCTCCTCACCTTCAGTGTGGGTTGGATATAGTGACTTGATGATAATGAATAGAAAATCGCAGAAGTAAAATGATGTTGATTCTGAAATCAGGTTATGAAGCTCCACTTTCTGCTTTGGGTGTACTTGCTCTCTGTCATTGTCTCTCTATCTCTCTGGGTCTCTCACCCTGAGGAAGCCAGCTGCCTTGTCATAAGGTATTCCTGTGGAAAAGCCCACATAGCAAGGGGCTGAGACTAGCCAATAATCAGGTGAGTGGAAGTGCAAGCTTTCAGAGAGACTGCAGCTCCAGCAAACAGCTTGCTTGCGGTTTCATGAGATACCTTAAGGCAGAGATACTGAACTAATTCCTAATGCACAGAAACTGTGAGATTGTAAATACAAGTTTTTTATTGCTTTAAGCCATTAAATTCTGGGATAATTTGTTACACAGCAATAGATAACTAATACATCTGCTTAAAACAACCTTCTGTTCTTTATCCATCAGTAACATACCCAGTTGTAATATTACCTACTTGCTCCCTGCTGAAAATGTTTCCTTCTTCATCTGTACACCTATAATGTTTAGCTGATGGCTTTCATTTTTACTTAATACACCTTCTTCCTTATTTATATCCCTGAGAAGATAAATACTCTTAATGCAAGCCACTGTTTCATACATTTCCACAGCTTCTACAAAACTCAGTGCAGTTTCCTGAACATTGTAGGAGTTTAATGCCTATCTGTTGAGTAAATAAAACAAGACTGTACTTGATTAATCATCAAAATAAGTGTACAGAGCAACAATTATATTTCTGGTAGGCAGAGAGGACTGGCAGAGTCATACTGGATTTATGAAATTGCACAGATACTGGAAAGCACAGAAGATGTTGTGAAACCAGTTAACTGGTTGGTGGGCAACAAGAGTTTGGATGAGTATAGCTGAACAGAGGGCCCCTACCACATTCTGCTGAATGCTTTGGTTTTAGATACAATGGCTTATACTTCTCATGATCTCTGTAAGTACTTCCTATAATCTTTAGGCAGATACACATGGGAAGATGTAGCCCAGCAGCACCTAACATAGCACATAGTATATGTTTACTAAATATTTGATTGGACTTGAAAATGTAAGCTGAGGAATGATTTTGCAGGTCTTAAGTGGTAAGCTTTGAACTTTATAAGCAATTGGAAAGTCCTAAAGGCATCTGAGCAAGAATATAGCAGTGTTTAAGTGATTTAGTTAGATTATTCATATGACAATGTACATAACTAGATATAGGGATTCTAATGAGTGAGAATAATTAAGAAGCAGCTGGTTGAGTCATGAGCTTATAAACTGAATAGGTCTTCATGTCTGGCATCTTATTTCTAAGATCTGAGTAAAACTCTCAACAGAATCTCTTGAAACATATCATTAAAATATAGAATTAAAAATTGCTTGGTCCTTCACAACTACAATTAAATTTTTTGTGTAGGCCTAAGGGGATAGCTGCATTATTTCTACACTTTTACTTTTAGAAAGGGGATGATAAATTGACAAATTCCAATTTCTTTATTGTTGGTAAATAAGTCTTTAGAATTTGCACTTAAAATGGGAAATATATATGTGAAACCAGCTAAAACCTGACACAATACTTATGCCCTACTGATAAGCCTTTTGAAAACTCTTAGTATCATCAAGACTTTTTAAAAGCTCCTAGAGTGGAGGGATTCATTAGAAGCAATATTTTATTGAGATTCTGCAAGAAAAAAGGGGGGACTCTTCTAGATGGTCACAGTCTATGATTTCCTGGAACTTACTATCTAGTAGGAAAGCACTGGGGAAAACCATTCAGATTCATCTACTTCTTGGTCTCAATAGCCTGTAACATGGGGATAAAATTTAATTGACAGCTGTATCACTTCTAATATTCTACTGATGTTTTAAAAAATGAGGAAAAATGAAAAAGATGAATATACAGGCAAAAGATGAGAGTGAGGAGTGAATAAAGGAACTAGAGAGGAAAAAAATGAAATGGAAATGGGAACGAGGTGCCTACAGCGCTGGAGAAGAGAGGAGCATAGGTAAGGTTGAAGTGTGGCAGTGATAAGGATCAATGTGGAGTCAAGGGCAAAAACAGAAAAAGGAGTAGAAAATATAACCAGTGAAAAAAAATTAGTCAGGCAGGAGGAAAAATAAATTGATCTATGATAAAAGAAGGAAATGAAAGTAAAGGGCGAAAGGAGAAAAGAAAAGAATATACTTAGTGTTTAAATAGTACTTTTCATTTTTCAGAAAGCTTTATAAATATTAACTAATTAACCCTCATTCCAGCCCTGGGCATAAGCATTATTATCATAGTTATTATTATTAATAACTGAATGTAAAAGGGGTCAGAAAGGGTTAGACACACAAAGCTTTAAATTTTGTACTTGCATTTTATTTCTCTGACATGAAAGCGGTAGCTGGAAGGAAAGTTTTGTTTCAAATTCTGGCAAGTCCATTATTGCTAGATGAGAACTGCCTTACTTTGCTTCCCTCACCTTCATGACCTTGGGCCATGGGATCTAAAGATGTAGTCTGTGCATCTGGCTATCAATAATTCTTCACCTGCAACTCATCCTTGATGGCGAGACCCAACAAAGAGCTTTCAATTCAGTTTCAGGAATTTTGACTGACAGGATTATTATGAGTATGATTTCTAAGAACAATGTGTAACTTCTCCTAAATACAATTTAATTGCAACTTGGCAGTAGAAATGAGTTGCACAGTTTATGGTAGCCAAACAATACTCAGTGTGTTTGTTTTGGAGCTTTTCCCCTTTCTTTGATCCCACTGACACAGGATGGGAACTCTGCACTCAGGGATCATTTTTAGTGTTCCAGCTTGCTAATCACACTCTTGCTTTTCTGGAGGGAAAATATTAGAAAGTGGATTCAATAAATCTTTGCATGTACATAGTGAAATTCACTTTTTATTCTAGTTAGAATAAGCAAGCAATCACAGGGCTGTAATAATGTAAATTTTGCTTTCATTATGTTCCTACCTCTGCAAGCTAATTACATTGCAGATACAAAGTCTGTCAACTTTCCTTCTCGAGAGTGATAAAGGAGACTGTTGGGTGAAATAGCCACTACTCATGTTTATTTCCAGAAGAATCCAATCTAGCTCAGAATCATCCTTGCTTTAAAAAGTGAATTTTGACATAAATTCTGGTAATAGTTTTTTTAAAAAGTGACTGATTATGTGTGTGTCTGTGTGGGAGGGGTGCAAATAAGGTATATGTTAGAGCTGAAGACTCTTTGACTCCCTGTATTTCAGTGCCCCCCCTCCCCCCCAGCTTCTTAAAGCCAAGTTAATTTCCTATAGATTGGTTTTCTTTTGCCTTGGTGCACAATACTTGTCACTCAGTTCCTAAAATAGGATTCCCTAATCCTCAGATGGTATTCTTCAAAAACAGTTCTAATCTCAAATTCACAGGTACAAAAAATTATTATGCTTAAGTGGCCATCTCTTCTGTGAGAAGCAAATTATTATGCTTAAGTGGCCATCTCTTCTGTGAGAAGCAAATCAGACAAATTTTTTATTTACTGAATTTGAACGGTAAAGATGAATTATTAACCAATTGACCAGTAAGTTTAGGTAAAAATATCTTTATTTTCATATATCTTACAGTTCTTTGAGACACTTTGCATAATTCTGAAATTACAAAAAAGGAGAAAACCTACCACTTTCACTAATACCATATTCTTTTATTCTAATATAATAAAACAAATACATCAAGGTTAACAAAATAAAACTTTAAATACAGTTTATGTACTTCCACAAAATTAATGAGACTGTTCTGGAGGTAATCTTCAATTGCAGTCGCATACTGGAGTGTGCAAACTTTATCAAGGAATTTTATTAATTTCAAAACCTAGGTATCTTGGCTTCCTAATGTATGTTTTTAGTTAACTTGGTTTCAGGATCATCACCTAGATAGTTTTATAGATTTCTTCAGAACCATCATTGAAAATTAATGATTATACTCAAGAAAAATAATGATTTTTGAATTTGTAAAATTACTGTTTCCAGGATTTGATAAAAAAACAAGATGACCCCCCCCCCCAATTTTCTCTCTCAGGATTATGTGTGTGTGTATGTGAGTGTTAAGGACTGTAGCTTACAAATAACTTTTCATGATTTCTTTATATTAATTGTGTCACAAAATAACTGATTTCAAAAAAGCCTTGTTTGTGTTCAATAACAATTCCTAAAACAATTTATTATGAAAAAAATGGTTTTGGAGATCCTATTCGATGCCTGTCACTTTTTTAGAAACTATGACTATAAGAAGCAAAATTTTGTGAGTCTGGGTACACAAAGAATATGTAATCTTCATGAAGTATAAGCCAAAATATATGGAATGGTTTGAATGAAATTTGAAATATCAGAGTGCATGATACCCCATTCTAGAACTTGAGAGAAGAGAGGGATCAAGGCAGACTGATGTAGTCTCAAATTGATGAGTGTCACTTACAGAGTTACATCCAAAATTTTAATTACATGATATTGTAATAAATCACAGAAATATGCTTTTTAGAGCAGCATATGCATATAGAACCAGTAAATTGAACTGTTTCCTGTGTCATAAGTAGTACGTACACATTCTGCACATACATTTCTACCTGACAGAACAGGACATTTCCTTTATATTCTGGTGCAGTAGGTAAGCAATTTGTCTTACCAAACTGACTATATTTTGCTCAGGAAGCTGCTATGGGAAAAATCTCTCAGGTTCTACGCATTCCAGATCTTTGCATAAAACACGTCTGTCTTTCCTTTCAAACTCACATTTAATGAGATGTGAATCAGAAAGTCTGTTTTGATTAAAAATCACTAAAGTTTAGAATCTCTGTAAAGAAAAAAACATGGGCAGGATATAAGATGTTCATGCCATTATCAATTAACTAGAGAGTTTAAAAAATATATTCCAAAATATTTTATGAAAATTTAAAGACTAAGTTTAGGATTTATATTTTAATAAAAGCTTGAAAATTCTTTTTCTCAAGAGAAGAAAAGAGCAAGTATGTCATTCACGATGTTTTCCAAAAAATATGGATGAAATAAAAATAATGAAGATTACTTGACTGCTATTTAAAAACTAGTGAATATGGCCAAGAAGTCTGCATTGCCTTCATTTAACTTAGAAGGGTACAAATATACCATGACCCGTCATGGAAAACTAGGTGACACATTCTTTCTGTGACCATTTTTCCTAATCCCAAATTGACCATTAAAGATAGAATAACAGCACTACACATAGTATGGAACGAATGATTTTGCTGGAATGAAAAGGTGAATTTACAACTGTTTGTTTAGTTTTGAGTAGCCATCCCCAGGAAAGAAGAAACTATTACAATGACGTTTCTAGAATTGGGTTTCCTAAGCTGGTATGATAGATGGAAAGATTTTTCTCTCCTGAAAGAATGCATAAGGTGCCGTTTCCCCTGGCAAAAATATGGAAACTTGAAATGCACTATTTTTTCCCAGCAAGCAACCAGGCTCCATGCACATCTATCATTATTCAGCTTCAAACTAAAAAGTCATATTCTGAATATCAATTCCTATAAACTATGTAGCTCTCAATTATGGAATCTGAAACTGCTGGTTCCATGATGAAGGAACATGCTGTTTGAAAGACCACAATTTGGCTGAAAGTAATCAATATACTATTTGGAAAGAAACCTAGATGTGCAGTGTGATTTAGAAATGCTGCGAGTATTACACCAAAGACTTCTACACAGATCTTGTGAAGTCAGGTTGTTCTTTGTCAGTCTTCCTTGGGTCTGTTTGTTCATTTTCAGAGACACCAGAAAATTTTCTGAATAGATAAGAGAAGCCTCTTCTGGAATTTTTCAGGGGAAAAAAAAAAAGGACAATAATTTGTAGCTAAATATATCTCCACTTTTTCCCCCCTATGAAGCTTTCTGACATGTGCGTCCCGAAATGGAGAGAGTAAAATGAAGAATTTGAACTTCTCGTAGGCCAGAAACACACAAGTGCTTGAAAGTAAGTAAAACATTTAATTGATTGCTTTAATCAAAGGGAGAATGTCATGTTTACTGAGTATCCAGGGTTGTTGTTCAAATATGAATATGAAGTATAAGTCATTTTAACAACCCTATATTGTCCCTATTTTAATTTTTATATCTGAGAATATGGAGGCTCAGAGAAGTTAAGTATTATAGGTAATACAGGTAAAAAAACAGCAGAGTCACGATTTGAACCTGGTTCTTGATCATTTTAAGGCCCATTTGGAGGGCATGCCACTTGCTATGACACATTAAGGACAATGCCTCAAACGAGCTAACAATTTATCATCTATTCCACATACCCCCATTTTCTGAAGCTTGTTAAATCACCTGAGGAGGGGCATTATAATGAGTTTCCTTCAATGTAAATTTCACCAGAGTTTTGGCAAAGCCACGGAGGCAAGGTGACTTTAATGATATATTAGTTAATGTAGATTCAAATCTGGATGGTTGTTTTATTTCTTTGTGATGCTTGGCTGAGCTGGAAAGAATGTATATCATGTTGACTGAAGGAGATTGGATGACAAAAATAGGATGAGGAAAATGGGAACAGGTCACAGAGGAAAGGAAGTCTTCATCGGATGAACTTAAGAGAGAATTATCTAGGTTCCTAAGCAATATGAATGGAATGAAGAGAATCTGACAAGGAGCATTTTACCTGGGTTTTTCTTTTAATTAAATTAGGGCCATTTCAATAGCTAACTGAATAATGGGGGTCAGGGAAAAAAAGGCAGCAACCTTATGAAAGCTTTCCTCTTTATTGGTTTTTTAAAAAATTGTTTTGTAGTTTCTTCATTGCACCACTTTAGAAGGCCACCGAGTTACTTTGCACAATGTGAGTTAGTCTCAGAAACTTCTACTCATGTACATATTTTAAGGAAGCTGACTGTTTATCTTGGTCAAGACTAGTGGGGCTGCTGCTTTGGGACATGTTGTCCCAACCTTTCCCCGACAGTGTGCCATGAGCTCACCCAGCCTGTTGCCTCTACCTGTGAGACTTAACTGAGAACTGGTGCAAATCCTCAGCGAGGCTGCCAGGTCCAGGCTATTTGGCTGGAACGGAATATTCCTGAGTGAAATTTCTTTGGGGCTTATGGACTGGAGGAAGTACTGGTCGCTCCTTCACAGTGTCTGCCTCAGACGTGGTTAAATGTCTTCGGGATATAAGAGGTGTGAGAGGGAGCTGATCAGGCCTGAGGCCGCCTGCTGTGTGGTATGCCACAAAATTTCCCCTCACCAAGTCTCCCTTTACTCCTTTTAAGTGTGCTGATACTTCTCAGGGAATGGAAATAGGTTTTCAGTAGAATTTGGTAGTGAGAACAGGGGAGTTCTGTGGGTCTGGGTTTCACAAGTCTTTAGTCAGCAAGGCCGGGAAGGTAAAGCGAGCTGAGGGGGGTGAGGGTGGGGGTGGGTTGGTGGGGAGGGCTGAGAGCTCTGTCTCCCGTGGAGTTGGAGTGCCCTCTGCTGCCCTGAAGAAGAAGGTGCATGTGCAGAATGCCTCTTCTTGCCAGGCGCTTTCCTCCAGGTGTAGGAAAACCTCCACAAGGCTGCCTTTGAAAACCAGATGCCCTCAGTCGATCACTGAGCATCTGGTTTCACTCAACTGTGGGGGCTTTGGCTCTTTCAAGAAAATCTCATTGAGGCTGAGTATATGATGAAACCAGAGGTAGTTTTTCCTTGGTCATGAGGTACAGTGTAAGCAATCATTTCAGAATGATAAGTATTCGGGTTATTTTTCATAAGCATAAGTGCCACCGTGATATATGCGTTTATTTTGTGTGTGGGTGATTGGTTTTTTCATATATGTCTGGGCAAACCTGAATACTGTAATTCCAGATTTGGAGTTTCCTGCATGTTTTCTTTTAAAATATGTTCTTACATTTAAAATCAATGTTGAAAAATGTTCTTTGTGGCAAATACAAGTATTCTTTGAAAACATTTTTTGTGCTACTTTCTAATGTATTTTATCATTCTGCAGTGAAATACCTTATTTTTATATAGTCCTATAACTTATAAACATTTTCTCATAATCTCATTTAATCATCACGGCAACTCTGATATAGCCTACATAGTTCCCACTTTATAGACAGAAAATCAAGGCCAGCATCATACCTCGTCATACAGGTGATGTCCGTGGTGAGAACTGTGTCAGTCATGCTGAGTTTGAGGATGAGAGTAATAGTGAACAGCTATTTGATACCTACCACTCGTCTGCCTCATAAGTAAGTGATTTTCTTTATACACTGCTCATTTATTCTTCATGTCAACTCACAAGGTGGGTAATATAACTGTCATTTTATAGAAATGGAAATGGAGGTTTCAAGAAGCTACTAATTACTAGTCAAATAGACAATAAGTGAAAAAGCTGGGTCTCAAAGCCTGCTCCATCTGATACCAGCGGCAGTGACGTGCCGAGAACATTTTATATGTAGGGATGTGGGACATAATCCCTAGCCTCAAGCAGGTTAGAGTGTTTGTGTGTGTATCTGTGTGTGGTAAAATGTACACGAGACTTACCATTTTAACCATTTTTAGGCGCAGAGTTCAGTGGCATTAAGTAAGTTCATATTGTTGAGCAACAATCACTACCATCCACCTCCAGAGTTTTTTCGTCTTCCTAAACTGAAACTCAGTATCTCCCTAAGCAGTAATACCCATTTCCTCCTCCTTCCAGCCCCTGGCAACCACCATTTTATTTTGTCTCTATAAATTTGACTAGTCTAAGTACCTCATATGAGTGAAATTGTACAGTATTTGTCCTTTCGTGTCTGGATTATTTCACTTAGCATGATGTCTTCGAAGTTCATTCATTTTTAAGGATGAGTAATATTCTATTGTATGGATACGCCACATTTTGTTTATTCATTCATCCATTGATGGGCATGTGGAATGTGTCCACTTTCTGGCTGTTGTGAATAGTGCTGCTGTGAACATTGGTATACAAATATCTGTTCCAGTTCCTATTTCAATTATTTTGGGTAAATCCCCAGAAGTGGGATTGCTGGATTATATAGGAACTCTATGGGTATTTTTTTAAGGAACCACTATACTGTTTTTCACAGTGACTGCATCATTTACATCCCCACCAGTGAAGCGCAAGAGCTCTCATTTTTCCACATCTTGCCAACAACTTGTCATTTTGTTTTCTTCTGTTTTGTTTTGTCGGTAATAGTCATCCTAATGCATGTGAAGTGGTATCCCATTGTGGTTTTGATTTGCATTTTCCTAATGATTAGGAAGTTTCACATGCTTATTGGTCATTTATATATCGGGGTTTTTTTTTTGAGAAAGGTCTATTCTAAATATTTCTTAATTGGGTTTTTATTGTTGTTGAGATGTATGAGTTCTTTATATATTCTGGATATTAATCCTTTATCAGATATATGATTTGCAAATATTGTCTTGCATTCCATTGGTTGCTCTTTTACTCTGTTGATAGAGTCCTTTGATGCACAAAAGTTTTGTTCTTTTTTAATTTTGATGAAGTCCAATTTACTCTTTTTTCTTCTTTCTTTCTTTTTTTTACTATTTTTTTCTTTTGTTGCCTGTGCTTTTGTTGTTATATCCAAGAAATCATTGCTAAATCCAATGTTATGAAGATTTTTCCCTGTGTTTTCTTCTAAGAATTCTATGGTTTTAGTTCTTACATCGAGATCTTTGATCTCTTTTTTTGAGTTAATTTTTGTATATAGTGTAAGGTAAGGGTTTAACTTCATTCTTTTTGCATGTGGGTTATCATGTTTACCTAACATCGTTTGCTGAAAAGACTGTCTTTTCCTCATTGAATGGTCTGGGCACCCTTGTCAAAAATCACTTGATCATATAAACTAGGACTAATTTCTGGCTCTCTGTTGTATTTCACTGGTCTAAACATCTGTCTTTATGCCAGTACCACACTGTTTTGATGCCTTTAGGTTTGTAATAAGTTTTGACATTTGGAAGTGTGAGACCTCCAGTTTTGTTCATTCTCAGGATTGTTTTGGCTATTTGTGGCTCCTTGAGATTCCATATGAGTTTTAGGGAGTATTTTTCTCTTTCTCCAAAAACTTCATAGGGGTTTTGATTGAGATTGCATTGAATGTGTAGATTGCTTTGAGTAGTATTAACATCTTAACAACATTGTCTTCCAATTCATGAACACAGGATGCCTTTACATTTTTCAGTATCTTCATTAATTTTATTTAGCAACATTTTGTAGTTTCAGTATACAAGTCTTTTGTCTCTTGCATTAAATTTATTTTCAAGTATTTTATCCTTTTAGATGCTATCATCAATGAAATTGTTCTCTTAATTTTCTTTTTGGATTGTTCATTGTTAGAGTATAGAAACACACCTGATTTTTGTGTGTTGATTTTGTATTTTGCAACTAGTTTATAGTTTTTAACTTGGGCCCAGATCTTTTAACTCCATGTCCTGTGATTTCCCACTGTTTCACAGTGGTCAATTAATTCTTTTACACAGTAATTTTGTCCTGATATAGTGCTATTTTTTTAAAAAAATTTTATTTTGGATTGAGTTTTATCATGGAGTCCAAACATTCTGCCAGTAATTTAATTAATGAAAAAGAAAATCCACCTAATTTTTCTTTTTCATATGTGTTATGCATCTATGTGATAATCTCAATTACTTAAAGTTTTAATTTCCAAATAAACAAATTGGTTTGATATTATATGGCTACAACTATGGTTCACAAAGTTGTTTTAACTTGTATAAAGAAAACTAAAATATACACTTATTCATTGTCTTCGGTAGGTCTGACAGCTGAACTCTAACCTTCCAACTCAAGTTGCTTTGGGTAATATAGCTTATCCTGTGCAGTTGCCTATTCAGCTAGGTAAGAGCCATAGTTCTGGCATGAAAAATTGGGTACTTCATACTTGGACTAAGCAAAAATAATGCAAAAAGAAAACCACGAACTGATTTACTTATGACCATAGATGAAAAACTGTTAAACACAGTCTTTATCAAATTCTTACTACTTTAAATAAAAACTATATCTAGTACTATTTAATCTAGAAATTTAAGGATGTGACCTATGACCATGATTCATCACATCATATGATCTTGAGGAAAAAAAATGTGAAAGCCTTCTGATACATCCTGAAAAGTTATTTGTAAATGCAACACAGATTCATGAATCAAAATGCACTTTTGGTAAGCAAGAGAATGCATACCTCTTTAAGACAATAAAAGAAAGGTGTTTAAAACTAACAACCGACATCCACTTAGTTGGAAAGTCAGAAGGATGTTCCCCATCATTGCCATTGTCCATCACAATTCTGGAAGTTCTGATCAATGCACAGAAATAGTAAAACCAACACTAATACTACTACTTGTCAGTATATTTAAATAAAAGAAGATAATCATGGCATGTGCAAACAATAATTTTGTTGACTTGGAAAACATATTTTCTATATGCTCTGAGTAGCAATTAGAAATGGTTAAATAATTTCAATCACTGTAGTAATTCCTATCCTCATCGTTTTCTCACTGCTTCCTTTATAAACATAGATTGGTTTTTGTGCTATTCTATTCCATTGTACAAAAGTGTATTTTGGGGCCAGAGGGACTATGCCTTAATTATTATATTTTTATCATCTGTTTTAATATCTGTCAGGGGAAAGCCCCTATGTTCCCATACATACTCTTAAACTATTCAAAGATTTCTTTGCTATTTTAGCCAATGATATTTGGCTTGTTCTTCATATTGAATTTTAGTCACAGTTCAGCTTTTTAAAAAACATCCTATTGGGGTTTTTTTGGAAATAATTATATGATCGCAACAATATTTGAAGTGAAAGGATTAGAGAAGAACTCAGTCCAGTTTCTTTCATTGTACATGTAGGGAAAAGGGGCTTTATTCCGAACACGGGATCCTTCAATAGCATATAGCGGCAGTTACTACCATGCGTGTATTACATGCCCTGCAAGAGACACATATGAAATGGAGCTTGTCCTCTAGAAGCAAGACGGAAGTCATTCTGATATTCAGGAAAGCTGGATTCAAGAAAGGCTGACACAATTTAATGCTCTAAAGAGAGTCCCTCCAGTGTTTTATAACACTATTCAAATCAGCTGAAGCTTTACATTATATTTCAATGAAAAGGCCTGGTAATTGAAGGGGTGGAGAAGCTGAAATAATGAGTGTGTGCATTAGATCTGAGGGTATAGGGACTCGGCTTCCAAGGACACTGTATTTTTGTATAGACTTTTCATAGACTTTTCTTTACAAGACAAAGCAAGTGTGACATTAAAAAAATCATTTTACACCTGTCACTTTTGGTCCCAAGAAGATTGTTAACAGAGTGACAGGGACATTGTACTACGGCAGTGAAGTAACAATAGTGGTGACAACCACAGTAACCATCACGACGTCTTAATTTTTACATCATACCTTTCTTACGAAAAAGGACTCCTAGGAACTCACATGTTTAATTATATTTTCACTCAGATCATTCTTCTGGGGTGGTCAGAAGCAAACGCTGCCTCCCTTCTACAGATGGTAAAACATGAGTTAGTGAGAGAGGAGGAAGTCTCCCAGGGTCTCAGGGGCCACCTGGAGCAGCTTCCCTGACTGCCTTTTTCCAGGCAACATTATCTTTCCCAAAATGATAATTGCTAGTGGCCTTATCCTCCTGCGCTCCTTATGATTCAATGAAGATTTGGAAAATGATGTAAAATTGTTCCCTTATTGGAATATATGCTAATGAAGGAACACTTGTATAGGAAAAGTGAGGCGTCTACAAATGTTTTCTTGCATCTATCAGTAGAACAATAGCAGGGTAGCAAATCTCCCTGTGCACCATTTGCATTTTGGTGTTTGTAAGTGCCACTCTCCAGGACACAACTCTCACATTCAAAGGTCCTGATATAATTGTTAGGGCTGGGGCCCTGGTTATTTTAAAAATTAAAACATGAGGGGCACCTGGGTGGCTCAGTCAATTAAGTGGCTGACTCTTGATTTCGGCTCAGGTCGTGATCTCAGGGTTGTGAGATCAAGCCCCGTGTCAGGCTCCACTCTGGGTGTGGAGCCTGCTGAAGATTCTCTCTCCTGCTCCCTCTGCTCCTCCCTTCTTTCTCTCTCTGTCTCCCTCTCTAAAAAAAAAAAAAAAAAATTAAAACATGACATTACTGTGCTATCAGAGTTGAGACTGCCTTAGTACATTAAGACTTGTTTCATGGGGATCCTATTCCAATTTCCAAGTATTTAGATTATGTAATAAATAAGTATATATTGTCTGTTGTTTTCTTCATTGTGTAAAGAGTTATTATGCCTGGATAATCAGTTATCTATAAGGCCTAAAATTCCTCTTCTAAATATAAAATAGAATGTTTTTTATGGACTACCTTTCCAAGCCCATGATTTTCATATCCTACCACTATATTTTTTGTGTGCTACCCCCAATGCATAGCCAATCAAAGCACACACAGCTTTTTATCAAGAGCATTCCATTAGAGCTGGGAAAGTGGGGATGTAATTCTGGGCATCACGAAGGGGTTATTTCTTCTCTGGAATGAATGAAGCCCTGGGAAAGACAACTCTCAGTGGAGCCAGTCTGAGCATTCACATGTGTATTGTAGAGTCATTATATAGCTAAAGGTCTGTGTTAAAGAAGAAACTACATTATAAGGCAGAACTTAGGTCAGTAAGCCTAAGCACTTGCTTTTATCACACTACAATATGCAGAGGAGAATTTCCCCAGTTAACCTTCTGTAATTCATTGTGTTAAATCCCTATTAAAATCCCTGGAATCATGGATCCATAAAACAATAAAGATAGCAGATTGGGTATGCAGTCCAAACCCTCTAGAAGGGTGAGGAAATGGAAGTCACTTTAGAGAGTAAAGGGATGCGCACAAAGGTACCCAGCACATTAGCAGTATGTTTGGCTTTAGACCAGGGCTCTTTACTCTATTTATTATACATGGTTTCACAAATTTGTGCTTGAGTGAATAGCGAATGTCTTCTGCTTCTATCTTCTTCCACTTCTTCCTTTTTTCTTATCAACACTTCCCCATTCTTAAAATCTTTTACATGTAGAGCGTACCTCTAGACTGATCTCGGACTGGGTCAGGATGGTAGTTGATTGACTTTAAGAATCACAATGATCCCTAAGGTGTAGGCCAAAAGATTTCTTCAGAGCTCACAGACACTATTGGAAGCCATGGGCAGCAAGAACATGTCTTCCAAAAAAAAAAAAGTTTGCTTTTAATTATAATAGATCCTATGCTTTTTTTAGAGATAGAACTAAAATGAATGATAGAATTGGAGGTTGGATTAAAGCAAACAGATCAATAGACTCTAGAATGCTTCCAAATACTTACTGTGATGAGCACAAATAGACACAAAAACCAGATTATATAGCAATGCTGTTTTTTCTTTTACTACTTTAAAATGTCCTCACAGAACACCTCTCAAGGAAGAGAGCCATGCCCTGGTTTGAACATGGCTCTAGAGAAGCAGATGACTGTGAATCTACAAGGGGAGAAGTTTTAGGGCTTTTTTCAGCCCAATCCTGGGAAATTTCCCATACACTCTAGTTCAACCAGTCATCTGTGAATTCAGGACTAGTTTGTATTCTGTTCCAAATTGAGAGGCACAGTGACAGGCATTCTTTCAATCATAAAAAAAGGCTGCTTCTTCCTTAACCTTATAAGAGTATATCATTAAATTTTTTTAAAACAGGATTTTTTCCTGACACTCCCATGATTGGATATATAAGAAATTGATTACATTTTTAATAATATATTTACAAGTGAGTTTGTCAAGACTAAGAGATATAATCTGAGGCCCTGAAGTATAGTAAAATCAGCTGGTCTATGCATACATGGGACTTGTCTGTTTGCTTATCACAACCCATCACCTAATCTATTGATCACAGCTTACCTGAAGGCAGCCATTCATTTATCTGTATATTTTGTTGATATATGACATACCTCATATTTGTTTAGTCCCTTGTAATTAATAAGGGATTTTTAGGCAAATTTTCTCATTTGATCCTGACAAGATTCCTACCGAGTTAAATATTGACTCTTAGAGATAAGGAAAATGAAAGCCATGAACGTCCTGACTTCCCCAAGGACACGTCCCTGGTGAATGAGACCACGATGGTGCAAATTCAGAACTTTTGATTCCAAATCCAGTGTTTTTTCCCCACCATAGCTCAGCTGTAAGGTGTTTTGTTAGAAGCTGGGGAGAAGATGACTTTCCTTTCGTGGTTCTGGAGGAATAAAGGCGCTGAGGTGCCAGCCCTCTCAGGTGTTCCCCATTAAGGTCCAAGTTTTGCAAGCGACGTTTGGCATGAGAGCGCGGCGACGTTACCGTGGGGTGAGACTCAACCTCAGAATATCTGGATTTTAGACGTGTTTGCTCACTCACCTCCTTACTTTGGACCTTCCTTCAACTTGAGAGCGAGTCACTGGATTAGAAATTATTTTAGATAAGTGGTCAGTAAACTGTCGCTTTCTCGGTCAAATCCGGCCCATTTTTAGAACTAAAATTTTCTTGGAACAAAGCTGTGCCCATTTGCTCATGTTACTTTCTATGGCTCCTTTCGTGCTATAATGGTAGTTGGATAGTTGTAACAGACACCATGTACCATGCGGAGCCTTTTACTGAGAAAGTTTGTTGACTCCTGTTTTAGATCTTCTCTACTTTATTTTATTTCTCATTGTATTTTCCATTACCTTATTTTATTTGTCAATGGAAGAATAAGCATTTTTCTTACAGAAGAATTTTTGAAGTACATCTCCAGTAATGGGGGGCATTTGTTTTAGCCTGTAATGATTTGGCTGTCATTGCAGAGGGCCTCTGGAGAAGCCCTCTTTCTCATTCCAGGAACTAAAAAAGGTGTTCTCTAGGTCTATATCACATTTCCACAAATACAGGTTCAATTAAAGCACCTTTCCTTTTAATTTTTCCCATTCTTTATTGTCATTCAGCCTTGGGTTGAGCCAGCAAGATTGGTAAGAGGTGCCCCCTGGAGACCTCCTGCAAATGCTATTCCGAGAAGTAGTGGCTTCCCAATGTGTGTCTCATACAAAACCAAACAATACAAATAATGCTTCTATTGTACCTTTCCTATGGCTGATCTCAAGGGGGTGAGACTATCCTCATAAAACACAACAAAGCTGCTATAGAAATGGACAGGCAGAGGAGATAGTAGTCTGACAGCCTCAGAAACTCCACAGAAACTTCCTGTGAACTGCCCGCTCAAAGCTGCAGGGGTTTTCCTTGGTTATTCACTGAAATGTGAAGATTCCTTATCTCAACGGTTAGTTGTGGAACATTTTTACTCTTATCTACATGTAAATGCTTGAATAGATTATCCAGAGATTACAGTTATCATCCTTAAATATTAACTGAGAAGCAGGAAGAATTTTTTTTAAACCTGAGGTTGTTAGCGAAATGCTCCCTGGCCACGTTAGGTTATTTCTCCCATTGTCTTTCTAGATTTCTTCTGGTGTCCGGCATGGATAAAATGCTCGAGTTAGGTAAACAAATGTAGAGTTAGATTTGTTGAAAATCATGGTACAGGCTCCCAAATTGCTTAGATTATCCTGTTTTAAGCAAATAATTACCTGATTTTTGTTTATTTAGGAACATTCCTTTGCTTAACCATATCACATACCTCCTCTCCTTCTCCACCCCCCCATGTTTGTTAAATTTAGTTTCTCAACAGTTAGAGCAAAGATGTATTTACATAACCTGTTTGATCCATAACAGTCCTATTTCCAGAATTATAGTAGACAGATTATTGTGTAGAGAGAAGCCAGGCTACAGGGAAAAATTATTTCTATAGGACTTACTATAGAACCATGCAAGAAGAAAAATTTTATTCAAATTTCTGCCTTCAACCCCTTATCTTTTGGTGTCCTCAGAACTCATATTTTGTGGTCTAAAAAAAAAATAGTAAGTACCAACTAACTCGGCTTTTTGAGAGTTAAGGTGATACTCATGTCAGGTCTGGAAAATAGCTAAGTATTGATTGTTATATCCAAAAGATGAATGAGACATCCTCTGGAGAACCCTATAGAATTATAGAGCTTTGGAAATATTTCTTTGCATTTGATATAGATGATGAAGCACAATGGTTTTGGATGGAAGAAAGATCTAGGCGTGGCAAGGCTGCTCAGAAACCATTATAATGTTAATTATAATGTTAATTTAAGAAGGTTCTTGAAAGTGGGGGAGGGGAACCCCTATCTCTGTACTGGGTTCCAATCCACGGGCCAAACGGAGGAAATTTTCCGCCTTCCTAAACACCAAGTCCTACAGCTGAATGTTGAGACCATGTCTGAGAGCTGCCTTGTTGATCCCCTGGCCAATCAATCACGTGGAAACAAAGCTGTCAGACGGCTGTGCCTTGGTTTGCTGCCCTCTCAAATGTATTCCTTAGTTGACTGACATCACGCCAGCTAGTGAAAATCCCACACTTCAGTGATGCTCTCTGTCAGGGCTTCAGAAGAGGCAAGTGTGCTGGGGCAGATGTCCTGTATCCATCTCAGAGTCAAAGGGTCTCTTAGGAATAGCCAGATAAACTGCTCATTTCAGAGTACTTTATTATGCATTTATTCCACAACCCCAAGACAGGAGTTGCTACCCCCAGAATGCAATTAGCCCCCATGGCTGTATAGCCCAAGAAATCCATGTAACTCATGCAGACTACAGCAGCTGACAATAGGACCTATTGCTGCACTGAGCTCTTCCAACATTAAAATAACAATCTAAAATCCCTAGGATAATTTTCCATAAATCTAACACATTAGTTCCTTTTTTTATTGAGAAGTAATATCAGAAATTAAACCTTATAAGTATCCAAAAGCAATTACAAAATGAGAAGATTATGGTGGCAATATTGTAAATGGGAACTCACTTAAATGTCAAAGCACTTGCCATAAAAGTGGCAATAATGATGCTAAACACAATACACTGAATTTTCAAATATTAATTTCTTTATTTTTGTCTCTGTTAGACATGAGGTTCAAACTACCATCACCAAACTGATTGTGAAAATGATAATGTCATCACCATCATCTGCTGGTAAGACGTGAATGGCTCTGTCATTCTGTCCTACGGGCCCTCACAAACGAAGCAGGAATCAGACATAAATCCCTAGAGGTAAAATGACAGGACATTACCAGGCTCAGAGCTCACAGCATAATTGTAAACCTGCATGGTAATAAGCCTGACTTTTAAAGATACCAATCAGAGCAAAAATGGCAATAAACGGAGAATTAATTTTCAGGCTGACTGTTACTACTTGCTAGTCATAAAATGTTTTTAGCTCTGGAATGTTTGTTGTTGTTGTTCGGTATTTACTTCTAGTCTACTTGTTGATCCAGTTCCATATAATTTGTTGAGAACAAGCTACCTGCCTGGTCCGGCTCTTTCTTTCATGAGCACTAATTAAGCTCCTACAGTGTGTGGAGATTTTGCTACGCAGTCAGGGGGGATACTATGGAAGTGTATAGCATGGGGGTGGTCCTGTAGCAATTTATGGTGCAGTTGGGGGAAAAAAGAGGTATCCATGCAAATTGGAAAAACTCAAAGCAAAACAAAACACAAAACAAAAACCCGGAGAAACTTAGTTTCTTGCACAGGATTTATCAAAGTTTATTTCAGATGGGAAGAAAGCTCCAGAAAATGAATGACCAGTGAATAAGCACAGGTTAGGGAAAAGGAAAGAGAGAGTGAAGAACGAACTTAGTGCCTGACCTTGGGCCATGTCTCTTTACTTGGGTGTTACACCAATAACCTCCTTGAAGCAGTTGTGGGAGAAACCCATGCCTCTTATTTTACAGATGATAAAAGTGAAGCCTCTCAGGTCTCTATACTCACTTTTCAGATCTCAGGTCTGTACTTACTTTTCAGATCTCGGCCCAAATGTTCCCTCTTCTTCAGGGAGTGTCCCCGGGGCTTTATTGCATTCCTCTGGTTTTAACTACTATACCCCTCAACACAGTGAATAGCACCCAAGTGCCTGTCTGCCTTTCCTGAAGGTAGGAAATGCATTCGCAGCTTCCCACCTCTGGTGCTTAGCACAACACCTTCAAAATTACATGCGCTAAACATGTATTTGCTGAATGAATGAACTGTGGCAAACTGCTCCTGGGGCAGAACTGGGATTGTTATTCAGTTTGTTTGTTTTTAATTGCAATAGGATGCTCCTTCTATCATTCCATGCTGCCTAGCAGGGAAGGAACATTCCCCAAGAAAGAAACAAAAAGACTTGAATTCCATCCTGCCAGTTTGTGTTTTCCTGAGGGGAATCCATCCTTTAGGAAGATAACCGGGTATCTGAATGAGCCCACCAATGAGACAGTCACTCAGGTGGTTTGCAGAAAAGTCAAGAGTATTCTCAAATTACTGCCACAAAACAAACAAAAAACGTACTCAGCCTTCTTGGAATAAAAGACCTCTCTTGCTTTTGCCCGAAACATCTGCCTTTGAGGTCTAAGTTTTCTGCCTAATTACTCTGGCCTTTGCTTCATTTTAATCTCATTTCAGTGGCTATATAATCAATCTTAAATTTACATTAGGAAGCCCAAGCAAGGAATTGCAGAATTGGATTGAACCATCTTTCTAAGCCCCCCTCGTGCTTTAGGGGTGTGCAAAGGGATCAATGGCTGCTTGATAAATATTAGTGGTTGTTCACCAATCTCAAATTTGTAATATTCGAGAAACAGTTTTAAAATGGTTCCAGAAGCTGATGATTTCGTTCTAAGATAAAAATACTACCAAAGCAAACAAAGCATTGGAAATCTTTATTTTAGATGGGAAAGAGCAGTATTGTTCTGTTAAGAAAGGGGATACCAAGAACATTCCTAATAGTAAAAGAGGATCTTGGGAAGAATGAAACCAGGAGGTGAAGCTGGGGGCTGATTTTGAGTACATGCATGTGTTTCTACTTCTGTGGGGAGACTTCCGGGCAGCAGTCAAGGAACTTTACCTTCCAGGTATCTTACAAAGGGAAGGGTTAAAAACAGATTTTGAATTATCATCAAGTAGCCTTTCCCATTTTGATACCGTACTGCATGTCAGTTAGTAGAAAACATAAAAAATAAATAAATAAATTTCAGTATACTGAAAAATTAGAGATCTACATGTATCAGAAAAAAGTAGATAAGTTATGTGCTTTCTCATAAGCCCTGTTATCTCTAAAAGAGCTAAAAAATCTAATTCACCACCTTAACAGCAAAGCCAGAGAAGAACAGGTGTGTATTTCTTTTCTATCATTTTCTTTCTTCCTTTTTTTTCCTTCTCTCCCTCCACCCCTCTTTTTTCTTCTTTTCTTTTTTTTAAGGGTCTTGGAAGTAATTAAAGTAGGTGATGGGTAGTGCTCTGTGACCCACTGTGGTTACCAGAGAGTTTTGATTATTTGTGGGATTTGTTGAAAGGGCCATCCTATTTGGTGATTGGTAAAGTCAGCTCATTATCTTTTTTGAAATAGCAGATTCTGTGGCGGAGCTGAAAAAACAGAGAACCTTCCCTTGTATGTAGGAAAGTAGGAGACACTTTCCCATCTTCCACCTCTTGTCTGTCCCCTCTTTATTGTCTTGTCCTTTGTTCTTCCCGGATTTTCCTTTACAGTCACACCTTGCTTTCATTTCAGCCCTTTAGTCAAAAAGGAAATGTCAGGCATTTCCACCTGCAGGCTTTACCAGAACTCTATCTAAGAGAAACCTCACCATCATCTTCGCTGTAGTCCAAGTACACCATTCCGGTAGCACTGTTGCCTTCCATTACCAGGGCTGTTCATCCATCTTCCTGCCTTCCAAAGCTGCTCCCCTCCAGGAGCTAACATGCTTGTTCCTTTCTTTTCTTCCCTCTCTCAGAGTTTCGGCCTCATTATGTCATTACTGAACTATTTAATAGCCTTGTGGTGAGTTTTCTATCTAAAAATGTTCTCTAAAATGCATTTGCTTGTTGCCTCCCAGTGATGTACTCTTAAAACACAGCTCTGGTCGGGGAGCGCCTGGGTGGCTCAGTCGGTTAAGCCGCTGCCTTCGGCTCAGGTCATGATCCTGGGGTCCTGGGATCGAGCCCCGCATCGGGCTCCCTGCTCAGTGGGAAGCCTGCTTCTCCCTCTCCCTCTGCCTGCCTCTCTACCTACTTGTTCTCTCTCTCTCTCTGTCAAATAAATGAATAAAATCTTTAAAAAACAAAAAAACAAACAAACAAAAACCCCACAGCTCTGGTCAGATCCCTACAAAGCCCCCAAAACATTCACTGTCAACCTGAGTCTCTGGTGTCTCCACAGTAGAATTTGAACTTGACCTTAGCCAGCAAGGTTGCACTCAGGATCTGGGATACATGTGGTGGTGACGAGTAGGTGAATACAAAGCAGAGGGAAGTGCAAATAGGAATTCTTTCATTTCAGGATTTTTGGGAGCTTAAATAAGATAATTGATAGCATAGGGCATAGTGCCACTCATCTAGATTGAACAGATAAATGTTGGGTATTATTGTCTTGCTCTATTTGGGGATTGTTGGAGTAATGGCGAAAAGAGAATAGGTCTCCTCTGCTCTGGCTAGAGTGCACAGAAAATGATGGTCTTTGACTTCATAATAATTTTTAAGACAATTCTATCAGCATATAGAATTAAAATCTTGGTTCAGAATTTGCTTATTAATCATCTTCTTTTGTAATTTATTTTGGAAGCATTGTAAAAACAAAAATTAAGCAAATCCTTGCTGCAAAAAAACCCACATCAGAGCCTCACAAATGGAACTGTATTCTGTAATTTAAGCTGGGAGTTTTTAATACAGTTTAAAAAATTACATGGCTGTGTTATTCAAATGAGAAAAGTAGTTGATGTGCATTCAGATTAGTTCCTTTAATAGTGCTTTTTAAAACTCTATGGCTATTACTGACTCGGTAGTACAATGATAATTTGCAATGCCCCATTGGCTTCAATAAAAGGGCAAGAAAATGGTTCAAGTTATCTTAGAGAGGCTAATATAAAGCAGTATAAAAAATAAGGGATTTTTTTAAACTCAGAAAATAAAAAGTACAAAGTGAAATATATGCATTCTACCCACTTATGTTCCCCAAAGAGGCTCCCACTTCCAGGATACCAACATAAACTGAATTTATAATAGGCAAGTGGAAGCTCCTATATACTCTTCAACCATGAGTAGGATAAAACTTGAGTAGGAGAGTTCTGAAGCTCCCAGAGAAGGCATACAGCTAGAGGACTCAGGCGCCAAGAGACAATTAGAAAAAAGAAAAGGGGATGTTAGAGAGTTATTTCATCCAGAGGCTCTTTGAGCTAGGAGGAAAAAGGTCCTAAGAGGTTTGCATCTGGCTTCCTGTTCAAGCAAAATAATTCACCAGAAGTCAAAATTTTAATTTAAAGATGATTAAGATTATGCTTCTTCTCAAGCAATATGACCTTGTTCTCAGGTTGCCCCAAAAGTTGACATCACCATTGCTAGCATCTCTCAGTTGCCCCGTGCAACACTGAAGGATGGAGCTCTAAGTCAAGTACAAAAGCCCTTGGGACGGTGGAAAAACCTCATGCTCAATTTACTATGATCGGGCAAATGACAATAGGCAATATGGTGGTAGAGAACCTTCTTGCTATTCTCAGAATTCCCGAGTCTGAGAGTGACTTGTTCACTCTCACTGCTGCCTGTGCCCTGTGTTTGTACAGCTCTGGTTTCTCATTCAGTCTTTACCAGGATGCCTGTCCTGATGTGGTCTTCCTGATTTTGACTCTTTTTGTTACTTTTCTTGTATCTTCTCAGCAGGAGAAATAACGTACACTTTAGGACCTACTCACCGGCCCAAGGTGGTACTGACAGTTGTCCAGTCTGGCCCATACCCTGTTATCTAGAACTGTATCTCATTGAATTTAATTAATTTTCTATAAAAATCATCTATTTGATAGTTTCCCTTCTATATGCTTGTTCTACTAATGGTAACTGGTAGTACAGGGATGTCCTGGAAATAATAAAAAGCAACTTGTACTTTTAGTGTCATACAATAACCCACACGTTCTGTTGTGTATGTATGTCAACAGGAAGTGTGATCTCTTAAAATCCTTGACACTTGCTTATGAGGATTATTCTTCATATCTTGGAGAAATTAAATATAAATGACCATATTTAGCCCAAGTGGGTCCTTGGTGCTCAGCAGGATTTTAATGCTAGATCCAGGTAAATTGGCTCCAGATACAGACGACCATAATTTTGTTTCCAACCGTTACTTTTGGGAATACCCAAACAGCTTACATAGTACTGTGTACTCTAGTGGTTAGAACATTGGATAAAGCCAGCTATCTGAATTTGAATCCCAGCTCTACCTCATATTGGCCTTGTGATCTTGGGCAAGGTCTTTGCTGTGCTTTAGATATCTTATTTGTTAAATGGAGATAATACTACTATTCACTTCCTAGGGCCATATTGAGATTTAAATAAGTGAATAGGTATTAAGTGCTTAAAATATTTCCTGGCACAGACTAAAAGCTCAATAAGTGTAATTTCCGTGCAATATGTGTAATTCCATAAGTGTAATTTTACGTATTGTCAGAGTTCATAAGAGCCAAATTGCAAAATTCACAGATACAGTTGAATTAGGACACATTTGAGATACAGCCCCTTTAATCATAGCACATTTAGATACATCCTAATAGAAGAAATTATAGACCCTTTTACTAGATAAGCCCAGAGTGTTTTGAATGAGGGAAAACAGAAAATTAGGAGGTCATCAGTACTTTAGGAAAAATCTTTACACTTTTATGTGGAATTAAATATGCCAGATTTACATATTTGATTTTGCATTCCATGGTATTTACTTTTCTGTCGCATAAAGTATACATGTCGACCAGACAACCAGACTTACTAATAATTATCTTTTTCTCATTTTAATAGGGACTACTAGGGTAAAGAATACCCTTAAACTGGAAGATAGTGTATATTTTGGCTTGATTATGCCAGGCCTTTTTTCCTCCCTACCTTTAATTCTTTTTGTAAAACTTTCAAAATTAAATAGGATTATACTAGGGGTATGGTAGATTAAATGTGGGTGCATGTCTTATTTTTCTTTTTGAGAGGTGGATCTTTTTAAATATAGCCTTTTCTTAATGACTTGGTTTGACCAATAGACTGGGTGAAGTGGTTTTCTAGAATTTCTAAGGCTAGAGCAACACACTCTTAAAATGTTTGTGCTTGGGGAAGCCAGCCTTTATGTAAGCAGTCCCATTTCCTTGAGACTGACACATTGCAGAGAAAATCAAGCTAGCCATGTGGATAGGTCACATGGAGAAGGATACACAGATAGTCCCAGCTGTTCCAGCAGCCTAGCCTAGGTGTCAGACAGGGTGAGTAAAGAAGCCAGTAGATACAAAGTGAAAAAGAATCAATGAACCCAACCAACAGGGGGAACCAAGACCCTAAACATATGACTAATTGAGATTTGCTGGTCATCTTCACCCATTCAAATCACCTTAGCTGAGGCCCCAGACATTGTATGGCAAAGATCAGCCATTCTACTGTGTCTTTTTCAAATTCTTGACCCACAAAATTGTGATTATAATAAGATGCTTATAGTTTTATCCCACTACCTCTTGGGGTGGTGGTTGTGCAGCAATAGATAATCTGGAACAAGGAGAAACCGTGTTTTATGACTGAGATTCCGTTGTTTCAGCCCAAAGTTTTAACTTTTTTTCCCCCAAAGTTTAACTTTTTTTTTTTAAGATTTTTTTTTCTTTTTATTTATTTATTTGAGAGAGAGAATGAGATAGAGCATGAGAGGGGGGAGGGTCAGAGGGAGAAGCAGACTCCCCGCCGAGCAGAGAGCCCGATGCGGGACTCGATCCCGGGACTCCAGGATCATGACCCGAGCTGAAGGCAGTCGCTTAACCAACTGAGCCACCCAGGCGTCCCCCAAAGTTTAACTTTTAAAAGGTGAAAGATTTATACGATCTGAAGAGAAACCAGAGTATAAAGTTTAACTTTTAAGATTTGGTCTTTTCTTAGCTCCTTTCTCTATTAACTACTCCCTAAACAAAAAATCCCAAGAAACAATGAAAAAAAAATAAATCTCACCTGCTATTGGTTTGCTGCCATTTAAATATTCTTGTCTCTGATTGATTCTCTGCCCATTCAGCACCAAAGTCTACAGGATTTTCCTTTGCAATACACATAGATTTTGCTTGAAATGAAAAAAATAAAGTTTTCAAATGAATTAATTGATATTATGCTGTAGTTTCACGATTTGAAGACCCACTTTCACTCACCCAATAAGCCTGGAAACAAAGAAGCTATTATTATGAGCATCATACCCAGGTTTCTAAATTTTCAGTGACAAATTTATAGCTCAAGAATATGCCAAGGGAAGAAAGAAGGCAGGTACATGGTCACACATAGCTCACCAGAGAGCCTGCTAAGTATGTGCAAATAACACTTGAGTGTGCGTGCCTAGAGTGAGTCTGTAGTAATTTTAACAATGGCATTTTCTGTTTCCAATTAAATGCTGGTTCATTTAGGAGGTACCATTCCCAAAGGAACAATCATTTTTGAGACTCTAAAATCTCTGAATAGTATATTTAAACTCCATCAACTCTCATTACTTTCTGTAAAACATCACAGAATCTCAAGGTTAGAATTTATTTTACAAAGAAGGAACATTTTGTTTTATTGTGCTTGCCTATAAGAAAAGAAAAAGTAAACATATGTGGTCCTAAACAGTGTTCAGCTATTTAAAGCCCCAACTTACAAGTAGTGAAGAAATATAGTTTCCTATAACCATAAAGCTTTTATGCCTATGTAGGCCTATTTTTAAGTGTTTCTTCAGAGAACTTTCCTTACCTCCTCCCCATCTTTTAACTGATAGCTAAGAGTTGCCTTTCATTTGGATTCTCCAACTAATTACTACCTTTTTAAAATCAGACTCTATCACTTTTTTGGCTAGGCCTCATTTATTAATTTGGAACTCATGTTAAATATTTCCTTTAACATTCTCCTGAAATCCTTTGGAGTCTTGACAAGACTAAGGAGTTTCCCAATCAGGACCGAGATATCTTTATGTGCTTTTTTTCCCCCCAGCTATGTGACTGAGACTGTCCTAAGTTTTATTTTTTTAATTTAAATTTTAGTTAGTTAACATACAGTGCAATATTGGTTTCAGGAGAATTCAGTGGTTCATCACTTACATACAACACCCAGTGCTCATTACAAATGACCTCTTTAATACCCATCACCCATCTAGCCCATCCCCCCCACCTCCCTCCATCAACCCTCAGTTTATTACTATCCCTAAGAGTCCCATATGGTTTGTTTCCCTCTCTCCTTTTTTTCTTTTCCCCCTTCCCATATGTTCATCTGTTTTCTTTCTTAAATTCCACATATGAGTGAGATCGTATGCTATTTATCTTTCTCTGACTGACTTATTTCACTTAGCGTAATATACTCTGGTTCTATCCACATCCTTGCAAATGGCAAGATTTCATTCTTTTTGATGGCTAAGTAATATTCCATTGTATATAAAAATCACCTCTTCTTTATCCATTCACCAGTCAAGGGACATTTGGGCTCTCTCCATAGTTTGGCCATTGTTGATAATGCTGCTATAAACATCAGGGTGCAGGTACCCCTTCCAGTCTGTATTTTTGTATCCTTTGGGTAAATACCTAGTAGTGCAATTGGTGGGTCATAGGGTAGTTCTATTTTTAACTTTTTAAGGAAACTTCATACTATTTTCCAGAGTGGCTATACCAGTTTGCATTCACACCAACAGTGCAAAAGGGTTCCCCTTTCTCCACATCCTCACCAACACCTGTTGTTTCTTGTGTTGTTAATTTTAGCCATTCCAACAAGTGTGAGGTGGTAACTCATTGATTTGTATTTCCCTGATGATGAAGGATGTTGAGCATCTTTTCATGTGTCTGTTAGCCACCTGGATGTCTTCTTTGGAAAAGTGTCTATTCATGTCTTCTGCCCATTTCTTAACTGAATTATTTGTTTTTTGGGTGTTGAGTTTTGTAAGTTCTTTATAGATTTTGGATACTAACGCTTTATCAGATATGTTTTTTGCAAATATCTTCTCCCATTCCGTAGGCTGCCTTTTAGTTTTGTTGGTTGTGTCCTTCCCTCTGCAGAAGCTTTTTATCTTGCTGACTTCCCAATAGTTCATTTTTGCTTTTGTTTCCTTTGCCTCTGGAGACATATCTAAGAAGTTGCTTCAGCCAAGGTCAAAGAGGTTGCTGTCTCTTATTCTCCAGGATTTTGATGGTTTCCTGTCTCACATTTAGGTCTTTCATCCATTTTGAATTTATTTTTGTGTATGGTGTAAGAGAATGGTCCAGTTTCATTCTTCTGCATGTTGCTGTCCAGTTTTCCCAACACCATTTGTTGAAGAGACTTTCTTTTTTACATTGGATAGTCACTCCTGCTTTGTTGAAGATTAGTTGACCATATAGTTGTGGGTCCGTTTCTGGGTTCTCTATTTTTGTGCCAGTACCATACAGTCTTGATGATTACAGCCTTATAATATAGCTTGAAATCTGGAATCATGATGTCTCTGGTTTTGTATTTCTTTTTCAGGATTGCTTTGGCTATTTGGGGTCTTTTGTGGTTCCATACAAATTTTAGGATTGTTTGTTCTAGTGCTGTGAAAAATGCTGGTGGTATTTTGATAGGGATGGCATTAATTGTGTAGATTGCTTTGGGTAGTATAGACATTTTAACAATGTTTGTTCTTCCAATCCATGAGCATGGAATGCTTTTCCATTTCTTTGTGTACTCTTCAATTTCTTTCATAAGTGTTCTGTAGTTTTCAGAGTATACATCTTTTACCTCTTTAGTTAGGTTTATTCCTAGGTATCTTATTGTTTTGGGTATAATTGCAAATGGGATCAAGTCCTTGATTTCTTTTTCTGCTGTTTCATTATTGGTGTATAGAAATGCAATGGATTTCTACACATTGACTCTATATCCTATAACTTTGCTGAATTCATGTATTAGTTCTAGCAGTTTTTTGGTGGTGTCTTTTGGGTTTTCTACATAGAGTATCATATTGTCTGCAAATGGTGAAAGTTTGACTTCTTCCTTGCCAATTTGGATGCCTTTTGTTTCTTTTTGTTGTCTGTTTGCTGAGGCTAAGTCTTCCAGTACTATGTTAAATAGTAATGGTGAGAGTGGACATCCTTGTTTTGTTCTCTTTATGTGCTTTTTACCTTCTTCCCTACATAAAGAAGAAAGAAAAGACTAATGTGCTACTCTGAAAACTGTATACTATGCTGGATTCACAAGCACTTGTCCTCACTCATTTATCAGCCAATCCCTAAATGACTCATTACTTCGTTATCTATCCATTCATCCATCCATCCATTCTTGCAATCTATATGATTATTTCTTGGGCAACTAGATGTTCTGCTAAGTGTTGAAGATGCTAAAATAGACTAAGGCATAGTCTTCTCCTTCAGGGAGCAAAGATGAGAGTCATTGCATTTGTTTGAAATAAATATTGAGTCTTTTAATTAATTTACCAACTTTCTCTGTAGGTATAATATCTTTGTTTCACCCATAAAACACCCAACCTGTTAGCAAGGTTATCTTTCTCAGCAATTATTGAGTTTCCATAGTGATTTAAGTAAAATCTATATTACTGTTGGCTTTGCAGATCATTGCCTTGGCAGAGAATGATAAGACAGGTAAAAAAAAGACCATGGAATAATATAACACATTATCAACTATACACTCAATGCAAAAAGTGTTCAAATTTCATCTAAATGTGACTGAATGTTAAGAATATTATGTGCTTCTTAAGATGAGTAAAATCTAAGACTCTACATATATTGGCATGTGCTTTTAAAATGTATTTTCATGTTGCATTATGGAAAGATTTGCATAGCTTAATATAACCACAATGAGGATATCAATTTAAGTATCCAGTGAACCTTCCAACCTGTAGAGATTTTCTTCTTACAAATGAAAAGCTAAAACTGTTTCTCACCCTCCTCCCAGAATAGAACCCAGGGGGACTCCCTATGGAACTGAAAAGGCATACAAATGCAAAATGGATAAAAAGAAATCCTTTCAATTTTTTACAGACATAGCCTATAATCAACCCATGGATTTCATTGCTGGTAAAAGAAAATCACTGAAACAAATAACATTGTAGGGCTTCAGAAGTATAAATTTATATGAATAGGAATAACATTTTCCAGCTCTTCTAGTGGGATCAAAAAGTACTGTAGGGAAGACAGCAACAAAGACGTCCTCATGCTTCTGAGCATGATGTAATATTCTACAGGGGGCAGGGGGCAATGCTTCCAAACCCCAGCTGTAGAACTCAGAAGGATCCTTGGTTCCCATATGGCAGTCTAATGATTCTGTTGGGGAAGGAAGGCATGGAGCACAGATTCCACAGAGGCTTTCTCTTTTTGAGAGCTGGACTGCCCTATTTACCGAAAGCAGGTCTAGCTTCCTTAACTCTCAGAGCACCTTATCCGTCTGTTCCATAATACAGTAAGAGGTCCTAAATACAGCAGGAAATTATCTTCTTGGGTTAGGTTTTCTTTTTGTTTTTGTTCATCCAGACTTTGGATGATTGCTAAGACATTCCATAGCAGGCCCTTCTCATGCCCATTTACTTGTGCCATAAGAACTATGAGTAATTGGTTCTGCTTTCCTCAGGTTGGCTGACTGGCCTCTTTTATAGGCCAGAGAACCTATGCATTTGGGGGAAGAGAACTGTTGGTCCAAGAAGCAGTGGAAACAATATGTTTTACAACTGATAGAATATTGAGAGTCAGAGGATTTTATGTTCTAGGTAAAATAATGCAGGGATGCTTTTCTAATTTCATGGCTTCGTTGAGTGATGGTTGCATTCATTTTGCTACTAGGCCTTGGTGTCCACATAAAAGAGCAAGGGATTATTAAGTCAAATGGCAATGTAAAATAGTGATTTAATTCTGCTAGGAAATGTGAGATGTAGCAGAGCCACTCTTTTCTCCACCTGTTTTTTAAAATAACACTTCATTTTATCTCACTTAACGATATTAATACCTATGCATTGAGGAAAAGTATAAATAAAAATCATTCATCATTAACATTTTGGAACATGCCCATTCTCTCTTTCTATATACACACACACACACAATTTCTCTCTGCCTCTGTTTATACAATCTTTGTTTCATCCATCCATCCATCCATGTACCTGACTGCAGGACCTTAGCACCCTATTCTGAAAGCTACCCAGTTTTTTAAAGCCCCAAGGAGGTTCCTTAAGCCAGTCTTTCATAATTGTCCATAAGCCAGCCTTTCAGCAAACATCACCATGATGTATCTGCCATGTTTTCCTCTCTTAGGTTCTGATTTGATATCTGGGGCTCAGAAGTTCATTTGAGGGAGTTTTAGAGTTGCTACTGTTAATGATGCCCTACATGAAAATGTCTGTGACTTGGCCATGGATTTTTCTCTTGGTGTTTTGTTCTTCTGGTGGCTCAGATCAAAACGCGGCTTGCCATAATTGACTTTTTTCCTTTCTTTCATAATACAAATTCTATCTGTAAGTAAATCCTGACTACTCTAATGTAATATAGCATTACCTCTGGCCTGTAGCCAATCTCCCTGCTTCCTATTCACCACAAAACAGCAAGAGTGATTTCTTTTTTTTTTTAAACCTAAGTGAGATCATATCACTTGTTTCAGTGGGAACAGGATGCTCTCTTGGTCATAATCCTGCCTGGGGCCACCCCTCTGACTTTATTTCTCTCCTCTGGTGCTTTGTGCCCCTAGCCCAGGGCTCCATACATTTTTTCTAGTTGTCAAGGTCTCTGGACCCCATGGCCCTCACATGATTCTCTCCTTAAGCTGGTATGTTCTCCAGATATATGCAGAGCTCACTCTATCTCTTCATTCAAATCTCCATTGAAATATCTCTGTATTGATTAGACTACCCCAATGAAATCAGTCCCTTAATTACCATACCATTTCTTATTGGATTTATTTTTCTTCTTAACATTTGTCATATATAATGTATTATAATCTAATATATAATGTCACATATTATATTTAATATGGGATATAATTATATATAACATGATTGTGTATAATATATATCACAACTATATAAAATCTTTTATATAATGATGTCATATTATATTACATATTAATTTTTTACTTGGTAATTGTCTCTTTTCCACTAGAGCAGAAAATGCGTCTTGTTCATTTTTATATTCCCAGCAGCAAAACCAGGGACTATCGTGGAGTAGTTGTTCAATAAATACTTATAAATTGAATAGGTTTATGAACAAATGAAAGTCATCAATTTGCAGGGCACCACAGTTAGACTGAGATCTGTGTTTAGACAAGAAAAATGGCCCTCTCCTCGATTCTGTGCCACACTGTGTCACTTGGGACCAATGGATTAACTTTTTTAATCCAAGGATATCAGTCTCTGATCTTTGCCCCTCCCCCAAACCAAAACAGCAAACATTCACAAGCAAAATCCCAGCTTCTTGTTTGCACACGCCCTGTCACAAGGACCTAAATCAGTTTATGCCAAGCCCTCAACTTTTCTTCCCCATACATTCATTCTTCCTAATTTCTTTTGCTGGTCATCTTTTCCTATACACACACATGCATATTAAAACTTCTCAATCTTGCATCTAGAAGCCTCATAAAATATGAAATTTTATATTATCAATCCACAAACTACTTATTACTTAATAATTTACTTTTTTCTCTTTTAAAACTAGAGTACTAAAATATTGCCATATTACTTATTTTTCTACATACCTTTGCTATCAGCAATACAGTATTTCACTTTATAATTCCGTAGAATAATTTATGTATTCAACCCTCTTTTTGGTTATTAGGCTATTTCCCATTTTTTACTATTATAAATAGAAATGCTATGACTATCCCTGGGGCTGCTTGCTGACTCAAGGGTTTAGCCCCTTGTTAAAGTTAATAATCATCCTCCAGGATTATTAAAATAATTTGCACATTTAGCAGCAATGCCTGAAAAGGCCCATATTTTATCACCTGCACAAAATCTTTAAAAATAATGATCTTTAAAAATAATAATCTTTAAAAATAATAGGCCAAATGGCATCCATCTCATTGTTTTTTAAATTTATATTTCTTTTTTTTTTTAGATTTTTTATTATTTATTCATGAGAGACAGGGAGAGAGAGAGAGAGAGAGAGAGAGGCAGAGGCAGAGGGAGAAGCAGGCTCCCTGATGAGCAGGGAGCCCGATGCGGGACTCGATCCCAGGACCCTGGGATCATGACCTGAGCCGAAAGCAGACACTTAACCATCTGAGCCACCCAGACGCCCTAAATTTATATTTCTTTAATTGAGTTTTAATAGTTTATATTTAGTAAATATTTGGGTATAATCATTTGTGAACCTGATTTATGTTTTTTGACCATTTTTCTGTTATTACCTTTTAATTTTACATTTAAATAATCAAAGTGTTTTTTAAAGTTTATTTACTTATTTATTTTAGGTAATTTTTACACCCAGTGTGGGGCTCGAACTCACAACTCCGAGATCAAGATTGCATGCTCTTCCAACTGAGCCAGCCAGGCACCCCTGAACAAAGTGTATATTAAGAATATTAAGCATTTACAGATAGAAAATATTTTATTAAAGTTTTACATTGGTTCTTTAGATGGCCAAGAGTAAGAGGACTTTGTTACCTTGGGCCTTGGAGGAACTGTGGATCAAACCCACAGGTTCCCACTGATGGTGGCTTATCTGTCCTCTATGAATTTCTTTTGATGCTCTCTAGGTTTGGAATCTCACATCTTCTCCTCTCTATATTGGAACACCTCCTCAAAAAAAAATTTTTTAAAGGGCACATGGGACTAATTTTCTCAGCCTTGACGATCTCTAAAGGTCTCTATTTTCTGTTTTTAAGTTAGTTGACAATTTTTAGTTATGATTTCATTGTCATCCAACATTCAGTATTGCTGTTCAAAAGGCCAATTACATTCTGGGAAGACAACATGAAATGACTGGTTGGTATAGCAGGACACTGGCTTATCCTCTTGCCTTCATTTAGGATAGCTCTGAAGAGCCTTTTTAGCCTCCGAGCTCCTGGTAGATTCAGCTGAGGCCTCTGTTGCAAGTTCATCTCAGGTCAATTTTTTTTTTCCCTGCCCAGTCCTGTGGCTTACTTTCTTTCACAGGTGTTTTTGTGTGTGGGTGAGAGTACTCCCCAGCAAACGTCCTGCATGCAAATCTGCATCTGTGAGTCGGTTTCTTAGGGCACCTGATCTAAGACAGTTGGTCCCAAGAGTGGACTGAGGAAACAGGCCTTAATTTGGGTTGTTGGAACCGGAACATTGATAAGTGCTGGGTAATGAGGGCAACACCATTGGTGGTAGGTGGATTGCAGGTAAGCTTTGGTGCTCTGGGCATGCCGTTGTAAAAAGTTTCACCAGTGGTGGACTGACATAGGAAATCAGAAAAGGGCTTTACTGACAGCTGCAATATTTTAGGGGCTTGAGAGGTTCAGGGGAAGTAGTAATTATGTGGAATATGGAATCCTACAGCTCTTGATGAGTATAAGCTATGTTTTGGAGAAAGATAATGAAATAAGAAGAGTGGTCACCACCTTAATGTTCAGTGTAAAAGTCAGAAGGGCTTCTTCATAGATGCTAATTTCTTACAACCAGAGGATAGAAGAAGCTGAAGATAATGCCTAGGATTTAATTAAAAAGATAGTTTTAACTCTTTGGAAGGTTGAGTTCTTAGTCTGGCAAGTTTGCTGTGCTTTGAACCTGGTTGGGAAGGAGAGGGACTCTGAGACTTGGGATGGGATATCTAAGTCAATGCCTTCAACAATATTGAAACTCCATATTCCCTTGAATCCTCTAGGTCTGTAGAGGAGCCCCCACTCCTTACTGTTAAGTGTTAGAACTCTACACTTAGTTAAATAAAATGCAGAGAACTCTGTCTTACAAGGCAAGATGTATTCTGTCTTCCCCCAAGGATTTATCTTTATAGCCTCCCCTGACCACCAGACCAATAATTAGGGTGAAAACACATCACTAACTTAGGAAAGTTTTGGGCTTTCCAAGGGATAAGATTAATTGTACATTGAAAGAACTAAAAAACCTAGCCAAGATATACTAGCAAGAACCAGGAGAGTAGGTTTTGACTGTGATCAAGGAATCTAGAGTCAGAAGTCAGACAAGGGAGAGTATATTGACTTGGGAATTCTTTCCTATGATAAAGGATTTCACATCCTAGCAAGGGCCCTGTCAGATAGTGCTTCTAGGCTACTAGATAGGAACTTGGAAAAAGCACAGTAGTCCACACTGAATAAACTAGAAATGATCTATTAAGCTTCAGGGACCCATCACATTAGTGAAGTTTATAGCAGTGGAGTGATCTGAGGCATGCTAGGATATATTCTCCAAAGTAGAGTACAAATTATTACATTTGTCAGATCCCTTCACTAACAAGGAACAACTCCTGGTAAACCTCTTTGAAGCAGCTCATTCCACACTTTGGTAGGATACCCATCTACCAAATGTCATGGAAGGCTGCCAGCTGTGAGTGTGGCTCACAGCAGGAAAGGACTTTAAAAGGTCCATGCTCTAATGTAATTATCCCTACCCTTGGGCCAAACGACCCAGCAGACCCTATGGTATTAAAGGTAGCTGTGGTGAGAAAAGCTGCTATGTAGAGTTTTTGGAAAACCTCAGGAAGAGGACCACAACATAGATACCTGTGGTTCTGGAGTAAAGTCATACCATCTGTAACAGACACCTATGTGTCATTCATAGCTCCTGGCATATTACTGGTCCCCGATAGAGATGGAGTGCCTATCCCTGGGAGGTTAGGTAGCCATGCAGACAGAATTGCTCATCATGAGCTTAGTTCTCTCAGATCTAGTAAGTCATAAAGCTAGATGGTCTCAGTAGTAATTCATTGCACATTAGAAATGTTGCATCCAGGACAAGTATTGGCTAGGCCAGAGGGCACTTAATAGTAGAGGAGATTCAAGAATGGGGACTGGTCATACAACACACCACCTAGGAGTTAGCTGCCTGAATGAGCTATGAATGGCTCAGCTGTGTCACCAGCTTGGAGATGATACTCCATGAGGATGGAGTGCTATTCTCCAAGATACCATGTATAAGTCAATAATTTTTATATAGTGCTGTATCCCCAACAGGTAGGAGACACAGGAAGCAGAATCTGCTTACTCTCATTCCCAGGAACTCAAAGAATCTGTGCTTCACGTTCCCATAACTCTAAGCTTTGCAGGTCTGAGGTCTTAGTTCTGAAAGTGGGAAACATTTCTATTAGGAAACATAGCAGTAATCCTGTTAAACCTAAGTCTTTGACTGCCATGTGGTCACTTCAGAGTCTGTATGCCAGGATTCCTTATGTTTCCTTCTAGCAGGCAAGGAAAAGAAAGGAAAAAAAAATTCCTTAGGAATTCATTAGGAGGAGGTAGGCTTTCTACTACACATTGGGGACAGGGAAGAATGCTTGTCATCTAGGCGATCACTAGATGTCTCTTCATAATCCCCCGATCAGTATTTATGGAAAATGAAAAGAAAAGCAGCCATAGGCTGAGGAGATCATGAAGATCAGGGGCCCAGAATCCCCCTGAGGGATGATGGCCTAGATCATCCCATCACAAGCCACCTACACCAGGAGAGGTGCTAGCTGAGGTTGAGGGAAATTGAGAATCTTAGAAGAAGAGAGGGAAAATGAGTATCAGTTGTAGCCCCAAGAGTAACAAGGGCACCTGGGTGGCTCAGTTGTTAAGCGTCTGCGTTCGACTCAGGTCATGATCCCAGGGTCTTGGGATCGAGCCCCGGGTCGGGCTTCCTGCTCCGAGGGAAGCCTGCTTCTCCCTCTCCCACTCCCCCTGCTTGGGTTCCCTCTCTCACTGTGACTCTTTCTGTCAAATAAATAAATTAATTAATTAAAAAAAAAAACCTAATTAAAAAAAAAAAGTAACCGTAACAGCAGGGGCTATAGTTAGTCCTACTCACCTTTCTCTTGTAAGTTTTCCCAGCCAGAATTCTGGAGCAGATGCCGCTAGATGGGTGTTAGAAGGTAGAGGAGGGTTAGTAATGTATCCTCCAGGCTGAGAGGGCATCTTAATACTGAAAAACAAAGCAACTCTGTTTATACAGAGTTTTATTCAGGGTAACTTACTGATGGGGGGAATCAGCTAGACAGATCCAGGTAGTACACCACTATCCTCCACCCCAATTCCTGGCCCCTATCCAGACCTTAATCCTTAGCTTTTAAGGAGCAGGGGGCATGGTGGTGAGCTCACAGGGTAGTTATCTAAAATGGTGCCACCTGTGTGCCAGAGGGGGAGTATAAGATGGAGGGCCAAAGATAGTCTGTTGTCAGCACTCCTACAGTGGAGGTACACTTACTGTATGAAGCAAGGGGATCTTAGTAGCTTGAGCATGATCAGTAGTGGTGATATGGTACACCTAAAAGATGCCTCTAGCATGAATAAGGCACTCATTCTCCCCACTGCCAGGAGTGCTGGCTGCTGACCAATCACAGCTGAGTATCTCCCTGAATATTCTCTTTAGCCAAGGGAGTTGACTCACCCAGTTATAGCCCTTTTTAGGGGAAGCTCGTATGCCCCAACTGGTCCATGCAGGCCTCAGAGGCCTTTTTCAATTTGGGAGATCTAAGAGTTCTCCCAGCTCCATAGCTTCCTGAGTGTTTGGCTGAAGTCTCTGTTACAACCCCATCATAGTTCAGCTTCTCCCACAGCCTAATCCTGCCTTCATCTTTCCATCACAGATGTTGTTCCAGAAACAATAAACTTTCCATATGCATATTTCCATCTCAGGTTCTGTTTCCTGGGGAACCCAGCCTAAGACAGGAGATGGAACAACTGGAAAGACATACCATGTTTTTGAATGAAAAGATTCAACACCATTAATATGTTAATTTTAGTTAATTATTAAATTTATTGCTGGCCCAATAAAAATTTGGACAGATTTTTTTAAATTTCTGGCAAGGATTTTCAAAAGTTCATATAGAAAAAGAAAAAAAAAAAAACAACCAAGAATATCCAGGATAGGGCGCCTGGGTGGCTCAGTTGGTTGGGCGACTGCCTTCGGCTCAGGTTGTGATCCTGGAGTCCCGGGATCGAGTCCCATATCGGGCTCCTTGCTCGGCGGGGGGTCTGCTTCTCTCTCTGACCCTCCCCCCTCTCATGTGCTCTCTCTCTCTCTCATTCTCTCTCTCAAAAAAAAAAAAGTCTTAAAAAAAAAAAAAAGAATATCCAGGATAATGCAAAGAGAAAGTAAGTTGGTCCAGATCATTCCTTATGTCAGAATATCTACTTCTTTAGGGCGCCTGGGTGGCTCAGTTGGTTAAGCGACTGCCTTCAGCTCAGGTCATGATCCTGGAGTCCCAGGATCGAGTCCCGCATTGGGCTCCCTGCTTGGCGGGGGGTCTGCTTCTCCGTCTGACCCTCTTCCCTCTCGTGCTCTCTGTCTCTCATTCTCTCTCTCAAATAAATAAATAAAATCTTAAAAAAAAAAAAAGAATATCTACTTCTTTAATACCACAACTGTTAAAGAAACAGTCATTTGTAGAGAAGTAATTTTTTCTTTAGAATTTGTTTTGAAATCGTGTCTGTTCCATATTGGGACAAAGTAGCAAGATATAGCCAAGTAAGATACCAGTGAGTGGGGTTTTTTAAATAACATAGTGAAATTCTGAAAGAATTTATCTATCACCACAGTGTTGTATATGCAACTTGGACCCTTCTTACAGCCTAGCTCAATCTGGTCTGGTTTATATCTTTTTTTTTTTTTAAGATTTTATTTATTTATTTGAGAGAGAATGAGAGACAGAGAGCACGAGAGGGAAGAGGGCAGAGGGAGAAGCAGACCCCCCGCTGAGCAGGGAGGCCGATGCGGGACTCGATCTCAGGACTCCAGGATCATGACCTGAGCCGAAGGCAGTCGCTTAACCAACTGAGCCACCCAGGCGCCCTGGTCTGGTTTATATCTTATATTCTTACAGCATAAGCAAAAGCTTACTCATGGCCGAATATTGTTTTATTAGTACTTTTTTTTTTTTTTTGCTTCTAATAGTAAGTTTTATAATGCCAAAGCAGTTGTATTAAATAAGCCTAATGGGACATCCATTATTAAGTTTTAGGAAAAGATCAAGATGGTAAACATCGCTGGGGGAGAGGGGTTGTGTAGCTGAACTACATAGAAATTGTCTGTGGTTTATATTTTCCTGTTTTCTAATGGCAGTAATAAGTCATAAGTACTGACCTTGAAGAAGTCAGTAACTGGCTGAAAATTCCTGACCTGTAAACTCAGCTAAGAATGTGTAGATGCTAATCTAATGTTGTTTGATTAAGTCAGTGGTTATTTCTTGATTTTCTTCACACTGAGAATAAATACCTGTGATATGAGAAATTGTGCCCACAGTTATGAGAGAGGTTTTAGACTGTGGGTATGAGGACAAGAGAAACAAAACTGATACTAGGGGTAAAGTAATTTGTATTTGTAATTGTTGTACCAGTTCTTTATGCTCTCTTTTTATGCAAAGACAATGTGGCTATTTCAAGAAAATAATGAGTTGATAATATGGGGTGAGGTAAAATTATTTCTTTTTATAAGGAATCCAGCTCTCTCATTACTTCATTTATTTTTAAGATTATTTATTTATTTATTTGTCAGAGAGAGAGAGAGAGAGCACAAACAGAGGGAATAGCAGGCAGAGCAGGCAGATGGAGAAGCAGACTCCCCGCTGAGCAGAGAGCCCCACATGGGGCTCCATCCCAGGACCCTGGGATCATGACCTGATCTGAAGGCAGATGCTTAACCAACTGAGCCACCCAGGCACACCTCTCTCATTCTAAAAAGCTAAGGTAGCTTTACCTTTCTCTCTCTAGCTTTACATCCATTATTGGGAAACTGTGAAAAAAAAAAAGGATTGGGGTGTCCTTACAAATTAATAGCTACCCCAGTTGGAAAATAGGCACCTATATAGCTATTTTTGTAGGTAAGACCTTAGTCAAGAATAAACTTTTTTCTGGGATGCGTACTCTTGCCACTTGTATGCTGTGTTTCCTATTCAAGGTGCTATTATGCTTTGTGTCGATTGAGGACTTTGCTAGTTACATGTAACTTTCTGATTCCATTTGTCCTCATTAGTTCTTAACCCTGACTCTGCTACAACCAAGCCGATCAATAGGTTGTTGCTATTGCCTACACTTTGTGTTATCCTGCCTCAATGACCTCTCGACCACCCCTTCTTTATCCACATTCATCACTCCCTTCAAGAACCAGCTCCCAAATTCTCTCCTTTCTGGAACAAGTCTTGCTTTTACATTACCTTTTTCAGCTCCCACACATTTAAGTTTTTCTTTTCTTCTTGCTCATAGGTATTCTACAGAACTTAAAGCTTCACATTTTATCAATCCCAATTAAACTCAAGGAGCATTGTATTGTTTCTTCATATCCACCTAAAGAACTCATTTATTCACACTGTAGTTACTCGATACATACAGTTTACTATAAATAACTTTATAGAGATCATTTTTGTTTCTTCAGTATTTTTTTTTTTTTACCTCGAGCTGTGATGAAGTAAAAGCAAAATAAAATAATTACAAATTTCAACTTCTTGTATAGTCATTACCTAAGGTGGCCATAAATGGAGCAAGATTATTCCCACTGCTCTGGCTCTGCTTTCTCATCTACAATTACGTTTCCCCAAATTCTTCCGTTCTCAACATCAATGTCAGACTCGTGGCAATGCCCAAGATTCAAATGTTTTATCAAAATAACAAGTCACCAAGGAGGGCAGTTGGATTTGCAGATAGTGTTGCTACCTTGTTTCTTGAAATTGAAGTAGTGGTTGAATTTAGGGCAGAAGATGAGCCAAATAGAAAATGAAAGCCAGTAGTTAGCAGGAGCTGTGTTGAGGGAGGTGGCAATGCCCACTCTGGCTCATTCAAATCAAGTCACCTGATTCTCAGTCTCTTAGGGAATGGAGACAGCGATCTGGTGAGTGTTGTGTTCATAGTGGCTACAGCTATGTGGCGAATGCAGTTCTGGAACTTTAAAGGCACATTCATGGAACCTAGGATATACTCAAGTACATTTGTGGAATAAACAATTAAAAGGAATAAACAAATGGTATTTGTAGACTTTTGTTTCTCAGACGGTCAGTCATGTCAGGATAACAGGCAAGTATCTTTGTAATAAGGCAGGCTGAATGTCAACAACCACCACTCATAACATTAGCAAGGGCACAACTGTTAGAAATTAGCCTAGGAAGCTCAAAGCACACTGAACAAAATTAAAAATAAATGTGTAAATGGGATTTTTTTCTGCCTCATAAATCTATGTATAATATGCAAATATGACCATCTTCCCTCCTTTGAGGGAAAAACCATTTACCAGTAATTTCCTAGTGAGGGAATCAGTTTTGTTCTCCTGCCCTTTTCTGCCATCTTCTCCTCCACATTCCAGAAGTTTCACATGAAAGATTATTGATATACTGATGACAGTCTTTAAATCAAAGCACACAGCTAAGTGGGTCTTTATTTGAAAGCTTTCTTTAGCATAAAGCTAAACAATGATTTGTTCTGCATCAGGCTGATATAGAAGTGGAAACAAGTGTTTGAGGTCACAAAATGAAACATGGTTTGCCAACTTATAACTAATGTTTCCAGACATTACATATTTCTCGAGCACTTAGGAGTGAAGTTCTATCAGATGCTATGGATTAATTTGAAAAAGAGTGTGTTGAAGCACGTGTCCTCAAAGAGAACGTAATCTAAATTGGGAAAGACAGAATACTTACAAATGATAAGGACAAAACATGTATATGTGATCAAAATTATAATAAAATCCAGTAAATTCCACGTAAGTGATGCCAATAATAGAAAAGCTAGTCCCAGCCAAGTTGTGAGAGGGTGTGCACTTTGTAGGTAACTCAGAGAAGGCTTACGTCTTTCACAGTAAAAATATCTCCCTGAAAACAAGAACTATAAGTAAGCCTCCTTTAAACACCATTTTGGCATGTGAATGATATCAGTGTCAGCTGCAATTTCTCTGACTAAGAAGAGAGGTGATATATGAGGCATATAGGGGCAATAATATGATGACAGAAAGTCACGGAGTTCCTAACTGGCCAGAAGCATACATGTCAAAGTAACTCCTGTGTTGAATAAGCAAAACTCAGGGGGTGTAATCATAAAACAACTTTATATTAATTTCCTCTCTCCATTTAAATCCATCTCAGGGGCTTCTTCTTCCTCTGTTCCTGGCAGGCCTCATCACATTTCTCCCTACTCTTAAATTCTAAAATGGTCATATAGTCAAGTTAAATCACAAAACACGGGCTCAGTTCAGTGATAAACCTGATCAATACCATCAAAAGCAGGTAATATTCAGAACCCCAAATTTATTTAAATTCTAGACTCCTCTCCTCCCCTGTAGCAGGTGGGAAGTCTACTGTCAGGGCAGGGGAGTTGGTGTTTTCTCTCTTCTCCCATCCGAGGCTTTTATGCTCCTTCCACCAGCTTGTGCACCGGCTTTGACCTCGTGGGGTTGGTGCCTGGGAAGGGAGGAGGCAGGTGTCAGGAAATAGCCTGTTACATTGGTAGAGTCAGGAACTGATGTTGATTTTTGGACCTTGTAGTTATCGGAGGCTAGCGGTCTATTTCCATCTCTGTCTCTCTCCTGAGCACTTCATGGCTTCTTTGGAAAATTCCCCTCTTTCTGAGGATTTTTCCCTGCGTTTCTCTGGAAAAGCCAAATACATCTCTATCCTGGCTTGATGGCTGACTTCTTCCTCTGCTTTTAGGAATCCAATCATACCTTCACTTCACTAGTTTCCCTCTCCATGTAGTCTTGCCTAGAAGAACCATGTGGGTCCTCCAAGAGAATCACTCACACACCTACATATGAAGGGTTGCTAAGGAACGAGATGTTGAACACCTCTTACTAAGTTTTCATTTGATCTAATCCTTTTTGCAGGGTTGTCTTTGAGCCACAGCTGAAATGTAACATCTTTACATCTCTTTGTATGAGTACAGTACATAGGTAAAGAAAATAAGTTGTATAACTTTGATAAAGTTAGTCAATTCCAGCTCTAGTGTTCTAGTCTTTTTTTTTTTTTTGGATGATTAAATGATAATATTTATGTATAGCACTTGGTCTGTCACATAGTAAGTGACCAGTATATGGAAGCTATTATTTATTTGTAGAATCATGGTCCTTGAGAAAAAAATGCATATTTATTTATACTCTCTAAAGATGTGTCAATCTTATAATTATTGCTGTATTTGAGATTTCAAAACAATAAATATGTCCCAAGACTTGAGTATTTGCTAAAATGTTTATCCTCTGCTGTACAGGGTTTAGATGCCTTCAATATTTTATTCACTCTCATAGTTATGCATTTTTCCTCTTTCCTTTCTAACTGCTCACTTTACTTGAAGGGGAAAAGGAAGGGGGGTTATTAACATGCTCTGATGTGTATGTCCTTTCCTAACATTGCTTTTTACAGGAAAAATATCTTTTGGTGATAGAAACAGAGTGGTGTGAGTAGGGCAATAGTAAATCTGTCCTCAAGCCACTTTCCAACTGTAAATCATCATTATGGGGGATTGGCTTTCTGCTCATGGTGACACTTTACCCAGTGAAGTGACCGGAAGGATTGGAAGTGATTTCTACAGTGTCGGCCTCTTTGGCATGATTCATTTCTGCCCTTCTCTCTGCCTGAGCAAGTGGAGGCTTCGTTTTTGGTATGGAGGATCAAAAGATGGCAGCCCCATCAAAATGAAATCTTCAGATGTTACTGTACCTCCCGTATTGTCAGCTTCCAGTAGATAAAAATTTCTTAAAGCAGTTATGTAATTTTGTCAATGCTGCTCTAATCGAATCTGTTCCTAGCTGTAGGTATGATAAGCATAAAGTCATAAAATAATAGGCTAATTATTTAAATTACTAAGAATTCACAAAGATATCTTAAGTAATTATATACTTCATACAATTTTATTTTTTATTGTGAGATGAATTATTTTAAAGTTGGTGTAAAATATTGATTGGTTATTAATATATTTTTATTTTTATTTAAATTTTTATTATAAAATAAGAGATCTAGAAAACCACAGCAAGCAAATGTGTAGCTTAATGACTGATTTCAAATAAAAGCCATGTAACTACCACCCAGGTCAAGAACTAGAATTTTCTGAGCCACCTTCCCTGTACGTGCCTTATTTTAATCTTTACCTACCTCTTCTTCCAGAGGTAATCACTCTTCTGATTTTTATAACAATCACTCCCTTGAATTTCTTATAGTTTTATAATCTAAGTGTGTGTCCCTGAAAGATATAGTCTTATTCCATTTTTTATCTGATAATTTAAAAAATTTGTTAATCTACAATTTCTCCTTCTATAACTTTCTTTTCTTTATCATGTACTTGCTGAAGAGCATAAGCCTCTGCACCGTAGATTTGAAAAGCCTGGATATTATTCATCACATACCATCGGGGCAATTCTACATGGTCCTATATTTTCTGGCTTTGCTAGGATTGGGCAGCTAGCTGGATGCAAAGGATTTATCAGAATCAGGTACCATCACTTTGGCCAGATTTTAGGTGTCTTCTTTAAGAGGACAAAATGTCCAGTTGTTTCTCTTTTTGAGATTTGAATAGCTGTTGATGTTCAATGCCTAAGTTGATGTATTAACGTCAGTAGTTGGAAAATATGGTGGGATTCTAATCATATAATTGTTTTTTTTTTTCATTATTAGACAGAATACTTTCATTATTTATTTTTTAAAGATTTTATTTATTTTTATTTATTTGAGGGAGAGAGAGAGAGAGAATGGAGGAGCAGAGGGAGAGAGACAAGCAGACTCCCCGCTGAGCACGGAGCCTGACATGAGGCTTGATCCCATGACCCCGAGATCACAAAATCAAGAGTGGGATGTTCAATCGACCCAGTCATCCAGGCGCCCCCAGAATACTTTTAAAAAGGGATACTTTTTCTCAGATACTATTTGTCTACCAAATGCTTCCATTTCTATAGGAAAAGCAGGATCATTCCTTGATTTTTTAAATCCATTTTTAAGAAAAGGAATTAGATTCTTATTCTCCAAATGTAACCTATAACCATATATATTTTTTTTAAATACTTACTCTTTAGCAACTTGTGGTTTAACATATTTGTGTGGATTTCACCCAGTTGTTATTATTGACATGACTGAAGCTCAAATTATCCCAACTTTGACCTGCGGGAGTCGACTTTTCAAGTTGACTCCAGGGTTCTGTGGACACAACTCGAACAGATTTTTTTTTTTTTTTTAAGATTTTATTTATTTGACAGAGAGATAGAGAGAGAGAACAAGTAGGCAGAGAGGCAGGCAGAGGGAGAGGGAGAAGCAGGCTCCCTGCTGAGCAGGGAGCCCGATGTAGGGCTCGATCCCAGGACCCTGGGGTCACGACCTGAGCCGAAGGCAGCCGCTTAACCAACTGAGCCACCCAGGTGCCCGAACTCTAACAGATTTTGATAGCCCCCTTGCTGACTAGAGTAACACACACTCCAGTTTCATCTTATTTATTTTTTGCCGTAGACTTGGAACTGCCATTCTCTCAAGAAGCTCTAGGTTCATTTAGTGGAAAATGGTATTTCAAGACCATCATATGCATCCACTAGAGAGTATTATTGGTCTCAGTTGTTCAGTCATTATTTCTAGGCCTTTTGAGTGGACAGAGCTAGAATATGTGTGCGCACGTGCATGTGTGTGTGTGTCGGTGACTCATGGTTTCATACAGATACTTCTAATTCAAATACAGTCCTATAGTTTTGTAACTTAACCTCTTCTATAATACATATGTATTCCCTTTCTGTGACACCCAAAAGCCTGATTCTCAAGGACCGAGGGGATGATAGAATTAGTTTATCCCATACTATGCCTGCAATGGTATCAAAATAATAGTAATAATACTACCATCACTAATATGTAAGGGAAATTATTTTTTAAAAATTCCTTGCATATGTTCTTGCCATAAGCCATCTTACGTAGTTGTACTATTCATAAAATTTTAGAGCATTAAGGCTACTACAGATCATCTTCTCCCTTTAACCTTCATGTATAACTCCATGTTTAATGCTTATCACCAGTCCTTATGTCAGAGTTTCTCTGGTTATTTTCATGTCTAAAGATTGTTCTTTGTTTTTCAGAAGGAACTCATGGAAAAAATATTTTCTGTCTTTCAGCACGTGATAACAGTTTGTCTTTGCTCCTTGTGTTTGAAAGTCTGTTTTGCAGGGTAGAAAATATTTGGCTCATGTTTTGTTTTGTTTTTTTTCTTCTTGAGAATCATGTTACTGTCAGTAAGTCTAATAGTTTAATTTTACTCCATTTATAAGACACTTACTCTTTTTGCTTACATGCATACAATATGATCTTTTTCTTTTTATTTATAGTCCAGTAATTTTACTAAAATCTGTACTAATATTGCTCATTCTGAGTTTATATTCTCAGACGTAAGTTCTTTCAATATCTAGTTTCGAGTGGGGTTTTAAAACTATATATTTCAAGTGTGTTTTCTGGAAATAGAGCTGTGTTTTTTTCTTCAGGAACTCATCTTACTGTATGCTCTATCTTCTTTGCCTGCCCTAAGTTTTTGTTGCTTTCTCTTTTTCTCCTTTTTTTTAATTTAAAAAAGTTTTTCCTTTTATCTTCCCTTTCTCTTAAAGCATTAACCTCTGTGCTTGTTTATTCATGTATTGTCTCTCAGTTGGCCTTCATTTCTGATTATTTTCTTTTATTCCTAATTGTTTCCTGAGTTCTGTCTCCTCAATCCTGGCTCTTTCTAGTTATGATTTATGTTATTCTTTTATATCTTTGATCATTTTAAAATGCCTTTTAGCTTGTTTTGAAATAGTAGGGTGCAGTTTGATCTGTTCTATAGGCATGTCTTTCTGGAATGCTTGCAATGTTTGTAGGAATGTTATTTTGATCCTCTTTTCTTTCATCTCATAATAACTTTGAATAGAATTTGACCTTTTTCTTTTTCTGTTGCTCATTTTTTTTGGTGTGAAATTAATTTTACAGGACTTTAGAAGGGGGTGTGGTTCAAGAAGTCTTTGAAATACACATTGCCTCTTTTGTTGTTTCATTTAGGATTCACCAACATGTCTCCTCATTCACTGAGATTTCTTGGCTCTGTTCTGCCTCCGACCCCCACAACTGTGTCTGAAATTGCTCTTTCTTTTGTTTATACTGCCCATATATTGCTCAGCAGATTCTCCTTAGAGTGGGTCCCAGTTCATAGGAGTCAGTCTGCTCTGTCCCCTTCTCACCTTAATGGCAGGCCCTTGGACTCACCTGCTGTTGGATGGGGTCAACTCCTCCCAGTTCAGCTGCTGTTTTCAAGTTGGAACACCAAACATCCAGTGAAGACCTGGTGGCTACTTTGGGATTCTCTTGTTTCATGGTGCACTAATTATCTGTTGCTTCTTTCCGCTTTCTTCTTTACTGGCAATGACCCCAGGAGCACCTTGTGCTGGTGATAGTGTGTCTCTACCTGCTTGTTTTTGTGGACAACTTTTCACCTAGTTTTGTTACATATATTGTCGAGGGGTTTTTGATTTTACCATCTAGTTCCTCTACTCATTTTGATATAGCAATCTGAAGAAATTCAACTGCTACCTTTGGTATTCTCTCTCTCTTTTTTTTTAATCTTTTATTTAAATTCAGTTTAATTAACATATAGTGTATTATTAGTTTCAGAGGTAGAATTTAGTGATTGGTCAGTTGCATATTGGTATTTTCATTAAAAAAAAATTACTAGAGGGGCGCCTGGGTGGCTCAGTCGTTAAGCGTCTGCCTTCGGCTCAGGTCATGATCCCAGGGTTCTGGGATCAAGCCCCGCGTTGGGCTCCCTGCCCCGCGGGAGGCCTGCTTCTCCCTCTGCCTGCCGTTCCCCCTGCTTGTGTTCCTGCTCTCACTCTGTCTCTCTCTGTCAAATAAATAAATAAAATCTTAAAAAAAAAAAATACCCAGAATTGTTTTCTAATACACAGATATAAAATACACATATACACACTGTATCACAATCTCTACATTCCAGTTGTTTTTTTTTAAATAATATAACGTACTACAAAATTTAGAGCACAGAGTATATTTTTACTTTTAATCTCAATAAAATCTCAAAATTCAGTCAGGTAGTATTCTTTTCCTAAAACTCCCATAGTAAATTCAAAGTTGGAGAAATGGTTTTGTTCATTTTGAAAACCCCAACAAAAAAGTACCATATGGGCATTTAATTGATGTTTCCACTCTTACACCCGAAATATACAGACAGCATGTCTTTGGTGTGACTTTTTGAATAACATCATATATTTATAAAAATAGGTAAACAGTAGGTTTCACGAGTACCTTAAACATTTGTAACTGAGTGGATAGATAATTAGCATTGCTTTATGCATCTTTTCCTTCTAATTTTAAGCCTAATACATTTGTAAAGTAGGAGCAAGTCCTGTTTGACATTCTATAGTTTTTCAGAAAAGCCATCATCAGCTCCTATTAGTTTCAGTAGGCCTGTAATGAATGCATGCATACCTGAGACAATTGCCTTATTTTCAAAAAGTATAGCAGTTGTGAATGGGTTCTGATGATCCCATCTGGTGATATTGTCTTGTAGTTGTACCTGTAATAAAGAAAAAGAAATTCGATTTTTGATATCCCTTTTTATCCTAATGTATCCCCAAGTGTGTGACATAGTATCATAAATCAAAAAGTTTCCTTTGCAATGCTCACATGTTACCGAGTTTTATGTGATTTTTTTCCTCATCTACATAAGAGACTCCTTTTTTAAAGAAGTGTTCCACTTACTACTCTGTTACCTCTAATGTGTTGTCATGTTTACAAATTACAGCCAACAGAGACTCATATTAACATACTTGTGCTGAATCTCTCCTCCTTGATAACAATAGTTGATAATCAGAATGGCCTCTGCCACATCTAAAGAAAAAGTGAGACCTCTACTTGGAGAGGTTTGAGTCATTGGTGAGATAAGAATAATCATATTTTTACTCAATATTTTATTTAAGTTGAAATGAGCAAAAAGTGAGGAACCAAAACATTAAAACTACCTATTTATGTGTGTTGCCACTGCCTGAAGAGCCCCATCGTATCATCAATGAGATTATAATCTTTCCCTACATCCTTTATCAACAAGGTGATTTTGATACCTGGCCAACTCCGGAGGATCATTTGAAGGTTGACTTTTTCCCTTCTCTCAAGTGCTGATTTCTGAGGTCCAGATGTGTTTTAAGGTTTAGCTTATTGTAGATGGAACCATTTTCTCCAACGTGAGAACTGAGTATTACAAAGGTGACCCATGGGCTTTGCAGTCATGATGCCCTTAGTTTGTTCCTGGCTCAAAGCCTCCTTATGTGACCTGGGACAAGTTAGTTTCCTTTCCAGTTCTGTTTCTTCATGTATAAAATAGTTGTAAGAATTTATTTAGAATGTGGTGTCTAGATTTAAAGTTGGCATATTATATATTGAAGACATTAAAAAAGAAACACATCCCCTTGTCATATGCAAAAGAATATATCTTCCAAAGTAAATGAAGGAAATACATGTGATTTGAAAAATCTCTGTAGATGACTTTGTATGCTCCTACTACTCCTGAAGGCTCAGTACCTTAAAGTTTTTAGCCTTTCCATCAGGGAAAGCAAAGCTTCCAGGTACTTATGACCAAGCAACTAAACAAATAAATCTTTTGGATACCAGTCACCAAATAATTAATTTGAAATTAATTATTAATTAACTAATTGATCACTGATACTTTGTTTAAATTAATTAAAAAGTTATTTGCTACTTATATCCATTATATTTGTAAAACATCTGAATATGATTCATTTAAATGTCACCCATGCTTATAAAAGAAAGCTCTGTGACTCTTTTTCTTGGACTAATATTTAAAAGTAAAGTACCTACTTATGTAAAGAACTGATTTGTTGTTTTCACTTTAAGTAAACTCTTAGCACTGGAAAATGTAAACTTACAGAAAGTGGGATTTCTAAAAGCAATGATGCACTGGATAGGACAGACGGCACATTGACATTATGCTAATTAGAGACTTGAATCAGTGACACCTGAGTTGCTTAGTGGGACACGAAACAGCGTCAAGGTCTCTGTCCTTTTGTTGATTTAAAATGTTATCCTTGAAATATCAATGTTATAAATATTAATAAAAATACTAAGAGCTTGGCAAGTGGATTCCAGGAAGACTAATGACTTCCAGTTAAATATCAAGTCATTATTCTAACAGACCTTTTACTAGGCAACAAAGATGGAACAACGATATAAGCCCTTCATAAAGGTTTTAAAAACTATTCATTTGAGACAAAAATTCCATCAGCTAGTTGTTTGACCTAAATAGACTGTTTCTGGGTGAATTAATCAGCCTTTGGTTATCATCTCTCAATACCAAAAGCTGGTCTGGTTGAGTTTTTGACTCTAATTGGTTGCCTTTCCAGTTGGGGCACATATGCACACACATAAACACGCACCTAAACCTATACAATTATTTGTGTGAGCCAATAATTCATGTCAGTTCATTTCCAGGTAGTCTGATGTATGCCAATATAGATACATCTCAGAAACATAGCATTAAGCAATGAAAATAAGGTGCATAAGGATATGTAGAGTAAAATATCATTTTACTGTCTATTTATCAAAACTATATGTTGTTCATGGATGCAAATTTATGTCAATAAAAATATGGAAGGTGAATAGAAAGGGTGTGCATTAAGTGTGTAAGACTCGTGTGTAGGAAATGGTTGGAAGAATGGGATGGGCAACAGGAGGACAGAAAACAAGAGGCCATGTTGTGACCAAAAATGATTGGTCCCAATAGTGTGATTGATCATAGTAATTCTACATTAGAATACAAAAGCTAGAATCTTTGTAATTTATCTTTGTTTTAGAATATGGGCATTTTAAAAACTGACTCGAACCTGTTTAGCATTTAAAATGACACAATGGTGTCATTCTATTTCCCCTGTGCCAAGTTGAATGTGGAAACGATAGGTTTCCTGAAGTAAGCATCACACTTCCAGTTGTTCCTCAGAAATCTTTTTCATGTGAACTGGAGGCCAGGCCAAATTACACTCCAACCCTTTATGTAAGATTCCATAGTTAGACATCATCAGTTTAGCTTCATTGTTAAAAGAATAGTTAATGGAACATATTTTGCCTGACAAATACAAAATAACATAGAAAACATGGTGCTCCTAATATTTTAGGAATATGTAAGAGAGAATTAGAAACAGCACTCTCAGCATGATAGACTGTAGGGAATTATTGTTCTTAGAAGTTGCGAAGATTAATGCAAACCCATTTAAGATTATTCATGTCCTAATTTGGTACAAAGTTAGGAGATCTTAACACAGCAACTTCATTGTCAGTCTTTGTCCATACTCACTTTCTAAACCATAGAGTGTTCGTATGCTTACATTTAACCCTTTTTGTGTATGATGTACATTTTATTTTGTAGCTGTTTCTATGACATAGTAACTTTCAAGGGCCGTTTTTTCCCTTTAAGCCTGGTGTTTTGAATACAGTACAAAAAGTGTGGAATAAAATTGTAGCCTATTCATGCTGATACATTCATTTCACAGAGAGGTCTTCCTCTGCGATCAATCAAATCAAGAAAGAGAAAATTCTCTGTAGTCAACAAAATATACAGTGCGTGTCTCTGTTTCTTGTCAAGTACCTCAGATCTGCATATGGGGATGGCCTAAAACTCCGTTAACAGACTTCAAGAAGGGGAAAAAAAAAAAAAAAAAAACAGCAGGAGTAAAAAAATGTAAATAATTGCCCATTTCTATAGCAAAGTTCAAACTTCTCTCTTGAAATGGTGAACCAAGTCAGATAACAACATTAGGGAATGTCCTTGTTTGGGGATAATTAATGGCCTTGTACTTTTCTCACTGTTTATTATGTACAGCCAAATAGGAAAGGAAAATGTTGAAAGCTCAAAGGCTAAAGCTACAGTGAAATGTATACAGCAGATTTATATGTGTTCAATTTTTGTTTTGAGAAGGTGCTGATTTTAATTTCACATGTTATTTCTATTATGCAGAACAAAGAAAAATACATTTGTTACTCATGCCAGAGCTGTAGGCATTTTTTAAGGAAAAGCTGTTAACTGTGTCAAATCTATTGAGGTATCTTCTACTTAATACTCTCAAATGACTGAGTTAGTTTTACATTTCAAACTTTAGGGTGGGTAGGTAATAAAAGAATGTTTATCACTAATGACCCAGCAACAACGACAAAAACCCACCATACATAGTTATGCTCAAATATTCTAAAATGTTTTAATATAAACAGAATGCTAGAAAATATTGTATCAGATAGGGAAAAGATAAACATTATTGTTACCTCAATGGTTGATAATAGCAAGTGACTAGTGAAATGGTTTGCACAAAACTGTGCTTTTCTGAATGCAATTTCAGTAATATGGAATGATATATCCCAAGAAATATGGGAAAATGTAGGAAATCGTTGCATAAACTGCTTTGACTAAAGTAGACATTGTGATGAAGTATAATCTCCCCAAGTAAACAGTTATTATGTTAAGAATGGAGAAGCAATCACACAATTTAAGTATTTTGCCTTGGCAGCTCTATTCTTATTTTCCTACCCCTGCCTTTCCCTGGGATGATGCATTGCTGCTAGTCCGTAAACAAGGGGCCGATACATATGGGAATCAAAAACTGTATAGGAAGTATTCCTTCTTAGAGAGTTGCTACATGTACTTAGACCTAATGTCTTTACCTTGACTGGAAAGACTATTACTGGACACTGCATCCAGATGAGATATCTCAGTCGACTGAAAAATATTTCTGTGGCATAAATCACACTGTGCAGCAGATATCAGCCCAGGAATCACCTTTTGAAGCAAGCAAGGAAAGAAAATTATCACTGGACCCACTTGTTACATTTCTTGTGCAGTAGGCCCAAACATACTTCCCCTCAACACCTGTCCTATGTTCCTTTCCTCACGCCCTCACTTTCTCTTTCAGCTCCTCCCTGAAATTTCGAAATCTCAAAATTTCCTCACACTAAGGCAGTCAAGACTGGACTGCAAAAAAAAAAAAAAAAAAGTATATGTATTTAAAATATCATCAGGTATCCTATGCATCCCAAATAGTAGTTTTTCTTTCACTTCAGTAGTCACTAATTTTCCTGAAAGTATTTTGGGAATTCCATCCAGGACTTGGCATACACTTTTTCGATTATCTGTAGTGATGATAAAAATTTGTTCTCAAGAGCAGAATTTGATTTGGAGTGAAGTCATATAGGTAAGACAGATGCCGAATCTTTGTGACATTCTTCTGTTTCAAGAGGAAAAAACAATAGTGATGATTTTATTTTGCAACTTAGAAACTAGTCCTAAAGGCAATTCCCAAAGAGGTTTCCAAAACATGTTGAGTCATGGTATTTTGGAACAAATCTATGGCCTTACAGTGTGACTACTTTGAAAAACAAGATGGTGTCTTTGTCTGTAGAACTGCTGGGTGCTTTCAAGTCTCTGTAATAGAAAATTTCCATTACTGAGGTGTTGACTTTATCACCTGGAAGATATGCGGATTCTCTACTTGTTAAACTGTCATTCACGTACACAAGATGATATCCCTAGCATTTGAGGAAACTACTGAAGCATGTCACAGTTGCTGCTACTGGGAAAGAATATATTCAGCAATTCAGTATTTTTTAAATCTTATTGGTTTTTAGCATGAAGTCAGGTATCTTGAATTCTAATTTCAGTTCTATCATTTATTAACTCTGTGGCTTTTGGGCAATTTACTTAAATGTTTTGGGTCTTATTTTCTTTATCTATGAAATGGGGATAGTAATTATATCTGCCTTGTAGGACCATCGTGAGAAGCAAGTGAATTAATTTGTATAAAGTATTCAGTCTTGGCACCTAGAAAGTATTTAGTAAATATTTGATAGACTTGTTGATTTTATGGTGATACTTGATAAATTTTATGACTCAAAGCATTATTCTTCCTACTTGGCTTTTCATCGTTAATAAAATAATAATGGTTTTACCTAAAAATAAATATATTATTAAATGAAGCTCAGACTCAATAAAGACTTAATAAAGGATTGAGGAGTATTTTGAGGCAGAATACCCATTTATACCAAGCTTATTTTATATATTTAAGCCTGGCCGTTAGTGAAACTACTTGTTATCATCTGCAACTTTGGTTTTTGCCCATCTGATAATCTCTCACATAACTGAGGGTCACTCTTCCAAATCAATATAAAGGAACACAGTTGTTGTTTTTTTAATTTAAATTCAGTTAGTCAGCATATAGTACATTATTAGTTTCAGATGTAGAGTTCAATAATTCATCAGTTGCATATAACACCCAGTGCTCATCAAATCACGTGCCCTCCTTAATGCCCATCTCCTAATTACCCTATCCCCCCACCCACCTCCCCTCCAGCAACCCTCAGTTTGTTTTCTATAGTTAAGAGTCTCTCTCTTAACTATAGGTTTGTCTCCCTCTCTTATTTCTTCCCATTCAGTTTTCCCTCCCTTCCCCTATGATCCTCGTCTCTGTTTCTTATATTCCACATATGAGTGAAACCATATGATAATTGTCTTTCTCTGATTGACTTACTTTGCTCAGCATAATACCCTCCAGTTCCATCCATGTCGATGTAAATGGTAAGCATCCTTTCTGGTGGCTGAGTAATATTCCATTGTATATATACCACATCTTCTTTATCCATTCATCCATCGATGGACATCTTGGCTCTTTCTATACTTTGGCTATTGTGAACATTTTTTGCTGCTATAAACATTGGGGTCAGGTGGTGCAAAGGGGCACAGTTTTTAAAAGTATATTATTAAGCACTTTTTCATACCTTTCTCAGGCCTAGAAATAAATTCCAACATATTTATACCTTTAAAGGGATTTTTTAAACGTATTGCTCTGTAACAAATATTTTTATTATTTAAATCTGATTTCAATTAGGAGAATTCAAAAATACAACGTAAATATTTTTATTTGAAAGACAAATTATATATTCATTGGGTGTGATGAGTATTAATCATTTTAAAATTGTTGCATAGATCTCCACACAACTGATAAATGAAGAAATGGCAGATAAACATAGAATCTTATGAATTAGCAAGTCAAGTTCTGTAACCATTTAGACTTCTAGGCTTGACACTACCTAAGCTTTTCTGGTTTGCCTGGGCTTTTCAAATGGTAACATGACCCAAATAGTTCCTGAAAGGAATGCAAAAGGACTGCATAGTTTTAAAAAGTATATCCTCAGGATGGGCAAAATGGGTGAAGGAAATGGGAGATACAGCCCTCCAGTTATGGAATGTGTAAGTCATGAGGATGAAAGGTGCAGCATGGGGAATATAGCCGATGGTACTGTAACGATGTTGTACCATGACAGGTGGTAGCTACACCTGTGGTGAGCATAGTGTAACTATAGAGTTGTTGAATCCCTGTGTTGTACACCTGAAACTAATGTGACAATAAAAAATAAAAGACTATGATCAAGACTAAGTCTAAAGAAAAGACAAATGTTTGAAATTTAAAATAAAAGCTTGTGTATGGGGATGTCTTTGAAAGCTAATGACAAAAATAGATTTTCCTGATAATTATTTGACTTGTTGATATCTGGGAAAGATTACCAATGCTGAAAACAGAAATGTATTGTCCTGGCTTGGGTTTCCCAGAAAGTAGTGCCTGAAGCAGCGGGCTTGTATGCTGCTACTTTATTGGAGCATGTAATCCTGGGGAGCAGAAGTGGGGAGGGCATCCAAGGGAGGGGAGCAAGAAAGGAGAGAGAGAGACAAATGGTGGTGCATCAATTAGTTGGTCATTTGCAGGTGTGACCGATGGCCTAATTCCACAGCAGTGTCCTCCAAGAAGCCATAGATGCTGTGCCTCAAGATAGTCCATCAGCAGACAAAAGGGAGAACCGTTTGTCAGTTGGCTTTGTTCTTATTGGTTAAAGGTTTTCCTCGAGAGTGTAACACCTTGCATGGCTGGTTCCCATGACAGAGAGTGAAAGGTCTCATTCTTTTGATTGATAAAGCATTGTCAGGACATGCATATGTGAGATGGCTGGGCCAGGAAGCAGGTGAGGCCTTTTATTTCTGGATTATGATGAGTTCAGAGGAAAAATCATCCACCGTATTTTTGCAAGCCAGGGGTAACTACTTGTTCACTTCTTAATGTATTTTCTCTCCATCATTATTTCTATACCCAGGTTGGATTATTTTAGGTAAATGTGATCTCTTCCAGCCAGAATTGTGTTTGGCCTTACATAATAGAAACTCAATGACACAAAACATGAAATTTGAGGATAGACGTACGAGGACTACACAGGCAACTCATCTATGCCACCAAAGAACTAGGCTCCGGCTGTGCCCTGGTCCACATTCCTTATTAATGACTGTTCCAGGCTATTCCTCTTCACCACTCTTTAGTCAAGAAAGACAAAGTAAAAGGATAATCCATGTGTGTAATTCTGTGTTTTTTTAAGATACAACTGAGTTGCATGAGATAACTTAAAGCATCTACCACTTGAATATGTTTTACATATATTTTAAAATTAGCATTATGAAAAATAAGTACTCTTCATGATATGCTGGAAGTGCATTCTGTTCAAGAGTTAGGTTCAAATATTAGTGTCTAAGAGGAATTTCTACAATCACTCTTAAATTGATTTAACATTCTAAAATTGATCAGTATAATTCACCACATTAACAAAATAAAGGAGAAAGAAGAGTATGATCATTTAAATATATGCAGAAAATGTATGTGATAAAATCCAGTACTCATTCATATTTTTAAAAATCTCAACCAACTACAAATATAAGGAAATTTCCTTAATATTACAAAAGCTATCAAATAAAAAAAGCTACTGTGAATATCGTACTTGATATTTCCCCCTGAGTTTAGGAATAGAGCAGATATGTCCACCATCATCATTTATATTTAGCATTGTACTGAGCACCTTAGCCAGTGCAGTAAGACAAAAAAGAAATAAAGGTTATAAATAAAGTCATAATTTCATAAGGTCATTAATTTCAACTAACATGATTGTATACAAATAAAATTAGGAGAATATATAAACTTGAAGTTAACAAGTGAATTTGTAGGTTTGCTAGAATCAAGGTCAATATACAAAAATCTATGATAATTTTTATAGATTAGCAAAACATTAGATAATGAAATTTTTAAAAATTTACAATAACATGAAAAGCATTAAACCTTTATGAATAAATCTAATGAAAGATGTACAAGTCCTTTACATTGGAAAGCTCAAAAAACTGATCAGACAAAGACTTAATAAATCAATACACCATGTTCTAGAATGAGAAGACTCAGTATTGTAATTCTCCTGTTTAAATTCTCTTTACTCTCTCTTATTAAGGTAAGAAACATTTCGTGACTGTGTAAACATTGTCTCATGCAGTATTCTCCTTCATGAAAAATGTATTTATGAATCTTTGATTCCATCAGTAAATTTATAGTGAAGTCTCAATTAAGGAGCTGGTCCTATTGAAAATTTGTTTGAAAGTCAATTATTTGGAAATTTAAACAAATTTTCATATAGTTACAGTATTAAAACAGATAGTTTGTCTCCCAGGCCAGCCTACAAAATCTTATTTAATTCATACTAAAATTTATAAATTTTATTTTATAAAAAAAGTAGGAGAAAGAAATTGGTTTTTATACTTCTAATTAAACAAAAGACCAAAATATAATGAGGGCATTTATTAAATGTTTTTGAGCTAGAGGAAACTAGATTTGACAAAAAGAAGATGAGGTAAAGCTCCAAATCAACCAACTCTCCTAAGTTTTTCCCAGGTACCCTGGGAGTATTTTGGAATTCTAAGCATTACAGCAACTCTGTAAGGAACATATTATTCCCATTTTGTGGATAGGTACTCCAAGTTCAACAAGTTTAAGTAACTTATCTAGATTCAAATAGCTGAAAAGAATCTAAGCATGAATATTAATTGAGCACAACCTGCTATAGCCCATATTCCCACTGTACTGGGAGGAGTCCTAGAAAATTTCAGTTCACTTCCAAAGACTTCACGTCCAGTCTTCTTCCCAGATTTCCGAAGGGAAGAATCTCTTGAGAAAACATTTTTCCAAACCTTTAACTTTACAACTGAGAAAATAAGGCTTGGAGAATTTGAGGGACCTTCTATTAATGGGCAGGGACAATCTCATACCCTGTTCCTTTAGATTGTGGTGGCTGCCTTCCTGTTTCTACAGCTGGTGACAAAATTCAGATCCTCATTATCTCTTGCCTAACGCTATTGCAGTGGCCTCCTCACTGGTCTCTTTGCCTCCATTTAACAATCTATATACTGCTGTTTGAATAAACTTATTAAACACAAATACTTGACACACTAAAGTGGGATAATGGTAGGGCTGTAAGGATTATAAGACATCATGCACATTAAAACTCTTGGCATAGGGCTGAGCATTTAACACCCAATAAATACTTGCCATTATCATTTTTCTATGCAGAGGCCACAAATGACTTTCCATTGTTGCCACGGGGAGAGCCTTTCCTTAGGTTGGGCTGTAAGAAGAGGATTCAGGTGCAGGTGATTGCCTAATGAGAAGCTCCCTGGAACAATTGGTAGTGAAGTATAGGAACCAGGACAGGGAAGGGGAAAGATCCAATAAAAGGCACCTGTTTCAGGTGACATCTTAGTACCAACCAGATCTCACAGGAGCACTGAAATATACTTCACACCTCAAAGTTTATTCCACCTTGAGGCACAGGAGATGGGCTGGCTTTATATTCCTGGCCAGTCATTGGCTATAAGACACCCCGGGAGGAACATGAATGCCCAGCACTTCTGGCTCTTGGCCAAATGGTCAAAGCACCTAACATAAGAAGGTCCTCAAGAAAAGGTTTCAGGTGGAAATCAATAGAAGCAAAGCACACAAAGGCCAGGGGATAGGTGCCAGATAGGGAGTGGAGGGAGGGTGGCCAGGGCACCAACAATGTGCAGTACTTCTCTCTGCTTTGGAGTTGCAATCTTTCTGCCAATTAGGCCCGTTTCTCATTGCTGCTCTTCACTTACTCTGTCCTCCGGCTAAACCACACCACTCATTCACCCAGCCTGTCAGCATGTGCCAGGCATTGTTCTAGCGCTGGAAAAAATAATAGTAAACCTAAGTTTCTTGCCTTGTGGAGCCTATATTCTCTCCGGGGAAGCCAATAATAAAAAATGAACAACATGCAAAAATAGAATCACATAAGATATCAGGTAAAGATATGTGTGATGACGAAAAATGGAGTAGGGTAAGAGAACAGAGGGTTAGGGCTCTTTTGTTGTTCTTTTGTTTTTGTTTTCCTTTTAGAGGGAGTGGTCAGGAAAGGCCTTTCTGAGGAGGTGATGACTCAGCAAAAACACAGGTGAGGTGCAGAAGTGAGTGAACGAAGCTAATGTTTAGCAAAAGAGAATCTAGGGGAAGAGGAGAGCATGTGCACAAGATCTGAGGTCAGAATGTGCCTTTCTTCTGTTGAACTACACAGAAGCTATGATGGCTGGAGTCTCGTGGGTGATGGAGGGTGGTAAGAAGTAGGGTGAGAGCCAGGAACTACATGGCATAGGTTTTGGAAACTATAGTCATGGTGTAGACTTTGGGTTTCATTCTAACTGTGGTGAGAAGTCACCGAAAGCCGTTGAGTAGGTGAGTGGTGCATGTGCCTTATGTTTCCAAGGGATCACTGTAGGGAAGTATGTTGAGTATTTATTGCTATTTCAAAAACTATTAGAAAACGTAGTGGCTTAAAACAACAACCACTAACTTGCTGACAGGTCTGTGTGTTGGCCATTTGGGAAGGCCTCAGCTGGGGACACCTTGACTCTGCTCCAGCGCAGTTGTTGAGCTCACTCACACATAGGTGGTCTGTTGGCAGTCAGCTGGGAGCTGGAAGGCCTCCCTCATAGGTCTGACAGTTGGCTCAGGCTGAGAGCTGGGGGAGCCTTTGTTCTCCTCCACTAGTCCCTTCATGTGGACCCCTTCGTGTAGGTCTCCTCACAAGGCATGTGGAGCAGATCTGAGCAGGAAGATCTAAAGTCAGTAATGGTTATGTTAAGTTGGAAATATTCATTAGCTGTACAGAAGTATTAAGTAGGCATATGGTATATGCATATGGACTTTAAAGGAGGGGTCGAGTTGGAGATACATGACCAACTGCTATTTAAAGCCAGTGGATTGCATGAGATCACATTGGTAGTGAATATACATAAAGAACAGAATAGATTCATGACTTAGTGGTTCTTAGGTTGGGATAAGAAATGGATTCAGCCGAAGAGACTAGGAAGTAGTAGGTGTTAGTACATTATTAAGCACAATATAACTAACACACCAAGCATAGATGATTAGTGTCATGAAACAAAGAGTATGTTTCATCTAATTCTGTGTACCTTCATTCTTCAAAATGAAGAGAACAAAAATTATTTGATTATTATTTACATTCTATTTCAGCGATTTTTCTTTCTTACTTTCCTATTATTTTCACTTCTATTCTTCAAAAGTCTCTTCCCATCCAGGTTCTGAAAAAAAAATAGATAGAGTCCAAAATGCCAACTTCTTTGTTAATAAACACAAGTTGGAGGATATAGCTTCATATTTGGCAGATTTGCTACATAGTTACAGGCAGCCCTAGAAAACCACGGCCTCACCATGGGCTGGCCTTACTAGAAGTTTCTTAACTGCATATTCTGTTCTCCCAGATACTACTGTTCTGTTTTTATTTTTTATTTTTTGTGGACAATATAGCAAATGTAACCTTTGGGCAAGTCCAATAAATAGCATCCTACTTTGTTGCCAGGATTTAGGAAAAATAAAATTGAAACAGAGGATGGCCAACAGAGTTCAGAATGTCAATTTTATTATTGGCAAGTGCTCATTTGGAGGACTTAATCTTAGTTTGAGGGCCAAATGAACCTGCTAAACAAGCTTTGAAATTGGGTAGACTTAATGGCACATGACAGGCAGCACTGGGCTTAGGCAGGCCCCCAGCTGGTGGAGGTGGGCAAAGAGCTGCCCTAGGAGAACAATGGACAATCAATAGCTGCTTCTGTGGGCAGTTCAGCCTCAAAAGGGAGGAGGGAGGTTCTGGTTATATAAGTCTTGTTTGCTCTTCCCCAAATTATACCTTCAGTCCTGATGGAGTAAATAGAAGGGTAGAAAGAGAATAAAGCTTATACCCACTCAGGCATGGGGGTAAAATGTTGCCTCCACAAACATTCAGGACTTTTTCTTTGTAAAGGTATAGGCACTATTTCATATTTAGCTGCCTTTTGGGGGGGTACAAAAATGAATCAAGAGTAGTATTTCTAGAAGTAATTGGAATCCTTATAAACTGCTGTAAAACAACATCCTTTTATCTATAGTCTCATACACAAAAGGAATGAAATAAAAAAATTTACATGTACGTGTATTTGGGAGGTGTTAGGGAGTAGAAGAGTAGGAGCTTGGCAGAAGGATGAAGCACATGGCTTGGGCTTGATTCTGCTGAGTGTGATAAAAGGAAATGGTGGAGGAAAAACAGTGAATCTGACGTTCCCTGAATTACTGTGGTGGAAACATGGGCTCAGAACATTTGTGATGCTGTCCAGAGTCAAAGGTTGATGGAGAACAAAACGTCCAGTGTACATGTCAATATTCAGAAATTGAGCATTCTCTTGTTAGAGTGAATGGGCCAACATCAGGAATGGAATGAACACAACTTACCTAGACACCATGTCTTCTCCTTCATACAAGGACACTGGTGTGAGGAATCTGCTGCTATGATTTGGCCCCTGAAGCATTAGTAGGGAAATGAATTCTAGTGTGTCCCAAACGGAAAGACAGCAATCCTGGGTAATCTTCGCCCTAGGCACACTTCAAATCATACTTCCTATACCCACTTAATTACTTTAAGTTGACAGCTGCTTCTCAGGCAGCCCCCTAAATGGCAGTCACTCCGGAGAGGCGTCCCCAATGCACGAACTGCAGGATTGGGAGCACATAAAAACTATTCTCGATAACTCCACTTGAACAGAAGTTCAAGGATACATACCACCTCCCTCTGGATATGTTAACTATTTTTTAATGATGTTATCTGATATTTAACAATGTACGCAGAGCAGCAGAGCCTTGAGTTTGTTGTTTAAATATCTCTGATGCTGTGTCATAACAAATTAGTTTCTAAATGTTGCCAGTTTGGCAGACAAAGCTGATTATTTCCTGCAATCACACTGCATATGTGCACAAGATTATAATTAATGATCAGGGACGCCAGCCATACTATAATAATGATCCTTCAGTGTTTAGGAGCCTATTAGAGCAACTGGCACTTGTGCCCTCTATTGGGGCAAAGGCAAGAGAAAGGAGGCAGTGGATCTGGATAGATCTATCAGTGTCAGAGAATCAATAGTTTGCTGATTTCCGTTACAAATTTGAAGATTCTGGGGGACTTATTGACAAAGCTCCTGCTGTGAATATTAACAGAGTGTTTATGTAGCCTTCACTGAAGCTCAGTGCAAGTCCTAATTAGATTGGAATTGGTCTTTTGGCAACTTTGCAATATTCGCTTCCTCAATGTACCAGTATGCCACATGAGGACTCTGAGATCAGTGATATATTTCTAAAGAATTATATGAGCCCAAAATGTCAAGGTATCAAAGGTGTTTCATCATAATGAAATGAGATTTATCAACTCTCAGTGTCCAAGATCTCAACTTTCTAAAAGACTGTGTTTTCTTTCTGGTTCTTGGCAAAAAACATGGCTAACAAGTGAATGTTCTTAAGTGAAGATGATAGCATCGACAATAAAAATGAGAGACGGAGGAAGGGGAGTGAGAGAAACACAAATCTTCATGAACGGAGCCTATTTTAAGAATGTATCTCAAGCCTGGGGCGCCTGGGTGGCTCAGTCATTAGGCGTCTGTCTTCAGCTCAGGTCATGATCCTGGGGTCCTGGGATCGAGCCCTGCATCGGACTCCCTGCTCAGTAGGAAGCCTGCTTCTCCCTCTCCCACTCCCCCTGCTTGTGTTCCCTCTCTCGCTGTTTCTCTCTGTCAAATAAATAAGTAAAATCTTAAAAAAAAAAAAAAAAGACTGTATCTCAAGCCCTAGAATTCCAAAGCAATTACACTTCATCCAGGGATAATTTTAGATTGTCTAGCATTAAAAATGGTTTGATTTGCTTACCATTTAGGACTATCTCCTGTACCAATGGAAGTAAATCTATAGTTCCATGAATCTTTATTGAGGTGCTGCTTACTGTGTATTCCAAAAAGCTTTGTATAACCTTAATTCTTCTACCACATCTTCCTATGATACTGCAATACAACATTCCAGAGCAAATCTAGTTGTTAATGAAAGGAACATCTGATGATTAAGCTCCTATAGTGGTATCTAGAGGTAATAACTTCAAACAATATTTCAATTAGACCTTTCATACCAGCAAAAAGAAAACATGGTGCTGACATCTAATGTTAAGAAACTATTTTTAGAGCTTGCCGAGAAATTCACAAGAGCCTGCATTCTTAACTGTGATTTGAATGGCACTTTCCTGGGATTCTTCTTCTTCTTCTTTCTCTCTCTCTCTTTTTTTTTTTTTTTAAGATTTTATTTATTTATTTATTTGAGAGAGAGAAGGGGGGTGGGGTGAGGAGCAGAGGGAGAGGGACAAGCAGACTCCATACTAAGCACAGAGCCCGATTTAGGGCTCAATCTCATGACCCTGAGATCATGACCCAAGCCAAAATCAAGAGTTGGACATTTAACTGACTGGGCCACCCAGGCACCCCTTCTGGGATCATTCTTAATCAGGTCCTTAAATTAAATGACTTAATCTTTCATCTAATTTTTAAAAAAATTGTTGGAGTGGGAAGGAAGGAGTTGGGTGTGTGTTTGATATTCTAGCTTGACCAGGAAGTCAAATGAAAGAAATTATAACAATTGTTTTTTTCTTACTCATAGTTCAGTTGAATAAACACATAGGGATACACCTGGAAGCGAACATACCTTGGGGATACCAAGGTAACTCTATCAATTCCTTGAGGTCTTTGCTGACTTCTACAGCAGACTGAGTAGTCCTTCTAGAGAGTAATCACTCTTTTCCAAAGCTTTCTGCACTCTTGAGAAACAGATACAGTGTAGAACCTTGTGACATCATGAGACTCAATGAACAGGACTTTGATGAGAAAGCTTAAACTTTTAAAAACTTGTTCTATTATTTGTTTTATTAATTTCCTTGCAGAATAATTTATGTACTACAAATTGCATTCATTCAAAGTGTATAATGTGATGACTTCTGACAAGTGTATAATAAAATTCTAGAAAATGTAAATTAATATAAAGAACAAATAGTAGATCTACAGTTGCCCAGGACAGGGGCAGAAGGAAGAACTGACTATAAGGGATGAAAATGGAAATGTCCTCTATCATGGTTTTAGTGATAGTTCCACAGGCATTGTAGGTTTTTCATCAAGAATATTCTGAAATTTTTGTTTATATTTATTATTAACAGTGTGAGTTATTGATTTAGATCCTGTTTTTGTGGGTATGTTTTCTAATTTTTTTTCTCTCTCAATTTCTTCCCTTTTCTGGAATTTTAAACATTGTCAATAAAAAAACTCAAAGCGATAATGGAACTGAGTCCAATCTGGGAACCGCTTAAATATGGATTGAATGTATCAGCTTTATCAAACTGATTTTTCTAGAAAGTTCAATGTAAATACTTTGCATAATTAAAAAGTTAGACTATGCATAATGAAGGCTAAAATTCATATAGAAGAATACTATTAAACACCTCATAAATGTGACAAGACTCTGGAATGCCTCGCTGGGATCAGTGATCATGTCATCTTCATGGATATGGGCACTTCTGCTTTGAAAGTGAAGGAGAAGCTGCCTTATTCTAACTTTAAAGAGAAAAGTAACCAGTGACCTTGCCTCTACAACATACCTTATACAATAACTGTCCAGTGTTGATAAATTAGTTCCTTTACTTTCTGTCATTTTACCTTCTACTTTGAATCTAACTTTGGAGAAATTTTTTATTTTATTATGATTATCCTACACAGTCATGTATATAGTGGGCACTAAGCACGTTCTAAATACATGAATGGAGTAAGTTTGGTTTATTCTGAGCTGATGTTTCAATGGGAGCTCTAATTAATCTGACAAGAATGGATTTGGGGAACATTAGGTCTCTCTGGAACTGCTGTGTATAGAAATACATGATGTGCTCCCTCTTCTGTATTCCTACACTCTACCAAACTGAATCTCAAATTCTTCATTTATACTTATGGATAGATTACTAATAATGCATTTTAAAAATGTTTCTCCTGCACGGTATTTACATTTTAATAAGGTTGTAGTACAAAAACTAAAGGCCTGAAGCTCAGAAAAGAGAATTCAATGTCTCAGTTAATGGATGGAGGAAGATTTCAGGGCCCATAAAGACACACCCCCATTTTCAAGCATGATGCAGTTACAGGATGTGTATTGTATAGGTATTCAGTGTCCAAGAGATCTTGAAGAAAAACTCAATAGGTAACTGGTACCATGCGTTCCTATTTTTGGAAGAAGTATATTATAGGATTTCAAGCACATACAAGTTGTAAAAGTTAAATAGCAGCCTATGTAAGCAACTCATTTTTCTTACAACCTGACTTCTTAGGCTAAGTGCTTCCCAGTATCTGTATAATATCTGAGGTACATCTGAACACTACTCAGTTAGCAAGTATTTATTGAAACTTGTTTGTTCTTAACCTTTACTAGAAGATATATGAGACATAGCCATTGCCCTTATAAAATTTATAATGGCAAAAACGAAAGAAAATTCAGTAATGAGTTGCATAGAATTTAAGGGAGTTCAAATGGCTGGCAAAGACAAACTTATTTTGGAAGGTAGGGTTTCTTGAACTCTATTTGAAGAACAAACATGTTTTGTAATAGCCTGAAATGTAACAAAGTCAGGGGGAGTTGAGGAAGAGTCATCTTATAGGAGAGGAGAGAATACTGTCATGGGAATTGCTGTTCTCACTTTTGTTCTTAGACTAGTCTCAAATGTGCTTTGAAATACTCTCCTTCATGAGTGAGTGTCCTGGGTTTATGGACTTTATTTTTGGTGTTAACGTTTAATTTCTGTTAGTATCATGCTGTGCAAAGAAATCCAAGCACCAGCAGCTTGGGTATCATCTAGGACCGTGTTAGAAGTGCAATTCTCAGGACCCAGTCCAGCCCTACTGGATGAGAACCTGCACTTCCACAAGATCCCAGGTGACTCATATGCACAGTAAATTTTAAGAACTATGCTCTAGAAAACTGTTGCCGCATCCTAGAATCACTTGGGGAGCTGTGAAAATCCTGATGCTCAAGCCACACTCCATATCTGTTAAGTCAAAATGTGATGAATGGGTACCTGGGCATTACAATTGTTTTTTAAAGCTGCCCAGGAGGTTCCAGTGTGCACACAGGTTGAGCATCAGTCTGTGAGATACTGCCACATAGCACTTGGAGAAGCAGCAGGTAGAATTTAAGAGTATCTCTCAATACTTTATAAATTCTGATTACCTAACTTGCTTTACAAATTCTCATTGAGTGCACACAAAGTATTAGCATATCCTTTTAATCTGTGTGTAAAAATTTAATTAGGCATCATTTGAAATGCAGCTGCTCTTGAGACTGGCTTTTCCTTTCTCAAGATTTTTCTTTAGACAGGTTTGGCTATGTAAAATTTTAAACATTAAAGTTTTTTGGTTCCCATAAGGAATATGCAGTAACAACATTTGATCAAAGATGAACAGGATGAAATAAATAGGATATACTGTAAAAGAAACATTCTTTCTATGTGAGAATTCATCTGAAATGCCCTTTTGTTAGGACAACTTCCCTAACAAATAAGAAAATTTTTATCTTTTAAAATAATTATTTCTTTTTTGTAATCCTTGAACCATAAATAGGAAAGTATAATTTAATCATTCATAGTGATAAAAATAACCATTTTAAAAAAATGGTAAGTATTCAAAAAAATAAAATGTTAGAGGTTAGACATTTGGGGAGATCAAAGAGATTCACTCGATATGTTGGAGAAAAATTTAATATACCTTTTTTGTCTGTTCCTATGAAACTTACAGAAGAGGCTTATGAATCCAAATTTGATTTAGAATTAACAGAAGTAAGTCTTCATTTTTCTACATATTGTTGATGCAAATAATTTTGTGGAATTTTATCAGTAAGTTTCACTTATCTGCATGCTTATGTTATTCTTCAGTAACTTAAAAATTTTTAGGTATATTTAAGGTCAAAATGAAAAATAAAGTGTTAAACCTCATTATAAAGTATCATTATATTCTGAAATTAGGTTTAAGGATGAGCCCAATGGATAAAAACACTTTTTTTTTTCCACAAATCAGATTTTGTTATTTTCTTCAGCAAATATCTTACATGTATATGTGTTTTATTTAATTTTTTAAAAGATTTTTAAGTTTTTTTAAAAATTGAGATATAATTGACATATAACATGATATTCGTATATTAGTTTTGGGTGTACAACATCATGATTCCATATTTGGATATATTATGAAATGATCACCATAAGTCTAGTTAACATCCACAACACACATAGTTAAATGTTTTTTCCTTTTGGTAAGTCCTAGGGATGTAATGTATAGCATGATGACTATAGTTAATAATATTGTATTATATATTTGAAAGTTGCTGTGTGTGTGTGTGTATTTTAAATTATTATTTTGAAATAATTTTAGATTTACAGAATAATTGTAAAAATAGTACTAAAAGGGGCAGAATTTCCATAAAGGTGGAGTAAGGACTTCTGAAAGTCTGCTCCTCACCGAAAACAATAAAAACACTGGCAAAATTGTTAAAATCAGCTTTTTCTGAATTCGGAAAATAAGCTAAAGGTTTTCAAAGATCCAAAAAAAAGTTCATTCAAAAACAAATGATCATGACCTGAGTGGAAATCAAGAGTCAGATGCTTAGCTGACTGAGCCACCCCAGTGCCTCCAGGTATCTTTTTGAAATAGTGGTTTTGTTTCCTTCAGGTATATATATCCAGAAGCGGAATTGCTGAATCATATGATAGTTCTATTTCTTAATTTTTGAGGAATCTCCACACTGTTTTTCATAGTGACTACACTAATTTACATTCCTACCAACAACACACAAGGGTTCCCTTTCTTCCACATTCTTGTCAACACTTATTTCTTTTCCTTTTGATGAAAGCCAATACAAAAGGTATGAAGTGATATCTTGTGGTTTTGATTTGCATTCCCCTGATCAGTTATGTTGAGCATCTTTTCATGTATCTGTTAGCCATTTGTATGGAAAAATGGCTCTTTAGGTTCTTTGCCCAGTTTTTTAATTGAAATGTTTATTTTTTTGCTAGTGAGTTGTATGAGTTCCTTATGTGTTTTGGATATCAACCCCTTATTAGATACATGATTTGCAAATATTTTCTCTCATTCCATAGGTTGCCTTTTCATTTTGTTGAGTGTTTCTTTTGCTGTGCAGAAGCTTTTTAATTTGATGTAGTCTCACTTGTTGATTTTTGCTTTTGTTGCTTATGGTTTTGGTGTCATATTCAAAAAAATCATTGCTAAGACCCTTATCAAGGGAGCTTTTCCTGTCTTTTTTATTCTAGGAATTTTACAGTTTCAGATCTTATGTTTAAATCTTTAATCCATTTTGTTTATGTGAGTGGTGTACGATAGGGATCCAACTTCATTTTTCAACATGTGAATATCTAGTTATCCCAGCACCATTTATTGAAGAGACTATCATCTCCCCCATTGAGTATTCTTTGCTCACTTGTCACATATTAATTTGTGAGGGTTAATTTTTGGGCTCTTGATTCTGTTTTATTGGTCTATGTGTCTGTTTTTGTGCCAGTACCATACTCTTGATTGATATAGCTTTGCAGTATTGTTTGAAATAAGGAGATATGATACCTTTCTTCTCCTTTCTCAGGATTGCTTTGGCTATCTGGGATTTTTTGTGGTTCCATACAGATTTTAGAATTGTTTTGTTTTTATTTCTGTGAAAAAAATGCCATTAGAATTTTGATAGGGATTTGGTTTTCCAAAGAGGATATACAAATGGCTAATGAGCCCAAGAGAAAATGTCAACATCATTAGCCATTAGGGAAATGAACATCAAAACCACAATGAAATATCACTTAACATTCATTAGGATGGCTTTGGAAAAAAAAAAAAAGCCAGTAACAAGTGATGACAAGGTTGTGGAGAAATTGGAACCCTCATATTTTGCTGGTAGATTTATAAAATGCTGCCACTTGGGAAAACAGTTTGGAAGTTTCTCAAAATATTAAACATAGAATTACCATATAAACCAGTAATTCAACTTATAGGTATTTACCCAAGAGAAACAAAACATGTATCAACTCAAAAACTTGTACATAAATATTTATAACATTATCATAAGAATTTGCTCCCTCAATAGATGAATGCAAATGTCAACTAAAATGGATAAACAAAATGTGGCTTATCAATGCAATGGAATATTATTCTGTAACAAAGTAAATGAATAAGAGGTACATGTTACAACATTGATGAACCTTGAACACATTATGCTAATTAAAAGCATCCAGTTTCTAAGGACCACATACACGATACTCTGTTTATTTTTATTTCATTTATTTTTTTAAAGATTTTATTTATTTATTTATTTGTCAGAACAGCGGCAGGCAGAGGGAGAAGCAGGCAGAGGGAGAAGCAGGCTCCCTACTGAGAAGGGAGCCCAACGTGGGGCTGGATCCCAGGACCCTGGGATCATGACCTGAGCCAAAGGTAGATGCTTAACCCACTGAGCCACCCAGGTGTCCCTATTTTTTATTTTTAAGTAGGCTCCATGTCTAGCATGAAGCCCAGTGCTGGGGTTGAACTCATGCAAGACCTGGGCTGAGATCAAGAGTCAGATGCTTAACTGACTGGGCCACCCAGGCACCCCACATATTACTCTGTTTATATTAAATGTCCAGAATAAATAAATTAATCAGTCAGAAAGTAGGTTTGTGGTTGTTAGAGTCTGAGTTTAGGGGAAAATGGGAAGTGACTGATAATGAGGTGATGAAAATGTTCTAAAATTAGACAGGTGGTGATTATGAACCATAAATCCAGATAAATGACCTCTAGATAAGTGGGGTTATAAATATATATCCGTGGTTAGAATTTGTTTGTGATTAGGTTAACACAAATAGGCTAAACTTTGGTACTATTCTGTGGGTTTGCTGCTTAATATTTAATAATTAATATTTAAAACCAGTTAAAACCATCAACTAGTCCCTGATTCTACCATACTTTGAACATATTTAAGGGAATATAGTCACCCTGTTTCACTTTGCTGATCTTATTGATATATTTGCCTCTTTGATGTTTGATTTATCCTTTTTATTCAACTACCTCATGTTTTTGAGCTAATGGTAAAGTTTTACTATTTTTGTTGTGGACATGTAGAAAAACTCACATAATTCTTAATAGTTGAAGTGGCACCCTGAACTTGAAAAACAGAAAACTACTAGGCATGCACTTTAATCTCAGACTTCATGCTACCCAAAATGTAAGAAAGACAAGCTGAGCTCAACTCATTTTTTTGGTTGAAAATAATTCTTATGCCCATTTTTTGTGTGTGTGTGGTTTAATTAGAACTACACTTTCTTCCTGAAAGTATGTGAAATAAGTTGCCTTCAAAAATAAAAACAAAACAGAATATTCTGGGTGTCTTAAATTGATGCCCCAAGAGGGCAGGGCAATGAATATCTTAATCTCTTATTTATTCACAGTGGCTGACATATAGGAAGCATACAGTACTTATTTGCTAAGTGAACAAATGTTCAGGTGAACAAACTCTGCCTGATGTTACACAGATCAAATCTGAGAATGGGAACTGGAGACTGAGTACAGTGGGAATGTGAATCATTAAAGAAGTCATTTTGATTAATTCTACTGGATCCCATGTAATTAGGCAAGTCTGAAGATTTTACTTGATTTTAGCCATGTAATTATTTCTGAACTTCTGCTTACTGCCTCCAGTGTACAAATGGCCTGAGATAATTTCTTTCTGTCACAAGATTTCTCAGGATGGTTCATAGCTGTACCAGTCATTTTTCTATAATACTTTCTAGAGTATCACATTATCTTTTGACAGACTGGTAATTAACCTACGTCTTCATTAGATAGAGAAGAAGATATATGGGTTTTAAGCATTCTTAATAATGAGATGATGTATTTCTAATCAAATTGGGATCTAATATATTAGTGATGAGTATTATAGGGCTTACTAATTTAATTTGCATTCGTTTATCTAACAACCATTATTCATAGTTCCAGGAAGCTTATTATAGGCCAAGTAATGTTTACTGAAGTATTCCAGTGACCCTTTGAAACATTATAATTTCTTGATCTGTTGGAAATAAGGTTGATTTCAGATTGACATAAGTGTGTCTATGCTTTCTGTTAGCCTGTTTAGGGCAGGCATTTAGAATTTTTCAACATCTATCTTTGTTAGATAATAAGTTATTGATAAATAGCTTTTAATTGATTGATAGATACTTTCTATCTGAGGTATTTAATACATTGCATTAGAAAGGATGAGCTATGTTATGCTGAAGAAACAACTCCGTAGCTTAAAGTAATGTGGTAGATTATATTATTGTTTCCAATTATTTGCTTTCCTTCCTGTCACAAGATCATATAGCCCTGTTGGTTCCCATGTGACATACAGTGCCTCCTTGTGGGATGATGTACACCCCTACCTTGTTGACATGAGACTAGGCCATTGTCTTGCTTTTGCCAATGATGTGTGAATGAGTATGATGTATACCACATTCAAACAGACACTTTAGTAGCCACTGTAGGATTCTACTTCTACTCTCATTCTTTTCTCCATAGCATTAGTTCAAGACTTGGGTGCTTACTGAGGGCTACCTACTGAGATGAGGATTACACATAGAATAGCAATTCAGAGCTGTGGCTCTGCATGGCCATAATGTAACGTGAGAGAGAGATAAGCATTTGTTATTGTAAACCACTCCCATTTGGGGTTTGTTTGTTCTTACAGCCTTATCTAACAAAAGCTGACTAATACAAATAGGAATTATGTCTCACTTATTCTACACATCCATTCTACATGCTTTATGTAGTGTTTTTCATTGTCCTCCCTCAGAGACCCAGTTTCACAGAGGTTTCACCATCAGAAACATTGCCAGTTGATGTGGCAGAGGGGAAGCAGCATGATAAATCATGATTCAGCTGTTGAAGTCTTCCTCTTGGAAGGGACTTACGTCAAATTTGTTCACATTTCAATGACTAAAGCAAGTAACATGGCTTAGTTTAATTCAAGGGGGTAAAAGGAAGAAAACCAACAAAATAAGTGAATCGTAAATGGATTGCCACGTAAACTAATAATCCACAGTTTACAATCTCTTTCAGGACTGATTGAGTGCATCAGCTTCTGTTTGCAAAGAATTCAGGTCTGACTTTGGAACATTCTCTCAGAAAAGACTGATACACAGAACTGACAGTACTGATACAGAATACAACAAACTTGAGGAGACCATTGAAAACCAAATTACATTGATAATTTGAGTGAATCCATGACTTATAAATTGCTATTTGAGGACAAAAGCTGGGATAGTCCACTAGTTTGTAATACATTTTTGTGATGATGGAAATGTTCTACTTCTGCACTGTCCAATATGGTAGCTACTACCAACATGTAGCTGCTGAGCTCTTGAAATGTGGCTAGTACAAATGAGGAACTGACCTCTGCATTTTAAAAATTTAAATTAGTTTAAGTTTAAATAGCCACAGGTGACTATTGTATTAGACAATTCATGTTTAGAAGCAAATCCATGTCTTTGGGTGAAATAGTTTCATTTGTTCTCGGTCTGTCTTAGAAAAGCAACTTTTGGGATGCCTGGATGGCTCAGTCAGTTAAGTGTCTGCTCTTGGCTCAGGTCATGATCTCAGGATCCTTGGATAGAGTCCTGCGTTGGGCTCTCTGCTCAGCGGGGAGTCTACTTCTCCCTTACCCTCCCTCTGTGCTCTCCCGCCCACTCTCAAATAAATAAATAAAATCATAAAAAAAAAGAAAAGCAACTTATAGCTTTTCCCATTTTAGGTTTTCCTTTTTTATAGATGCAAGATTTCCCAAAGTTCTGGGTCTGCCTGCCACCGTCTTGAACAATCAGAAATATACTGAGGTGATTCCTTGAGGTCAATAATGGCCTTAATGCCTTACTCTGGAGAAACATGCCTTAAAGAGCCCCATAGATTTCATGGTATGAGTCTCCTCAGAAATTCTTCTGTAATGCCAAGTTAAAAGGTAGACAATAGGTGTCAGTTATAGACTAAAGATCATTTGCTTTGCTATCTCTCCCTAACTCCTGGTATGAATATATAAACATCACTTGACATGTTTGTGTTGGATGGCTAATAGGTATCTTAGACTTAATATATCTAAAACCAAAATCTTTTTCCTTCCCAAATTTTACCTGCTCCCAGCATAACCCATCTGAAAAAATTTTACTTAATTGCAAAAAAAAAAAAAAACCTTGGGAGTCATTTCTAATTCAATTTTCTCTCTTATAACCGTATCCCAGTGAATCAGTAAATCCCATTCTTCAAAATATGTACAAAATCCAAGTGCTCATCATTCCCTTTACTGCCACTTCCTAAGTTATAACAACATCACTTTCTGCTTGGATTGCTATGATGCTTGTTAATGGATCTTTTACTCCTTTTGGTCTCCCTGTTTCCTTACTGTCTTTTCCCCAAGAAAACCAAAATTCTTTTAAAACATAAGACAAATCACATGATTCCTAACCCATGTAAGGCCTATAAAGCCCTTATCATTTGGCTTCTGACTACCTCTTCTCACTTCAGCTAAAAAAAAGTCTCTGCTCTTCATTGAACACATCAAACAACTTCCCACCTCAGGCCCTTTGCACTTGCTGTGCCTGCTGCTCTGAAAGCTTTCTCCCCAGAGATCTGTAGGGCTTGCTCCTGCTCTTTATTCAAGATTCTGGCTCAAAAATCATTTCTTTAGAGAGACTTTCCCTGACCACATTGTCTAAAATGTCTCTATTCTCTGTCTTTTCACTCTGGTTTATTTTTCCACTAATTTCTACCTGACTTTATATTGTATATTATTTGTTTAGATTTTTGTTTGTTTTAGTCAACTCTCTTCTTCCAGTAGAATGTAAGCACTTTAATAAGGCCCCGCACTTTGTCTTATTTACAACTGTATCCTCACTTCCTAAAACAAGGCAGGGCATAGAATAGAGGCTAAATAAATATTCATTGATTAAATGAATGAATTTCTGAATAATTGTGCACGCACTAATTATACTCTTTGGTAAAAGGATTTTGAGTTTGACAGTAAATTGCCTTAGATAGAGTCCATTAGGAAATCATTGGTTACCTACTTATCTGGCAATTCCAAAGGCAATTAATAGTGACTAGGAGACAATTTCATTTTATGTGTAATGTATTTTTGAATCATGCTTTACCAACATTTTAGACAAATGAACAGGAGTTATGGTGTTTAGACTAAGTCAATTTCTAATAGACTTTCAAACTATGGATTGTTTTCCAAGTGGTCAAGTGGTTATTCAGTAGTTCATATTTTTCTTGAAAAGTTATTTTTTAAAAGGCATTTACCAATTCAAGTGATGTGCAGTATACAGTATGTGGGCAACTGACAAGATAATTTCCATCCCTTAAATTATTATGTGATTCCAGAAGGCCTTATAAACTTTATCTAATAAAGCTTCAGTAACTGATGACTAAGGAAAGCATTTGAAATATTCCACACTTTCATGGCTCTTTAGGGCATCTTATCTCAGCAGGAAGAAACTGTCAGGGGCCCTCAAGATCTAGCAGACACTGCACAGTGTGAATGCTCACCTGGCCTTTTAAAGTGATCCAAGACAGATGCTCGCCATGCATGTGAATATTGGATTCCCCAACATCTTCTTGTTCCATTTACCTAGCTCCTTTGATCTCCTCTTGTTTTCCTATTTTTCATCCCTGACACCAGTTTCTGAGTATTAATTCTGAGGCTGGGCTTACCACGACAGGTCCAAGCTTGTTCTGTTCAGGCTCCTTCCTCTTAATCTCTGGGAACCTCATCTAGAAATTCTACCTGCAGTCTCTCTCTGACTGCAACTGTCACATAGCTTCTTCACTCAAACTGGCCTTCATAATTCATGAGTTTCAGTTTTGTAATGCTCAATGGCACACAATTTACAAGAAAAATTTCCTGGGTCTCTCTATTTTAGTAGATTTACTGTTTATTGGATCATACAAAGGGGCTTTATTCTTACAGAGACAAAATTGAAGAGGGTAAGTGCTATTAATTGGAAGGCTATCTTAATGCTCAAAAATTTAAGTGTTTCTCATTTCTCAGAAGAGAAAACTGAGGCTCAAAGAAATGACTTAAATTATTTTCCCTGATTTTACATGATAGTAATTGATGGAATTTGCATTGAAAAGGAGTTCTATATCATTGTAAATTCCATGATCTTCCTGCTACATTGTTTTTATAAAACATATATATTTAAGAAACAAATTCTAACATATAATAAATGTTAAAAAGGAAAAAAAGGAAGACTCCGAATACCTTAAAATCTTATATCGGGGAGCTAAAACTGTTACTAAAGCCTTAAAATTAAATTCTGCTTTTAATGTTCCAGGAAGGATCCTTTGGCATTACATCATTACTCTTTCCAAATTTAACTAATTTAAAGGTGACATGAATAAAATATTCATTAAAACTACAGTAGCCATTTATCTATGACCTTTAACAAAGCTGCTATTAACTTGCAATTGACTCACAGTTGTAGATTGAACCTTACCTAATAAAGTATCCATTCTATTCTAAACCTTCTTGGTAGAGTTTTGATTTACATCCAAAAACTGTCTATAAATACTCCACCTTAGCCAGCTGCATGCCTCCTACTTCTTATTTCTTAAATCACAGTAATGCTTCAAGCCAATATTATTCCTAGTATTTCAGTAAAGAACATCTCTATTAAGTACATTTGAAGCTCTCTATTTTAATTACTGATTCCTTTAATCTAGATTTCCTTATAGGGAATAGCAATGCCAAATGGTTTTTAAAGGATTCAAAAATGTTCCCAGGTGAACTAATTATGCTTTTTTATTTCCATAACGATTGTAGTAGAACCTTCTGAGGAATATTTCTGATAGATCTGTATCCCTTGCCTCTCCCCCAAAACTCATTCCTGAGATCTTACACATGCAAAATACACATTTATACTTACTATAAGGTTAAATGCTCATCATCTATCTGAATCTAATCTGCCTAAATTTCCAAAGTCTAATTGATTTGAAATTATATTTTAGCACAAAATAATTAAATCTGAAGAAGAGCCAACAAAGTAAATATATGGTAGCCAAGGTAGAATTTCAAATCCCTTTTGCTATAGATATCTCCCACTTTCCAACTTCTCTACCCTCCTTTGCTCTGTATCCAGAAAGAGATTGGTCTGTATGGACTCCAAACATTGGCTTCTTATGCTCTCTGACATCTGGTTGGGTTTGGTCAGTAGGAGCCTGGAAAGAGAAAAGGGGATTCAGGTCAGAGTATTCTGGGTATTTATTTCTCTGTAGGGAAAACCCTCTCCTTGTAGAGTGTTCTTGGGTTGATTGTGACCCTCCAGGTAAGATCACTGTTCCTCTCAAGATGACCTTCTCTGTATGCTTCTATTCTGGTTCTGGTAATGGTTTCTTTGTTTCTTCACATCTAGGAGTTAAATCGTTTTACTGCTACTAATCACAGGTCACCCCACTATCCTGTCTGGTTCACCTGGACCCCAAAGCAGTGCCTTTATAAATAACCTGTCCTTGATTTATCATAATTTAAGTGCACTATTCATTTCCTATTGGGATCTTGACCATTACATATACTTCTGAAGCCTAGAAAATATTTTTTTTTAACTGTATATAATTGTATTTTTCTGAAAGTCAGGAACCATGATTTGGTTACTATGCACAGTACTAAATTTGTTCCAGATTTAATAACATCGAGTAGTTTCAAAGTACTTCTTTGGTCAATTTTATACTTCCAAATTCATATTTCTGATGTTACCATGATGCTTCAAGTCAGCCTTATTCCTGAAATACACTTATTTCAGAAATAACACCTGTTTATTAAGTGCATTTAAAACTCTCAATTTTATTCAACATCTTTTACAACTAGTCTTTATTCTGGGCATTCCTGAAAAAAAAATTAAATAAGGTGTTTTATTCACTTAATTTTATTTTTAAACTAACAATACTTTTTAATGAATGGCAAATATTCATTAGGAATTAGACATAAAACTCCTCTGAGTTGTCATAATGTGAATTCTCTGCTGATTCAAGAATTACTGTAGGTTCCGCAAGGGCTCTGTTTTGTTGTGTTGTTTTGTTTTCAAGTTTTATTTAAATTCTAGTTAGTTAACATACAGTGAATTTTAGTTTCAGGTGTAGAGTTTAGTGATTCTCTCTTTATGCTCTCTCTGTCACCACAAGTGAAAGGCTCTGTTTTTAAAGTAAGTGCATGATGATAACTTTGGGTACTTCTGCTTCAGACACACTCATGCTTGTGGTGGACAATGCTCCTGTTGAAAAGAGTTAGAGGAGTTAGATGAAATATGGCAACTCTCTTCTTGGAAATGGTGAGGAGCAGTTTAGGTTAAGATGCTGGAGAAGAGGAATCACAGAGAGAAATGTTAGAAGCCAGGAGACAAACAATTAGCACAGTGCTTCAGCCAGAAACAGACTCACACAAATATACCAATTGATTCATGATAAATGGTCTATAACTGAGGCATAGGGAAAAGAATGACCTTCTCAATAGATGTTTCCAGGTAAATTTGATAATTATATAAGAAAAAATTAACCTTGACTCATACTTCACACCATAGAAAAGTATTTATTTCAATTGGATCACCAGTCCAAATGTAAAGGATAAACCAATAACCTTCTAAAATAAAACCTACTAGAGCATCTTCATGACCTCAGGGTATACAAGGTTTTGTGAAATGGGATGCAAAAATACTAGCTGTAGAAAAATTAATTGTACTACATTAAAAATGGAGACCTTCTGTTTATTAAGTAGTATCATTGAAATAGTGGAAATAGATGTCATACAGATAGGATAAAGGACTGGTATTTAGAAAATATTAACTTGAAAAAATCAATTAAAAAAATCACCCAATAGAAAAATGGTCAAAAGACTTCAAAAGACATTTTACAAAGACATATATCTACATAGTCAATAAACAATTTGAAATAGTTACTTATTCTCATTAATCATCAGGGGAGTGAAAATTTAAATGGCAAAAAATACCACTACATATACACCAAAACAGCATCCAAATGAAAGGATTGAGAATACCAAATATTGGTTGGGATGTAGAGCAACTGGAATTTTCTTACACTGCTCATGGTGTATAAACATTAAAAACATTCTTGAGATCTGTTTGGCAGTATATACCAAAGTTGATCATGTGCACACTTGGACACATCGATTCCACTGCTGCATATATGCCCAAAGGAAATATGTGTATTTGTTCATCATAAGACATTTAAAAGAATGTTCACAGAACTATTATTCACAATAGGCAAACACGGGAAGTGACCCAAATGTCAAACAGCAGTATCATGGACAAAACACATTTCATGTATCTCTTACAGTGGATTATTATAAAGCAATGAGAATGCAGAATATATTGCTACACAAATAACATGTGTTGAGTGCTATCAGCTAGGACAGTGATTGCAGGAGTAGTGACAGAGAGAGCATGAAGTAGTAGATGCTGGTAGTATTCTCTTTCTTCAATTTAAAGCTGGTTACAACGGGTGAATAGTTACTGAGCTGTGTGATATACTTTAGCCAAAAGCTTTACCTAAAAAGAAAAAAAGATGGTGTATTTTGCTGAGCAAAATAAGTCAATCAGAGAAAGACAATTACCATATGGTTTCACTCATACGGGGAATATAAGAAAAGGTGAAGAGGATCATAGGGGAAGGAAGGGAAAACTGAATGGGAAGAAATCAGAGAGGGAGAGAAACCATGAGAGACTCTAAACTATAGGAAACAAACTGAGGGTTGCTGGAGGGGAGTGGGTGGGGGGATGGGGTAACTGGGTGATGGGCAGTAAGGAGGGCACGTGATTTGATGAGCACTGGGTGTTACATGCAACTGATGAATTATTGAACACTACATCTGAAACTAATGATGTACTCTATGTTGGCTAATTAAATTTAAATAAAAAAAAGAAAAAGAGAGGGTATCCCTTTTTCCAGGAAAATGACAGCAAACTAATTCCTCTGTTTAGTGGAAAAACAAAAACAAAACAAATAGTGCACTATATATTTCAAGGTACAGTCATCATGGGTAAGCTTGATGTATTTAGGAGTTATCAACAGCAGCCAGTAATTAAAAGACCACAGCTTTAATAGAATCTTTTAATCAAATATCATTGATACTTGAGATACTGGTGTCAAGAGGAAGAATTTCTTTAGTTCTTTGGTTTCTCTAATCTCTAGAGGCTTTGGAATTTTTCAGAACACAGTTATTTTTTGACTTCTTCCACCTTTTCTCCATTTCCCTTCACCCAAAGGAGCCGTTCAGGGAGAAGTACATGAGAACCTTGGAAGTTACTTCAGAAACTGGTCTTCCTCATTTTCCCTTCACCTCAAATTTCCATCTTATGAAAGTTTGAGCGTTTCTCTTGGGAGTTTTGGGGAAGTGTAGCATTGGCGTACTTTAAAATTTCATCAGGAGTAAATATACATTTAAAACAATTACTTTGTGATCCAAAGTTTAGCACCCAACTAAGGCCCACTAACAATCAACAGATGAACTGTATCAATACCTTGAAAAGAGAAGTGTGAGCATTTCTCAGCCATCCTTGGCCAAAGATTTCTTGGACTTGTGCCATTGCTGTGAAAGGTCTATTTTCAGGAAACTGTGCCTCAGGTCCTATAATCTGCTCAAGCTGCCTCATTTGTGAATAATTGGAAGATTGAGAAATTCTGATTCCATCCAGCTGGAGGATTTTCAGTAACAACTGCAAAAAACTTTCCAAAGGGTCTTTATGTTTCCACTCTTTCTCTACCATAGTCTGCTCTTAATGCAGTAGCCAGAGATTTTTTTTACTGCCATGCATATAACTCTCCAATAATTTTCTATCTAATTTATAATCTCAATACTTTCCATGACTATAAAACTGTAGTGCTCTAGGCAGTGGTATGCCGGCAAATATTTAACAACCAAATCTCTGGGGGAAGGGAATCTTGGATGTGTAGCATTTGCTGATTTCCATGTAAATGGTCCCACCATGCCTGAAGTTAAGGTGCCAGTGGTTCAATAGTAGGCTCACAAAATTCCTGAAATTTTTATAAAAAGCTCATGTAACACTGTGTGAGCTGGTTTCAGCACACCACCATATCTAGGCTATCTCTCTGACCTGGTTTCCTTCCATTTCCCCCTTGTTCACCCGACTCCAGGCTTCTGGCTTCTCTCCTGTTACTCTCTAGTCATTACCCTACTTTTTTCTTCTTACGATTTTTCACTCTATGATGTTAGAATGTCAGGTTTGTGGAGGCAGGGATTATATCCTCCAAACCTAAAGAGTACCAGACTCCTAAAAGATGTTTAATCAATACTTACTGAGTAAAAGAATAAATGTTATATTCATTAGCATGCCTTTATCTACATTTAGAAAAGTATTTAGTTGTCATATTGAAAGGCAAATAAATTATAGTAATTATAAGAGCCATAGAGTACGTGTGCATAGCCATGATTATCAAAGTCAAGTTGGGCAGATACTAGGTGCATGTATCTGTTACTAAGCTCAGTATATCCATAGGTTCTCAAAAAATGGCTTTACTGGAAATATTTGGTGCTGCCAGACTAGCCAGTAGGATGTCACCACCACTTAGCAGTAGGAAGGAATCTTTGGGGGCAAAAGTTTCAAGCATATTAACATTCTCAGAAGCAGAATTACAAAAAGTAATGGGCTTAAGGAATAATATCTGGGGCTGTGGGCCAACAGTGTGTTTTCACATATGGTCAGCAAGGAAGAGATGCTGTGTCATGTGTCATGCTTTGCAGTCAGGTCACTGGGAGAGAAAATTCCAATACAACATTAATGAATAGGGGAGATTAATTTTTCCCAAGTTTTTGCAGCATACCACCCACATTATAATCCTAAAGAATGAACAGCTGTGAAATGTTTCCAACTCCTGAGCCTAATTTGTTAAAAACTAATCAGAGATATATGAATGAGAAGAGGTAATCAGTGGTTAACCAAAATAAAAGAGAAGCAGATATTTTGACTTTGTCCTGAGGTAGGTTATCCTCTTACTCGCAAATTCCTGTTTTCATGCCGTTAGTTTGGCTGTAAGCATTGCTGAAACATTGACAAGGAAAAAATGGCTGACCATATAGCTATGAGTTGCCCATGGAAGTGTTCATCTGTGGGTAGAAGAATGTCCTTCAGTGATGTATTTGTTCTAATACTATCAAAGTGTATTTGATCAAGTCAGGGAGTAAGGGCCTATGTGCTTCCTCTCAGAGGGCACATATTAGAGAAATAAAGAGAGAGAGAAATTCCATCCTGGTATGTTTAGAAGCATTTGTATACTGGTAAACTTTTTTATGGAATATGAAGTTAACCCTTCAGAAATAATGTAATCTCTTTAAGGGATACAGATATTATCCATTTTTAGCTTCAACTGTGTAGGCAATGCTCAGTGGCTTAGGACAAAAATCCTCTTTATCCCTCCACATCTTATGATATAAGAGCCATTAAAAATTAGTTCCAGAAACTGGCAAAAGTGATGCAAAGTAGATATGAATTAGGAAAAACAACATTCTCAGAACACCTCTCTGTACCTGCAGGTGGATATATGATCCAATAGCACCTCCGTATACATCTCCCAGTGAGATATCCAGACTATAAGTAAGGTTTATCTTTTCTTCACCAGATCCCCAATGCTGAGCCTTGAAAATGAGGAATGTATGCTTGTGTGCAAAATGGGAGGTTCTTACTTCATCCCCAAACATTTACAAAAAGCTAAATGGAGAAATTGATCTAATCCGAGCAAATATATTCTCATTCTTAGGAGCTCTCTGCTTTTCAATTTTCCTGCCTTCTGTTGAGGTCCCTGGAAAGAAATAAGAAATGGAACTGTTCTAAAATACTTTAAATGTATCCCAATAGACAATATATATATTTTTTAAATTTTATTTATTTTATTCATGAGAGACAGAGAGAGAGAGAGGCAGAGGGAGAAGCAGGCTCCCAAGGAGCAGGGAGCCCGATGCGGGACTCGATCCCAGGACCCTGAGATCATAACCTGAGCCGAAGGCAGACGCTTAACCATCTGAGCCACCCAGGCGCCCACCAATAGACAATATTTTTAATGTTAAAAGAGTTAAATACTATTAAAATATAATAGTGCTGGTAACATTATAATAAAATAGATCCATTTATTCTCTGCTGGTGAGAGTGCAAATTAATACAGATTATCTCAAAGAGATTTGTGATGTATATCATAACTTGTAAACATTTAATTTTTCAATGCAAGATTAGGCATTCATCTATCCTAATGAGATAATTAGACTTGCTTGCCTAATTTATGTAAAATTACTATTGACAGTTTTGTTTAAAATCTTAAAAAGCTGGAAACAGAGTAGGATATAAAAGCTAGAATACTTTATCATAATAATATTATAGAGTCAATAGAAATGTGCTTACAAAAATGTTGTCTTATAAACAATATAAGTGGGCACCTGGGTGGCTCAGTTGATTAAGTGCCTTCGGCTCAGATCATGATCCCAGGATCCTGGGTTGGAGCCCCTGGTCATGTTGAGCTCCCTGCTCAGTGGGGAGCCTGCTTCTCCCTCTCCTCCCTGCTCCTGTCCTCTTTCTCACTATCTCTGTCACTATCTCTCTCTCAAACAAATAAGTAAAATCTTTAAAAAAAAACAATATATAAGTTGAATCAATATAAATGGATGACCTATATGCAGCTAAGGCCACAGTGTCCCTCAGAGATCTAGTTAAACTTGACTTAAGCCTGTGTCTAAGGCTCTGTGAGAGTCCAGAGACCTTCTGCTTGCTTTCTGTAGATTGTACACCTCACTTCATCATGCTGTCTTCAACTGTATTCCCCTTTTGTCCTGAACCACTGGACTTAGATTGGTTTCCACAAAACACTCATTCACAGCAAATACTTGTGTTGTCTGAATCTGTGTTGAAGACGTAGGTGGGCAGGGAGCACTGGGGAGGAGAAATTATAGGGAGGGTTACATATTGTAACATGATGTTCTGCCATCTCCTGGATCCGCTTTACCTTCTCTTCCTTTCATTTCTCTCCCAACCACTGAAAAAAAAAAAAAGGCAGAAGAAAAGAAAGTCCTTCCTTAGTCCCATGCAGTGTTAAACCAGCCTTTTTACCCCAATTGGGTATGAGAAGGGCTTTCTTCTCAGTACATGGTCTGTTCCTGCAAACTTTTTTGATCTAAACACTTTTCTCCCCTGAATTTCTAATAGATAATTACTAATAGAGTGATTAGTTCTAAGCAATAGATATATTTATTGATATTAATCTCTCATTGTTTACTCCTCCTTTTCTGAGACCCCCTGTGCTCTCACTTGCAAGCACATTTGTTGTTACTCTAACCTGCTGCGCAAATGCTTCTTTCCTTCCCTGCTGTTTCATTTGTATTCACTCCCTCTAGAAGGATGATATCCATATAAAGTAAGACTGTTCTTTGATTAAGAGTATAGAGATTGCTGTAAACCCATGTTAGAGTCTCCTAAATATTTTAAAATTCCGTTTGAAGGAAAAAATAAGTTATATACACATAAACTAAAGACTGAAGGAAACACATCAAGATAGTAACAGTGGCTGTAGCAGATTAATATAATCATTAGTGATTTTTGTTTTATTTCTTATATTTTTTAAACATATGTGTGGTGTGTGTGTGTGTGTATGGAGATATATATATATATATCCACACTTTCAATTAGAGGGAATAAAACTAGTAACTAAATAAAATGAAGGATATTTTATCATAGGATTGCACACATAGTATTAGACCATTGATAGATTAATATTCTGATGGTTATTTAGAGTAATTATGTATTCTGTTTTAAATTCAGAAGTATGCTTACTCAGAAATAAGTATTTATTCTCTTGAAACCTAAGAACCTCCAATAAACAGGAAATAAAAAACTTAAGCTCCAAACCTTGGCATGTTCCAAGATGCAATGCAAATAGCAAAGTAAGTTCCAAGGTAATTTTCACATTCTCAAGTAAATGTATTATTTTCTTGATCTTTTCGTTATGAAATCTTTTTGTAGCTGAATATCTTATGGAATTATGCTAAGCTTTCAGCTGCTCTGCTTTGGTGCATAATGTTTGCAAGTCTTTTCTAAGCCAAACCACCTATATTATGCTGTATCACTACACATTAGGTGTCATTAAATATCTATTTCATTTATCACAAATTTCGACAGGTCTGCCGTAAATCGAAGACCTGGTTTAAAATTGCTCAATATGGGGCTGTCACTTAGTATTAGACCAGGGAAAAGGCGATATGCTGGCATGTAAAGACCTTAAAAAACAATTTTCACCTGTTGTTAAGAAAACAAAAATTGACTTTCATGTTGTGAATTTTAATGAAAAAAAGAAAAAGAAATTATGTGGACCTTGTTTTGAAAAGGCATTTATGGAACTCGGGAGTTCATTCCTACTTTTTCCTCCTTGCTGTCATTTGTCATCTCTCGATACTAATCTAAGAAGAATTTTGCAAGGGATATAAATGGTAAATAAACCAAGTGTGAACAACCCAGTATAACTTCTTACACAGGATACTTGCAGGAAGTAAGGAGGTCGTATGATAAAAGAATAGAATTAGATGCATCTTGTTTAAATTCTGCATGCCCTTGTTCCATGACAACAGTCATAAAAGGTTAAAAAGGTTTGTGTAAATTTTTCTGCAGGTATTTCAGGTTGATAATTAGGGGAATATTATGAATACCTGAATTGTAATTATTAAATTAATCTTTTTTCTCTTCGATTATCCCCACCCTAATTTCTGCCAGTTCTTCTTCAATTATACATTCAAAAGAAAAAAAAAGTGTTTCATTGTGACTTCTATACATTAAGCTAGGAGTTTAAGTTCAAGTAGGAGAACTACTTGAAACATTGCCCTCACTCCACTTCATTTAAGAAAATCTCATTTTATTTCAGTACCTAAATCAAGCCCCATTATTTACAGGATATCTTCCCCATCCTCAGGTGATGCTCTGATTTTCTATCACCAAACCTATTCCTGTGTGTGTCCACATACAAACATGTATGTGTACATATATGTATGTATATTTATGTGTACATATACATACACACAGACTGGGTATGTGTGTAAGCGTTCTTGATTTAAAAACATTTTTAATCTTTTTGATGGTATGGATTATACTATATGTCTTTGGTCTTTCTGCAATACCCTTTAAAACTGGAAAGGGTATGCAAAATGCTTAACCACTGATTCAGCATGGGCCTGGACCTGTCAGAACAGATTCTTGTTACCAATACCCAGTACCCATGCTATGTGAACAAATTAAATATCAGCTTTGCTATAAGGTACTTATATGTGTATATTGCATGGTTTAAAAAAATAAAAAGGAACAAAGTAAAAGTACTTTTCATGAATATGTGCCACTGGACTATAATTTAATAGACTTTTATGCCTAGTAAAGTTTCCAAGACATAGACCATATGGCCACCTTCTGACAGAGAAGGCATGGTCAAGTTCCATGGAGGCAAACCATCTGCATACAATTGTTTGAAAGCTGAACTGGCATCTCTGGCATTAGCATAAATCACAAGCAGTCAATATGTATTTGAATTATCAACAGTAACAACAAACTGGAAATATTTATTGTATGTCTACTTTGTGCTTGGGACAGCGCTAAGGATTAGGAGGGATATGTGATGTGTAATCTGTGATTCAAGATGTTGTGGAAATTCCCACAAGTCATGTGATACAGTTTGATGCAAGGCAGCCCTTAAAAGAAAGCCTTGAGCTGAGAGATCCTGTGGTTCAGCAATAAATACCTCAAGAGCAATTATATTAACAAACCAAGTCATAGTACAAATTGTTTTTGGTAACTTTCGCTTCTCATTCTTCCTCATACAAAGGTACAAAAGTTAAACTTGTGCTGTTGGTTCTCTCTCCCCCTCTCTCTCTTTAACTTTGCAGCAGTGACAATTTATGGATTCAATAATTTCTCACATTCTACTCGAGAAATGTTTCTTTATCCAAAGGTTAACTCCTTTAGGAGTACAAACCTCTAAATTTTCTCTGTTGCTGTATTAGTTGGTACAACTAGATTCACTAGACACATAAATCTATCAATTTTCTAGTCTATAACAGTGTAATCCCTAAAATCTCATAGATATAAATGGAATTGCTAATTTTTAATAAATCTACAGAAACAGGTAATAGTGTCATGGGCCCCCAGTTGCAATCATTTTAACTGTAATGATACCACAGGGAGTCACTTTAGGTCATAAAATTTACTGATCAGGATACAGATGTTAACCCCCAAAGTATTTTATAACTTTTCCCTTTTTTGCTACTTTAACATATGAATTCTAGGCATGATTTCTCATTGAAAACTGATTGTAGATAGAAAAGAAAAAAATAAATTAGAAGTTTTTCCAAGTTAGTACTTGCTTTTTTTTTTTTTGGGAGTCTAAAATAAATATATTTTTAGATGAAAGCAACTACAACAGTGGTGGGGGGTGGGAGGCGTGGGGTAGCTGGGTGATAGTACTTGCTTTTGAAAGAAAACCACACTTAAGTAATATTCAAGTTATTTTAAAAATGCACATTAGTACAAATATTGGTTACTTGAAATTTAAACATTTGGGAAAAGAAGGAAATTATTATTTCTATTTTCATTTTTTACAAAAAATGTACATTTTACAACAGAAATGTATTTTTCTAATGAATGATAAACATATGCTTTTGAAACATTCTCTAAATATACAATTAAAGATTTTAATTTACTTAATTACAAAATATTTTTGTATTGTTCTTTAAAAACAGAGTAATATACCTTCATTTGATATTTTTATTCTCTCATTGTGAGTTTTATCAATATGTTTAAAATACTTATCATTTGTCCATGATAGCTATCATTCATCCATATATTAAGATGAATTGAAAATATTGCTTTAGATGTATCTCAAAGGATTTTTTCCACCTCTGCAGTTGTATATAGAATGACCTCTGAAAAAATATGACTATAATCACCTTTTAAAGAAACTTAAGGAATTGGTTAAAAAAATGAAATTATCAAGAGTACTATAATGTAACATTTCAATAAAATAATTTGAAAGGTATGAGATGAAATTCATTCTGAATGAATGCTTACACTGTAGTATTGAAATCTTTAAAGTCTTTGAGTTTCACAGAATGAATTTTGGGATTTCCTGGGCTAAGCTCAAAGTGGGTATGTGACAGAAGGGATGGATTAGCTGAGTTCTTTGCTATTTTTTTATAATCAAAGCCAAAATAAATATAGCAGTTGAAATCAGTATTCCTTCATTTATCTACTCTTACCAGAAATGCACACACAAATCAGGTACCGGTCAGCAAAATACAGATCTGATAACATTCCTTTTTCTTTTGTGAACAGCTTATGGTAATATTCAGACTGCTTCTCTATTTTTATAATGTACATTTTCCTCCTTTCTATGTGGCCAAGTTGAGTTGGTAATAGATGCTAAATAAGCCATATAAAAGAAGTGCAGTATACAGTTACTTGGAAATAGGTCTTACATGACTCGTTCTAGTATAAATAAATAATATGGAAGAGAGCTCTGTGGCAGTTGGGATTCTCAAAGAGAACTCCTTAAAAAAGTAAACATTTATTATTAAAAAAGAAAGGTTCTAGTAATCTTGACAAGAAGATTGGTTTTACTGGTCAGGTCAGTACCCTTATGAAAATTAAATGCTCTGTTATACAACAGAATCTATGCTGAAACTACAAGATGGATCACAACATGTTGAGAAATACGTGAATATACTCTTCTACTCTCCATAAATATTTATTAACAGCACACATGATTTTGAGAAATATATTCCGAACAGCAACTCATACATGCCATATTCAAGATGTTGGAGAGAAGTATATGCCTTCCTTTGATTAACTCATTGAAAACAGGATTGAAATTTCTAGAGTCAAAATCATTACTACCATCTCCGACTTAGCCGCTAATGACTGGGCAATAGCTATTAGAATTTGGCAGACTAAGTAATATTATGTTGACCTTTGGAGAAGTAAAATATTATTCACTAGTTCTCGTCCTGACACTGTGTTTGGATACAGGGTTGTCTTTTTTGCTTAGCAGGGCCACGTGTATGAATATCGCTGCCTGAACCTTTCATGTGTATGAATTATTCATTCGTTTATTGTTATCCAGTCGTTTATCTATTTATGTCTTCCCATAACCTTATTCCTTAAGACATTTGAACAACATATAGGCAATATGGTTTGAATTCTGTCTTGGAACTTGGCAAAACGATTCTACTATGGCCTCCTTTTAAAAGGTCCTGCCAGAAAATGCGATGAAAAGGCGAGCAGTTTTAGCCATGCAGATGTTTTATTGCAGTGGTTCCAAACGCCCACGAGGAAGCTAAAACAGCTGGATGCTTGAGTTAAAATTTTCTCTTTTCGGCAGATTTTTGTTGTTTGGACAGACATTGTGTCAATGAAAAGCCTTTGGCTTTTTGTTTAATCTCTTGGAATATATGAATGCAGATATGTGAGGCCAGATTGACAGGCATCTGATTTAAATCAGTGTTCCTGTCCTGACCCCTTTTAAAAATGATAAAACTCTTCCTCCCAAATCATAGGAAATGTATTCAATTGGATGGACCAACATAAAAAGAATTTATTCTAAAGGACCTAATTCTCAGGACTTAATTTTCAGGTTTCTCTTTTCCAGACAGGTTATTTTCTTTGAATTATCATTTTAATTCATGGATTAGTGACAAAAAGACTGTAGCATATGAAAAGATAGTCTAGTAATTATAGGCTTCCCTACAGACTGAAACAGTGTATCACATTGTACACATAAAAACATGAAAATGTTTGAGATATTATTTTATGTTGAGAAACAATTTAATTATTTAGAATGTGGTTTTATTTTTTCATATGCAGCCAATCATATTCTATTATTAAAAACAGTTGCCATGGTTTCTACTTTGGAAAATTATATTTATGGTATTATGGCAACATTGTGGAGGTTTTGCTTTCACATTAAAAAGAAAAAAAAAGATCGAATAAAATTAGTTTCCCAATAAATTAAATTGTGCCACACAAATATATTTATAATTAGAGTTTATTAGAAATATCCTATATCAATCCAGTTTGCATTTTGAAAATTCTCAAATTAGAAAAATATCCTCTACTTTTACTTCATCTTTTCTCAAATTAGGTCTCCTTCATTTTTCACATTTAAATGTTTAAGGATAATCTGAAAACATTCCACGTGGGATTGCAGTATAAAATCTGCAGGGACAGAGGGGGCTTGGCCATGCCTCTGCTTGAAATAAAGCGAGGAAAGCATGCAGGCCAGAAGTGTACTCTAGAATGCAATACCTGATTAATAAGTTGGGGTATTTTAATTTTCTTCAGCATTTGCTTTCTGTGCCCATCAGACCATATTGCTTTCCTTCCTTTGCACCCTTCTTTCCAGCAAATTTATAGTAATAGTATACCATTTCATTCTACTTAAATTGCTACCTAGTTCACATTTGATCCTCAGAACAACCCTGTGAGGCACGTTTTATGGACCCATTTCAGAGTCTAAGAAAGCACTTCTAAGGGAAGCTGAAGCAATTCGCCCATATCAGGGCTGGTGGGTGGTGGAGCCATGACTGGATTCAACACTGCGGGTTCCCTGACCATTTTGCCGTATGCTTGTTCTAATGTGATATCCTCTCATTTAGCAATACTGGGCTTAAGTTATATGGACAACTAGTTTAAACATGATTTTGACCTTTTATCTAACAGTTTTTGAATCTTCTGTGCTTTTCCTCATAGTTTAAGAACATGTGCTTTCTAAATCAGGAAACTCCTGATGCTTAGGTCTGACCGTGGCTGACACTGAGAACAGACCCAAGAGTGAGTGACAGTTCCGAAGAGGATAGAGGCACCCAAAGCCAGAAAAGAAACAAAGAAGGCTGTCAATTCTTTAGTTGTACTATGCTTCTAAAGACGGAGTTATTAAAAACCAAAGCTAGGTGGGCGTCTGGGTGGCTCAGTTGGTTAAGCGACTGCCTTCAGCTCAGGTCATGATCCTGGAGTCCTGGGATCGAGTCCTGCATCGGACTCCCCGCTCGGCGGGGAGTCTGCTTCTCCCTCTGACCCTCCCGCCTCTCATGCTCTCTCTGTCTCATTCTTTCTCTCTCAAATACATAAATAAAATCTTAAAAAAAAAAAAAAAAAAGAACAAAGCTAGGGATTCCTGGGTGGCTTAGTCAGTTAAATGTCTGCCTTCACCTCAGGTCATGATCCTGGAGTCCCAGGATCTGAGCTCTACCTGTGGCTCCCTGCATAGCGGGGAGTCTGCTTTTCCCTTTCCCTCTGCCCCTCCCCAGTTTGTGCTCGCTTTCTCTAACTCTCTCAGTCTCTCTCTCAAATAAATAAAATCTTAACAAAATTTAAGAAAATAAAATAAAAACTAAAGCTATACTACAGGATTGGTAGTACAAATTGGTACAAAATTGGTTGTAGATTGGTACAAAATAGGTAGCTGAGATATAGAGCAAAATGTCACACACTTTCTATCTTGAGTTTCACCATTGCTCCAGAAGGCAGGCAGGGAAGTCACCTTTCTTGAGTGTTTACTATTTGTCTCAGGCACTATGCCAAGTATTTAACTATCTATTAGCTCATTCATTCGATCTACAGAAAGATATATAAAATTGACATTATTATCCCCACTTTACTGATAAAAAGAGACCAAGAGGCTCAGAGAGGTTAATGTTATTTTTAGAAATTAATAACAGATAAGACTTTTTAAAGCATTGACTATGTATCATGTACCATGCTAATAGGGATTAACTCATTTATTCTTTATCACAACTTTAAAAATGAAGTAGTATTTCTCCATTTTCAGATAAAGAAAATCCAAAGTTTAGGGTTGTTAAGATTCTTCCCAAGCTCAAATGGGAGAGATTGATTTTGTCAATTCAACCATATTGTCTTTCACAGAAAGCAAAAAAATAAGTATGTAGGACAAGGTAAAATCATTTACCTGCACAAGGAACATCAGAGGAAGAGTAACTAGCTGCTCGGTGGAACCAGGACTCCTAGAGAATGGAGTTGTCTGGAGCCCTCATGGCACCTTCTCTTTCTAATGATACAGCTAGTACTGAGCAACTTGATTCCACATGACACCTTACCAGGCTTGAAACGACTTCATTTTATGAATTACCTTTGTGTTCACTCTAAGACTTGTGGTAAATTCTGGAAGAAATTTCCCACCCTGATGTAATATCTCTTATCCTATATCCAGAGGCTCCTCTGCTGCTTTTTTAGCACCTCAAATGCAGAGTTAGCAGAGAGAGTGAAAGACTCAGATTAGGCAATGTACTATTTTAAAAATACATTTTAGAAGAATAGTTGCTGGAAAAAGACTTAACAGTTTTTGAATTTCCTATAATTTTAAATTGTTGTTTGGAACTTTAGTGATTCATAAATTACAAATATATCCAGATTTACCCTGCATTTGAATATCTAAAAAAAAATCAAGTAAGTTGGAAATATCACCAGATTTCTCCTCAAGGTCAAATACATACATTAAACACACACATATATATATATTAAATACATGTAATTTATGTACATACATATAATTTAAAATATCTGAATATTTCCTAGCATATGAACATACTGATTGGCAAGCAAGCTATGGGTTTTTATAAAAAATAAAAGCATAATATTTGAAATGCAAATATATTATTTTGCTATGAATAAAAGGACAACCTAGACAATTACTCCCTGAATAACTGAATGAACTACATTAAGATATTAAAACATGAAACACACACAATGAAGAGAAAATAGATATAAGAAAAACTCATTAATCCAGCAGCATTTCAAAATATCAATTTCAACACTGAACAAGAGAAATAATACCAATATAGTCTTTAAAATTTATTATGTTCTCCATAGAAGTATATTTTCTAGCTATACCAACCCTATTTGCATTGCAAGGTCAAGAGAGCAAAATACAATTAGAGCCTGAAATCTATGTAGTCAAATGGGATGAAAAAGATGAATACAGTTGTAAGTTTTCAAAGATGTGTTTTAATGAGAGCACCAAAAACCACAAGGATGCAATTGAGCTCAGCCATGGAAATATGAAAGTTTCTGTTACATTTATGGATCCTCAATTTAACAAAACATAAAAGTATTTTCCCTGCAGTGATTATGCGTCTTGAGTATCCTTTGGGTTAGCCTTTTTGCAATATTTCAACTTGCTTTGGCTTATTTCGGAAGGTAATCATTCATAGTTCAGGTGTATTGGGTCCCACGTCAGAAGCCAAGTGCTGTCTCAAGAGGTGGGTGTGAAATATGGTCTTGCAGAAAGATCCTGCAATTAAGGCTGTCTTCTCATTTAAAAACATTGCCGATACCAATCTTCTGAACAGCAAAGTGATATGATTTATAGAATGCTTGGAAAATGTTCTGTGCCCATTTTCAAAGTTTACCTTTTACATACCCCTTGATGAATTTGGGATGTGAATTTTCATCAAATTCATACTTTTGCATTTAAGGGCAAACAAGATCAAAGAGTTTGGTAACCAAATGAAAACCCCAAAATCTCAGAAAATAATTTAAATCCCTTGTGTCACAGGGATTTGAATTTTAGGATAAAGTAGTCAAGTTTAATATTAAAAACCTAATTTTTAGTGCTTCTCTCTTAACGTTCACGAGGAGATTGCTTAAGCAATGATATTGGAAGAAAAGATTTTAAGCAAATGCACAAGAGCATTTCAGCCCTGAAATAAAGATACAGCTATTCAAAAGCATCAGAGGAAAATGCTTTTTTCCATCTTTCACCTTCACTGTGTGCTTTTTCTACATTTGAAAATATTTTACACATTGAGTTCCACTTCTTCAACAGTTGTTATAGCTCCTTGATCCTTTTCTCAGCATGGAACCTGACTCAATCTCAAAGATAATATCTTTCAGATGGAAATATTCCTCTCACTGATATCAAATAAATTTCCAGTGTGAAATTGACACCCCAAGTTTTATTTAAAGAAGGAGGAAACTGCCCTAGCATATCCAAAAAGAATTGGCACAGGTATGTGACTTTATACAAAGACGAAAGTCAATGAACGAGAAGTCTCCTTTGGTTCATTTGCAAGCAAGGCATTATTTTCATTGGAGGAAGCATTTTAAAGATTGGGAAGAAGAAAATATGCCTTTGTCAACTATGAATTTTAGCTGCTATTTTTTTTTTTCTGCAAGCCCCCTGTAGGGCAAGAGTAACCTCAAAGCTCTCTGGAGAGATGAGGTATGAACAAATTGTACATTGAGATAAATTTGAATAAAGAACATTTACTAAAATAAAGTGAATTGAACACCTTAAAAAATCTCAGTCTAATGCTTAATGGTACATTTGAGGAAAAGACAGCTTGCAAATGTGGCATGAAATAAACAGATCATCACTTAGAAACATAACACTCACTAACCCTAGAGACACAATTGAAGTTCATCCCAAGTACAGGGCCTGGGAGTTTGGCCAAGAAAATTATCTCATGGGGTCTAGGGCTTGATTTGTATTTCACATAATATGAAGTGGCATTCATTACCTTGTAATCGATATGCAGATAAGAAGAAATTATTTATGGCACAATTAACTGGGAAGGAAAGAGTACCATATATGTACATATGGGAAAACTGAGGGTTTTTGACAGGACCATAAACCATAAAGAGACTTTGACAGCGATCAGACCTCTGAGATAAGCTGCTGCCTTGGAAATTCATCCAGCTTTATGCACTCTAATGTATTTGTAATCATCTTTTAGTGTCATGCTTCAAGTGTAAAATGGATGTTTAGGAAATTTCCCTCCCCTACAAAAAATATTTAAAGTTTTGATTTTTTGAAACACTAGAAAAGTGTTTCCAAAATGATCTCCTTAGAATATAAATTCTATGAGATGTTAATTATCAGTTTGGGAGATGCTTCATTGAAAAAGGAAATAGGATTCCTCAGAGTCTTTAATATTCTAATATATATTGTGATTCTCCAAGAAGAGGATAAATTGTATAGTGTTTAGTATTTCTTATTTAATTATTGAATTACAAAACCATCTTCTTTGGCATGCCTCTTTGAGAAACAACCTGAAAATAAAAAGAAAGAAAGAAAACTGGAATGACTTTTTTCAGAACTTCATTAATATGCACTGCAATGTGTTTGCCTTCTGCATCAAACCAAGTGCATTCCATACAGTAAGGCCTTCTTTAATTTATTTCACTTTCCTTAGCGAGAAGGAGGGCCCTCCATCCTTGCACAGAATTCTTTCAAGGATGGGAACTCCAGTTGGTAGGGTAGCCAGTTTGATGAACTTCTTCCCCATTGAGTCAGTTGATACCAGCCCCCCCTTACCCGGCAGATCTCACTGGCTCAGTTACCCAATAAGCATCAGACCACCAGAGTCTGCTCTGGACTTGCAGGTCTTCCAGTGCTGGTTGTGCCCACACAACAGATAACTGGAAATTCAGAGCCTTATGTTCCGAGGCATGAACTGCAAAGATAAATAGTTCATAGAAATACTTCTGGTATGAAGGATCACTATAAAAGACTATTGACAACATCTCATTAACTCTTGACATGCTTCATTTTAGTGTGTCTTTACCCATGTAGATTTCCTCACCTGGAAGGCCAATCCTTTCCACATTTGTTTTCCAAACACCTTTTCTATTTTTATTTTTATTTTTTAAATTTATTTTATTTTATTTTATTTTTTTAAATTTTATTTATTTGACAGAGAGAGTCACAGCGAGAGAGGGAACACAAGCAGGGGGAGTGGGAGAGGGAGAAGCAGACTTCCTGCCAAGCAGGGAGCCCAGTGCGGGGCTCGATCCCGGGACCCTGAGATCATGACCTGAGCTGAACGCAGACGCTTAATGACTGAGCCACCTAGGCGCCCCACCTTTTCTATTTTTAATAGCAATAATAGAAATGCCTGAAAGATGCGAAATGTTTATTATATATTAAGAATTGTGCAAAACACTTTGAGGAAGTATCTTTTTTTGAATTAATTTCTGAAAGTATAATAAAACTTTATTTTAAATGCTTAAAAAAATTTAAAAGCACAACCACCAGCATATGCATTACCCTGGATTTATAGATCTTAAAAATGACGTCAGTTTTCTTTCATTTTTTAAATAAAAGAAATAAAATACTCTAGCTAAATATGAAGTCTTTTTTTATCCACCTTCTCATATCTTATTCACCTCCCCATTCCAAGAGGCAAAAACTATCATGAATTTATTGTATCTCCTTACATTCATATTTATAGATTCTTATGCATGAATATGATTTCAGGAAAAATATATGGCATTATTTCATGTGATTTTCATAAAAACCCATACAAATCATACCATATTATACATACATCATTTTGACACTAGCTGTTTTCTTTCACTGCTGTTTATAACCTTCTATTCATAGCAACATAGTTCAATGGTTCTTAACCTCTATTGTGCCATAGGCTCTTTTGGTAGCCTGTTGAAGCTAACAGACTCCTTTTTGGAGTAAATTTAAAAATTTCCCTTAATGAAATAACATAGGATTACAAGGAACTCAATTATATTAAAGCATAGCTAGCAAAATATTTAAAAAAACAAAGTGTAATAAAGTAACACATGTCTTTATTAATACATTAAATGACAAGATTGAGTGGATAGTCTATACTACTCTAATTTGGAGGAAGTGATGAATATAAACTATTTCTAGATGGCTGCAACTACTATAATGTTACATAAAAAAATTCATAAACTCTAAGCTTGACAGTCTCAGGTATAACTCATGCCACTTTGGTTTGTAGCCTGCATTTATTGTAGAAGAAAATGCTGAACTTTCAGTTAAAGCTTAGTGATAATAAAAATGTAATTTTATCTCCATTCAAGCTCTTAGGCCTCCTAGTTATTTATATATTCTTGATTCTAATTTTTTTCACTTCTATTAATTGGCCAGTCTGTTGTTTGATTTTTTTAGCCATTTATAGAGTCTAATAAGTTAAAATTCTTAATTCAGTAAAATATATATGTTTTTTACTTTGAGAGCTTTGCCCTTTGTGTCTTGTTTAAAGAAGGATATTTTCTTGTATTTTATTCCAATAATTTAAGATGGTATTTTTTGCTCTTAGATTTCTTATATACTGGAAATTTTTAAAATGTATCTTGTAAGGGGGGCGCCTGGGTGGCTCAGTTGGTTGGGCGACTGCCTTCGGCTCAGGTCATGATCTTGGAGTCCCGGGATCGAGTCCCGCATCGGGCTCCCTGCTCGGCGGGGAGTCTGCTTCTCTCTCTGACCCTCCTCCCTCTCATGCTCTCTCTCTGTCTCATTCTCTCTCTCAAATAAATAAATAAAATCTTTAAAAAAATGTATCTTGTAAGGAAGGGACTTAATTTTCTTTTCTATAGTGTCTTATTTAATCCTAACAATAAAGCTAACATTTTGGTAATATTACTATCCTCTTTCAAGGGGCAGATTAATCTTTCCAACAATATCAATGCTGAACAATGCTCCCTCTGGCAGGTATCTTCATTTTTCTGAATATTCCATTTGCATTCATTGTTATGGTTTTATATATGGTTTTATTCTTCTTATTTCTTGTGAGTTCATTTGCTGCTTCCAAAGATTGCAAGCATTTCGAGGACTAAGATAATGTGCTTTTTTTTGGTCTCTTAATTTCCAAAAGCAACTAGCAAAGTGGTGGGCCAAATGATTGAAATTAATATATTATAATGTGTTTTGTTTCAAAAATTTTTCCAATTTTAATAGAAATTTAGAAAAAAATTATATAGTTCATAGAAGAATTTATCCTTTGAAATAAGGGAATGGTCCCCCCCCCCTTTTTTTTTTGTTTTAAAGATTTTATTTATTCATTTGAGAGAGAGAGAGAGAATGAGTCGGCAGGGGGAGGGCAGAAGGAGAGGAAAAACAGACTTCTTGCTGAGCAGGGAGCCTGAGACTCTGAGACTCGGGGCTAGATCCCAGGACCCTGGGGTTCATGACCTGAGCCAAAGGCAGATGCTTAACAAACTGAGCCACCCAGGCACTCCTGGTTTTCCCCTTTTCTAGTTAGTTTTTCAGCAAATGACGCATTCTCACTTTCTGTATTCCTTATTCCAACATTAAAATACCTCTAAAATAATGACAGTGATTTCTACAAGCCACACCCACACACCAGGTCTCTGGTGGCACAAGAAAAAGACAATTTCTCTTCTATAGGGAAAGGGAAGGGGAAAGAGCACTTTGGCCTCTGAAATCCAGCCTTCCTCCGTATCTGGTTGGTCTTCATGCGGTCAGGACATGCACAGAGTGTCTGGCTGTGAGGACTCCTGGGGGGACAAAAGACATCCATTCTGGCATGATCTTATCATGCCCTCCTCTTCTTTGACTTGGTTACAATTTCTTCTGCTTTCTTAGGCTAAAGCTCTGTATGTGAAAGTCAAAGGAACTACATCTACTTAGAAACAATACAACAGGCAGCAGTTCTTCTCCTTTTCAGTTTCTGGAAATACTATGCTATTAACCTAAATATTATAACTTGAGAATGTTGTCACTAAAAAGAAAAAAAAAGAAAAACAATTAAAAGAAAACCACATTGGGTTTCTATTTTACTTAGGCAAAAAACTATGATTTTTCTTTTTTCGAGCATGTTTTTTCACTTTTTATTTTGAAATCATGTTAGATCTATAGAAAAGTTGCAAAAATAGTATAGAGAGTTCCTGCATAACCTTTACCCATTTTCCACTAATGTTAATATTTTCTATAACTATAGCACAATGATCAAAGATAAGAAACTGTCATTGTAATGATATCTTTAATTTACAAAAGATTCTATTCATATTTTTTTTAAAGATTTTATTTATTTATTTGAGAGAGAGGATGAGAGGAGAGAGAGAGCACATGAGAGGGGGGAGGGTCAGAGGGAGAAGCAGACCCCCCGCTGAGCAAGGAGCCCGATATGGGACTCGATCCCGGGACTCCAGGATCATGACCTGAGCTGAAGGCAGTTGCTTAACCAACTGAGCCACCCAGGCGCCCGATTCTATTCATATTTCACCAGTTTTTCCACTATATCTCTTTTCTATTTCAGGATACAATACAGGATCCCACATTGCAATTATTTGTTGTGTCTCCTTAGTATCCTCCAATCTGTGATAGTTCATCTGTCTTTCTTTGTCTTTCATGACCTTGGCATTTTTGAAGAGTACTTGTTACTTATTTTGTAGACTATAACTCATGTTGGGGTTGGTCTGGTATTTTCTCACGATTAGATTGAGGCTACATTTTTAGCAAGAATACCACAGAGGTGGCATGACCTTCTCAGTGCATCTTAACAAAGGGGTAAATGATGTCCATATGTCTTTTTACCGGGGATGTTAACCTTGAACACTTGGTTAAGGTGGTATCTGCTGGGTTTCTCCACTGTTACTGTTTTTTCATTTGAAATTAATAAATATCTTAGGGGAGATACTTTGAGACTCTGCCAATATGCTGTTTCTCCTCCGATTCTCACTAACTTCAGCAGCCATTTGTGGATGTTTTTTTCCTGCAACATTATTGTGGTATTTTAATGGTGATTTTCTCTGTCTCTCATTTCTTTGAGATTTAGTTATTTGTGTAAGTATAGACTTATTCGTGACTTGAACATTTTTTCTATGGGTTATAATCCAATACTATCATTACTTTTTATGCTTCAAATTGTTCCAGCTTTGGCCATTGAGAGCTCTTTCAGGTCGGCTCCTGTCCCCTTTTGACGTGGCCCCTTCCTTTTTGGAGCACTTCCTCAACTACTGTCCCCATCAGATGCTCCGGGCTCATCTGTGTCTTCCCTGCCACTATCCTTGAATCAACTACTTCTCCAAGGATCACGGTGTCTTTATATTGGTGGATGACATTTAGACAACAAGAGCTAGGCTTTTGGATATTAAATATGTATTTATTTATTCAAAATTGAAAATTAAATTAAAAATTAAAAAAATACATATGGTGGTTCCTATCTTGCTCTAGAAAGGGGACCATTGCATTTTGTAAATGGCTAGATTGCAAATAGGCTTTGTAGACCATGCAGTGTCTGTTACAGCTGGGCCACTCGGCTGTCGCAGCACCACGTCAGCCACAGAGAATAACTAAACTAATAGGTGTGACTAGGTGCCTATAAAACATTATTTTTTTTTATTCTTATGTTAATCCCCATACATTACATCATTAGTTTTAGATGAAGTGTTCCATGATTCATTGTTTGTGCACAACACCCAGTGCTCCATGCAGAATGTGCCCTCCTCAATACCCACCACCAGGCTAACCCATCCTCCTAACCCCCTCCCCTCTAGAACCCTCAGTTTGTTTTTCAGAGTCCATCGTCTCTCATGGTTCGTCTACCCCTCCGATTTCCCCCGCTTCATTCTTCCCCTCCCGCTACCTTCTTCTTCTTCTTCTTTTTTTTTCTTAACATATATTGCATTATTTGTTTCAGAGGTACAGATATGAGATTCAACAGTCTTGCACAATTCACAGCGTATAAAACATTATTTTAAAAAAATAGGTAGTGGGCTGGATTTGCGTCACAGGGCTTATAGTTTGCCAACCCCTGCTCTAGAATGACGAGCCGTGTGCTGATCTTCACATGTAAAAACAGTGCCAAAACCTAGTGTGTTTTCATTTTCTCTTGTCAGGAAGGTACTGGAGCATACATTACAAACTAGAAGGTACTGGAGTATACATTACAAACTGCACACTTGTGAGGAAGGTATGTTGGTATACATTACAAACTGGAAGTTTGTAAATGGAATTAGCTTGAGTATTTTTACTTTTTAAAAATTTTGAGATATATTATTGTACTCAAAATATGAAAAAATGATAATTACTATTTTCCATCGGCTTGCAATAGTTGGACATGAGGATGGTGCGGCATTTATTTATTTTCAGATGACTCAATCAAAAATTTAGGGGCGCCTGGGTGGCTCAGTCGTTAAGCGTCTGCCTTCAGCTCAGGTCATGATCCCAGGGTCCTGGGATCGAGCCCCGCATCGGGCTCCCTGCTCAGCAGGAAGCCTGCTTCTCCTCTCCCACTCCCCCTGCTTGTGTTCCCTCTCTCGCTGTGTCTCTCTCTGTCAAATAAATAAATAAAATCTTAAAAAAAAAAATTAAAGTAATACGTAGACTATGAAAGATAACTAAGTACAAAATTAATGGTACAGAAGGAGCAGGAAAGATCGGTTCCTACTTTGCTCTAGAAAAGGAGTTGGCAGATCACAAATAGGCTTTACAGACCTTGTAGTCTCTGTTGCAACTACTTGCAGGGTAGAGCCTTCTGGAAAGTTTCATGGAGGAGGTGAGGATTGAGATTGATACCAAAGAATGGACAGGACTTGAATAGCTTACAGAAAGAGAATTAAGGTTGATAATTCAGAGATAATTTGAACAAGAAAATGAGAGAGAAATAGGCTGAGAGTTTGCAGAAAGAATGAGCAGCAAACAATAGTCATAACAATTTGTAAAGGACCAAAGGAGCCAAACCTAAGTCTCCTAGCATCTCTGTTCTTCACACAGATGAATGCATGTGGCTATCTTTCAAATCACATTGCATTATTGAAGTCACTTGAAACTAAGCTTTGTATATTTAAATGGTCCTACAGAATTTTAAAAAGATCTTTAAATGGGTTAAAGATATATTTATATACAACATTATATTAGTTTCAGGTATGCAACATAATGATTTAATATTTGTGTATATTGCAAAATGATCATAAGTAAGTCCAGTTAACATCCATCACCATACACAGTTATAAAAAAATTCTTGTGATGAAGACTTTCAAGATCTACTTTTTTAACAACCTGCATATATGCAATACAGTATTATTAACTATAGTCACCCTGCTGTACATTACTTACCCACTTGTTTATTCATAACTGGAAGTTTGTACCTTTTGACCCTTTTCACCCATTTTGCCCACCCCTACACCCCATCTCCCACCTCTGACAACCACTTATCTGTTCTCTGTATCTATGAACTTGGTTTTCTGTTTGTTTGTTTTGGTTTTGGGTTTTTTTTTTTAAGATTTTATTTATTTATTAGAGAGAGAGAGAAAGAGAGAAAGAGAGAGAGAACATGAGTGGGGGGCAGAGTGAGAGGGATAAGCCGACTCCCCACTGAACAGGGAGCCTGATGTCGGGCTCCATCCCAGGACCCTGAGATCATTATCTGAGCCGAAGGCAGCCATTTAACCAACTGAACGAGCCAGGCATCCCTTGTTTGTTTTGTTTTAAGTTCCATATATAAGTGAGATCATATAGTATTTGTCTTTCTCTGTCTGACCTACTTCAGTTAGCATAATGCCCTCAGGGTCCATCCATGTTTTTGCAATGGCAATCTTTTGATGGCTGAATAATATTCCATTGTATTTATATATTGTATTTGCAAAGGCAAATTAGTGTATTTGTTTTTTTTTCAGATAAATACCCAGAAGTAGAATTAACTGGATCATATCATAGTTCTATTTTTAATTTTTTGAGTAACCTCCATATTATTTTTTGTAGTGACTGTGAACCAATTTACATTCCCAGCAATAGCCCACTAATGTTCCCTTTTCACTACATTCTCATGAACACTTGTTATTTCTTGTCTTTTTGATTGTAGTCGCTCTAACATGTGTGAGGTGATATCTCATTATGGTTTTATTTGCATCTCCCTGAGATTAGTGATATTGAGCATCTTTTCACATACCTGTTGGCCAGATGTATGTCTTCGAAAAAAGTCTATTCAGATCTTCTGCCTATTTTGTAATCAGATTTTTTTTTTTTGCTATTGAATTGTATGATTTTTTTAATTAAGTAGGCTCCACGCCCAGCATGGAGCACAACATGGGGCTAGAACTCATGACTCTGAAATCAAGACCTGAACTGAGATCAACAGTCAGATACTTAGCCAACTGAGCCACCCAGGTGCCCCTATATGAATTCTTTATATATTTTAGATATTAACACCTTATCAGATACATGATTTGCAAATATTTTCTCCCATTCAGTAGGTTATCTTTTTATTTTATTAATGATTTCCTTTGTTGTGCAGAAGCTTTTTAGTTTAAGGTAGCCCCATTTGTTTATTTTTGCTTTTGTGGCCTTTGCTTTTGGAGTCAGATCTAAAAAGTTATTGCCAAGAGTGATGTCTGGAAGCTTACCCTTTATGTTTTCTTCTAGGAATTTTATGATGTCAGGTCTCACATTCAAGTCATATTAAAAGCATGTTTATAGGGTCCTATAGAATTTTTGAAAGATCTTTAAATGGGTTAAAGATTTTAAATATTTTAAATGTTACTTATTAATGTTTTGTGTTAATATATTAATAAGAATTTTTTGCCTTATTTGCAAGCTTTTCAGTTTAATTTTGTAATAAGCAGATATTGTCAAGAAGACATTCTTATAAGACACAGAATATTTACAATTGTATTCAACTTCTACGACAGACTTTTTGGGTCTCAAGTGAGCACACAATGAGCCAAAAAACATTCTTAAAAGTTTGACTCTAATTCCACTTTCCTGTGGAGTCAAGTATCTTCTGCCTCATTTGAACACAAACTTAATCCCATATATAGGTCATTTTATTACCTTTGGCCCCAGCAGTTTCTGTGCTGGCTCCTGAGTAAGATGATGGCTCAAATGGACAAAAGAAGTGCCAGAGAGTTTATTTGGGAATATCTCTGGTTCATCAGTTTTTTTTTTCCTAAGAATTAATTTGTCATTAATGCTTGTTAATGAAATCTGAGTCCATGAGGTAAAATCAAACTCTTCAAGTATACCGCAGAAATTGTTCTTATCTGATGGCTGTAAATGTTCTCATTTAGAGGCCACTAAGTCCATCATTAATTGTGTTGCAAAGAAGATTAATAAAAAAATGACTAAAAAATTAAATTTAGCTTTACCTTCAGCTTCTTGTATAAAAGCTTATAATTATTTTTTTTTAAGATTTTATTTATTTATTTGACAGAGAGATACACAGCGAAAGAGGGAACACAAGCAGGGGGAGTGGGAGAGGGAGAAGCAGGCTGCCGCCGAGCAGGGAGCCCGGTTCGAGGCTCGATCCCAGGACCCTGGGACCATGACCTGAGCCTAAGGCAGACGCCCACCATCTGAGCCATCCAGGCGCCCCAAAAGCTGATAATTATTAAATTAAATAGATACTTGATTCCAATATTTCTGATGATTAACATTGCTTTGATAGAAAATAATATACTATAATATTATAATCAAACATGCCAAAACCAAGCCTTTCTCATATGGAGTTTAGTCGGTGTAAACCTAATATTTTCCACATGAACTGCCACATGTCAAAGAAAGCTAATCTCAATATGCAACCTACTCACACTTGCATATCTAGCTTGTGTATCTAACCTTCTTAAGATCTGTTTGGTGTTCTCTCCCTTATTCTCATAATCTTTCTGATCTTTTCATTAAGGCCTGGCCACCTTCTAGCCAACTCTGTCTCCTGCTTTAATATATATTGCCAAATACACACACACACACACACACACCCCTATATATACATATATATGTATACACATTCTATGGTGGGCACTACACACTGCAGCTCCTTCAGGAAGCAGCTTCAGGTTTCCCAAATCATAAACACAGACATCTCTTCATTTTTATTTTATTTGGAGCTCCTAGAGAAGGTGTGTATATATATATATATATTTTTTTTTTTTTTTTTTTAACTATTCTCAGATCCCAAAGACCATGCCTTATGGGCCATCTCAAGAATGACTCCACCCTTTCTCGAATATGGCAGGTACATTTCCTTCTCCTGCTTGGCTTCAGTCTTCTTGAAATGACCGTTTTTATCAACTCTGAAAGTCCTACCTTGCTTCGAGACTCAGGCTGAGTACCAGACTCTCTCTGAGATCTTTGTGGACCCCAGCTCCACCATAGGCTCTCAGTGGTTTCTGTTTCCTGTGGATTCCTGCATATCTTAATAGATCCTTCCCAAATGCTGGTTGTCACTGTTACCTCCCTTTTTGCACATTCCCATCTCCCCCAGCACATTGCAAGCCCCACCCAGAAAAGAAACATGTTTTGTGCCTCCCCACACAGTATGTATAGCATAACAGTGTGTCCCTCCAAAGTAGACCTTCAGTATATGTTTATGAGGAGGTACAGTGGCATTAATTAAGCCCTTACCTTCATCAAGGAAGGGTATTAAAGAAGCTTCTGTACTCCACCAAATTATCTGAAATAAGTTTAGTATTCCCAAAGAGTCAAATCTGTTGAAAACCAAATCACTTCGGAGCTCCAGGTATTCATGCGAGGATTCGTAAACAAACAAGTTAGATTGTAACAAACCATTACTCCATTTTTCTTTTTCTTCCATCCCTTCCTTCCTTCCTTCCTGCCCTTCCTTCCTGCCCTTCCTTTCTCTCTCTTTCTTTCTTTCTTTCTTTCTTTCTTTCTTTCTTTCTTTCTTTCTTTCTTTCTTTCTTTCTTTTCTTTCTTTCTTCTTTCTTTTCTTTTCTTTTCTTCTTTTTCTCTTGCAATAGAATAGTCTATAATGTAGAAAGGAAAGTTAAGGAGACATTCTCACCCCAGTCTAGGATGATTGCTGAGGGAGTGAGCATTAACTGAGAGGTCGGACATCTATGATTTTAAGTTTAGTAGAAAGCCACATAAACTGAAGTTCTGTTATTCCTCAAATTTTCGGAGACACTAACAGATTTCTGCATATGAAATATTTTGCTGAGTTCAGTAGAGATTTACCAAGTCCAATAGCATTAGTGTTAAACATTTAGAGCTTGCAGCGGCAAGTCCCATGCTCTTAAAAGGAAAAGTGATATATAGCAAAGTATAGTTACACGTGCACACATAGTCCCAAGGATTCGGTGCTGTGTTTCATCTTTAGAGCAAAGGTATTACATAACTAAGAGACATATGGATTATATTACCACCTTTTAAAGGTGAAATATTTTCTTAGTGACCCTTTTCCAGATGTTTTAGCTGTTAGTATAATGTGGCAAGACAACCCATGGGTATCAAGCCAGCTTCCGTAAGAATGTTAATCTAGGTTCAAATCTCTGAGTGCAGCAACAAACCAGGGTGGTTTCTATCAGAACTTTGTACACATGTGTGTCTGGAGTTTACTTACTTCATATTAACTAATTTGTGGCTTAAGCAATCTAGATAAATTATCATAAAGCCAAAAAGGACATTTCTCTCATCATGAAGTTATTTTTTTATGATGCAAAAATGTTTCTGTTATTAGCCCATTGATAAACTCTTAATAGCAAACAGATAGCTCACAAATACCAAAGGTCTTGGGTTTTACGCTTAAGACCTTCACTTGTCTGTGTGTTACCAAAATTTTTAGACATTTGAGGAAAGAAAGGAGGCCCCATTTTGATTCATAAAATAAAAATAGACCAGAAAATAAGATATCTGTATCAAACTAATGAAATTTCTATTAAATACAATGTCAAATTCCCAGGAATCATTTCCCTAATCTTCTCTGAAAGAATAATTATATTTAAAAAATCTCTCTCTCTCTCTCTCCCCATATGTGTGTGTGTATCTCCTTTCACCTTCTCCATACCTGTTAAGTAAGCTTGTCACTTTTACAGCCAGTTCAGGAAAAGAGATCCTCAGTCTTCTCTTTAGAGACCTACACATAACCCGTGCGGTCTCTGGGGTTGACCCTGTCTCTTCTGAAAGTCAGGCTGCACGATTTGATGGTCACAGCTGTCATTATCATCCAGCTTGGCACATGCCTCTAGGGCTTTCCCATTGTGCAAGGGTCTGAACTGGGCACCCTATGCTTCCTCATACCAATTATGACTTCCATGCAGTTCTCTAAGAGGAAGAAGAAATGATCAACATCATTCCCAGCTTTGTAATGAGGAAGCAATTTTCCCTTATTATAACTGGCTAAATATGTGCAGGCTGACCTCCAGTGCCCTTCATTGCCCTCTTCCTGTCCCTCTGGAAATCTTGGTCAAGACTCACTTTTCATTTCAGATTTCCTTGACTCCCTCCTTGTTTCTTTTATTTCTCTCAATCTCACATTTGTTCCATCTTTATCTTGACTGTGCTGAATGCCTTTTCTCCCTCCGTGCTCCCATTACATCTCTTTCTCCTGTGCTGCTCATTAGGGCCCGACTTCTGTTTCTCATTTCTTGCTTTTCTGTCACTGGATTCCCTTACCACAAATTTACTGCTTGGGTATTAAAGGAGGAGGATCCTTGAGCCATGAAAATGACCCAGTAGATTTCACTCTCCCTTCCTTTTGTCACTTCTAAGACCTCCATGTGTACTATACTTCCTTTTTGTTCAAAGAATTTATATTGTGTGCATCTGTGTTAACCAAAAACAGTGACATCTGTTGGCTGTGAGCAATCGAAGCATTAGTTACACTGATAAAAGAAACAAGGAATTTATAATCATTTTTGTATCTTTCTACTTCTGGGTAGAAGTAATTCAAAGACATTACACAAATAAGTCAGTATCCCCTAAATTAGAGTGTAAGGAAACATCTCTTAGGATTTGATGATGAACTAAGGAAGACATTCTAGAAAAGTAATTTTGGACACCTACGTATCAGTGGCTCCTCCTTCTTGACATGTAACCCCTTGGAGTAGTCCCAATTTAATAAAAAGCCCTAGTCTGAGACCTTTCCATGCTGATGAAAGTTTATGTGCTCAGGATTTTGATTTGGGCATAGGGAAGAGACTAATATCTATCTAGACTAATACTCTCTTCTTCCTTTTTTTTTTTTGGATTCAACCTCCAGTTTTCAGCTAGTCCTATGTCAAGCTGAATAAAGACTACATTTCTCAGTCTCCTATAAAGTTAGCCAGGTGCACCTTCTGCCAAATGATATGTAGGTAGAAATGTTTTGTGTGGGCTTTTAAGAGATCTTCTAAGAGTTGGTGCATGCTTATTGACACTTCTTCATTCTATTCTCTGACCTGTTTTCTGGATCATGAGGCAAGGGCTGCATCTTTAACAATCTTATAGGATCGTGAGGTCAAGGGCCATATCCTAGGGTTGGTGAAAGAGTGAGCTGGAAAAAGCCCGAGTGGAAACTTTATGGAGTAGAAATATCACATCAGGCATGAAAAAGTTTTTATGTGAGAAAATGAGAATAAACTCTGTTGTTTAAATCACCACTGTTTTTTTCGCTGTCACTTATAGCCACATATCCTAATTGAGTCAGGAAACTTTGTGGTGAGTCGGATAGATGGGAGGGAAATATTAGGGGATTATGACTATATTCTTTACCTATGGAAGGCGTGGAATCAGAAATTATCTGATTGGGTTCAGGTTGTGACCACATATAAATCAGACATCCATAGGTACCTGTGTATCCCTAGGAACATAAACTAGTTCTCTCATAACCCGGTACTTCCATTAAAGGACGTTTTTCCTCAAGTAAGAATCTGACAGGGAGGCAAAAGTATATGTTCTTATATGTTGACCGTAATGTTATCTGTAATAGAAAACAATTTTAAGTAATTTATTTATCTGGAAAAAATATGTTAAATAATAGTGGCCTGGGTTTGTGGGAGGACACAGTTGCCTGGTGCCATCGAAGCTCCCGGGGGCCACAGGAGCCACCTGGGGTCTGGTACCAGCAGACACTGGAATAGGCCAGGGGCTTGGGTTCACAGAAGTCTGCCAGGAGTCCCCTACAGCCACGGGAGTAGGCCTGTTGCTGGGGAGGGCCAGTGTTGGGTTCTGCAATGGTTGGGCACTCAACTTTATTCACCTTGGGGGAAATCACAAGTGATTTTGGATATTATTCTAAGTTCAGTGATTTTCTAAAAACAAAAGTTCAGGTCACTCCCCTGCTTTAAAAAATAAACAAAGAACTGTTCTACATCTCGGAATTAACTGTTCTGCTTCTGCCACATGATCTTCCTTCTCTTCCTTGAGCATCCCAACCTTTTTACTGCCTCAGGGCCTTTGCACTTGATGCTCTCTTCTCCTGGACACCATGCCAGTCTTATCTACATAGATATATACATACCATTCTGTCTTAGTCTTTTTGGGCTGCTACAATAAACTATCATAAACTTATAAACAATAGCACATTATTTCTCCCAGTTTAGGAGGCTGGACGTCTGAGATCAGGGTACCAGCATGGTTGGGTTCTGATGAGGGCCCTCTTCTGAGTTGCAGGCAGCTGACATCTTATATCATCATAAGGTGGAGAGCAGAGAGGAAGCAAGCTCTCTTTTGTCTCTTATAGGGCACTAATCCCATTCACGACAGCTCCACCTAATTTAATCCTAATGAACTCCCAAAAGCCTCCCCTCCTAATACCATCACATAGAGGGGTAGGACTTTTATGAATTTTGGGCGGGAGGTACACAAAACATTTAGTCTGTGCTACATTCCATTTTCTTTCTTTTTTTTTTTTTTTAAAGATTTTATTTATTTATTTGACAGAGAGAGATAGTGAGAGCAGGAACACAAGCAGGGGGAGTGGGAGAGGGAGAAGCAGGCTTCCCGCAGAGCAGGGAGCCCGATGTGGGACTCAATCCCAGGACTCTGGGATCATGACCTGAGCCGAAGGCAGACGCTTAACGACTGAGCCACCCAGGCGCCTGCTACATTCCATTTTCAATTCAAGTGTCACTTATAAGAGGAACTCTAGCCACCACAAACACTCTCTCATATTATCCCATTTACAGTCTTATCACTTAGATTATAATGAGAACTTGGCTTGTTCAATTATTTGATTGTAGTTTTCTCTCTCATCCAATTAGAATGTTAAGTTCTATGAAAGCAAGGATCTTATTTGTCTTATTCACTCTTGAAACATCACCAATTTAATAGTCCCTGGCAATTACTAGGAATTCTACATAGTTCTGGTGAATAAATGCATGGAAAATTCAAAACAATATCCTGACAAAGAATCTTGGCAACTTTTGTGTCCCCTGAGAAGTGCCCCAGCAGGCACACTCTGTATACTGTTTTTTACTTTCCACCCAAGACCATATTCTCATTCCTCTTGACTAGATCTCTCAAACTCCTCAAAACTTCTCCACCTTGTCTTCAATGTTTAGCTACCTGATCTGTGCTATTTTAACTACTGTTCACTATTAATTTCATTGTATTTTTTCACTACAGTTTCAGTTTGCCCTGCACAATGTGTGAGCAGTTTAATCATTATGGAAAATTTATTCCAGGGCGCCTGGGTGGGCTCAGTCATTAAGTGTCTGCCTTCAGCTCAGGTCATGGTCCCAGGGTCCTGGGATCGAGTTCCACATTGGGCTCCCTGCTCCTCAGGAAGCCTGCTTCTCCCTCTCCCACTCCCCCTGCTTGTGTTCCCTCTCTCGCTGTGTCTCTCTCTGTCAAAGAAATAAAATCTTTAAAAAAATTTTATTCCATTTGATCAAATTCTAGATTAAATCTTAGCTCACTTAAAGACTTAATTTTTCCTTCTTTATGTCATACCTATTAACCAACCATGTAAAACTTTTCTCCATGTCTTGCTTATTAGTACATTCTTAGCACTGAACTTAAGTCATCCCATCATTTGTGTCCACATGATCACTTCCTTTCTCTGAAGATTTTTTCCAAATATATTATATTTCAGAAATCCAGTATGAATGTGTGTATACATTTCCTTATGTGTTATATCTGTTTTTATAAATTCTCTCTTTACTTTAGCAGATCCTATCTCTTTAATAATACTTTCTTAACATGTAAATAACAAAAAACAGCATTTATAAAATAACTGATAATTATGACTACATATAATTTGTGAGCCTTTTTATGGGATAAAACATAAGATAAAATGAAAAAAATAATGTACTTGGAAAAATTACTGCAAAAATATGATGGAAAAATGTTAATTTTCTTAATGTATAGAGAGAGCTCAGACAAATTAACAATAAAAGAACCAACATTCCAAAATAAAGGGATGGACAAATGTTTTAAAGAGGAGTCCAACAGAAAAAAGAGAAATAAAAATCAATTATAAACTCGAGAATATATACAGTATCATTCATAATTTAAAAGACACTATTAAAAGAGTGAAATAGTGTTTTTTTCATGTATAAATTGGAAAAGTTGAACTAGAAACACACAGCAGTGGTGATAATGTGAAAAAAATGGGCAATCTCATACACATTGGTTTGGGAAGACAATGGCACACTTTTTTGCAAGACAATTCTATAGCATCTATCAAATTTACAGTATCTATCAAATTTAGTATTATATACCCTGCCAATTTTTAGAAGTTTATCCTAAATGAAATATACACAATGTGTGAAAAGATGTATTTACAATAATGATCATTATAGCATCAGTTTTAGTGAGCATAAAATTGTTTTTCAGTAGAAGAACACAACTGGTTAAACCCATTATGCAGCTGGGTCTCTTAATATTCCCAGGCTTGGAACAGGGTACATGGAGGTCCAATACTGTAGAGTTAAATATTAGAGAGTTATAAATAAAATAAATTTCATCTTCCTTCACTGACAAAGATGCCTTCGTAATTACTTGAAATAACAAGATAATAGCAAAGTAAAAATGACCTAATGTGGCATGCCAGCCTTTACACAATGGGATTCTACAAATCTGTTTAGAGGTATCTCCCACCACTGCTCACTCAAAACTAGCTCAATGTATTATATTGTCCAGTCACAGAACTCATCTCCATTCCCAGAATGTTTTGTGTTCTTTCTTCACACATGCTGTAATTCTTCCTGGCTCAGCTTACATGTCACCTTCTTTGTTATTACCAAGTCTGATCTCCAAAAAGAACTAATTATTTTCTTCTCTGTCATCCCTTAGCTTTTTGCTATAACAAAAATAATCTACCACAGATTATAGAGGATTTTGGCATAATCTATTCTCTACCAATTCATAATCTACTTCAGACCAAGGAGTTTATCTTATTCATTTTGTACATTCTTAATGTACCTGTGTCTTATAACCAGTAGAGAGAATAATATGATCAGACAGATTCAACAACCAAAAATTCATGACCAAACTTGTTTCATCTATACTCTCCCCATTTTCAACCATGCCTAATCTTATTCTCAAATTATTTTGAAGAAATACTATACTTTCACCTGTAAATACTTCTATGTGTATTTCTAAAATAAGAAGTCCTTTTTCAAAGCATGACCACAAAACCATTGCCACAACAAACATTTAACAATTGTTCCTTAATATCATCAAGTTTCTAACTAGTGTGAAAATTTCCTTGATTGCCTAATACTTTTTGAGTCAGGGTCCAAATAAAACCCACATATTAATATTGAGTTATTTGGCTTTTAGATCACTTTTAACCTACAAATTCATTCTCTGCCCATTTCCTCTCTTCTGAGCAATTCTTCTTCCCTGCAGCTTAAAGGCATGTACATTTCTGATGACAGATCTGAGCAGACGAGTAGTCCTCCCCCCGGCCCCAGCTTTTCCATGGTTTTGCTTTTCATGGTTTCACTTACCCATGGTCAGACACAGTTTGGAAGATTCTCCTTCTGATATATCATCAGAAGGCCAATAGTAGCCCAAATACTACATCACAATGCCTACATCCTTCACCTCATTTCATCTCATCACTTGAACATTTTACCATCTCACATTACCAAAATAAGGAGGGTGAATATGGTACATTAGGATATTTTGAGAGAGATAACACATTCACATAATTTTGACTGCAGTATATTGTTATAAATGTTCTATTGTTGGTTATTGTTATTAACCTCTTAGTATGCTTAGTTTATAAATTAAACTCTTTCATGGTATGTATGTATAGGAAAAAACATAGTATATATAGGGTTTGGTACTATCTGCAGTTTCAGCATCCATTGGGGGGTCTTGGAACATATCCTGTATGGGTAAGGAGGGACTACTCTATACCTCATGGTTGCTACTTGATGTTAATAGCTTTTTAAAAAAATTTTATTGTCTAGATCCAATATTTCATTAGCAGTTACAAAATGGTGACTTTCTCTTGTAATTTTTTTCTTCACTTTTTAGATGAAATAATTTTTTAGGGTGAATCCATCCCTTGGAAATTATTTGGATATTGAAAAGTACAGGTTGTATAGGAAAGATATAGATTATATGATTGATATAGTCCTTTTATTTACCAATTAAAAAATAATTTTTTTCCTTCAGATCTTCCAAAGATAACTACTTTCTTTTAAAGGAATGAATGGTATTTAAACATATTTGATGTATTTCAAAATATTGCAGTTACTGTTTTTATTAGTACTTAAATTATTTTATCTTTGTCCAGTAGAAACCTCTTCAGGTTGTTTCCTGTGTGCTTTTGACATGACTCTAATAATCCTTGTTAGCTTTCATACTGTCTATGACAAAATTCTACAGGTTCATCTTACAAATTTCTGGTGCCAGCCAGATCTAACCGTACAGAAGGCCCTCGTTTCCTGTTGCGAGAAACAGTATTTAGAAACTACAATTTGAATACTAGGATTTTTTGTTTCCCTTGAGTTAGTTTTCTAGACCTTTTTTAGTTTTCAGAGCTCAGAAGTATTTGTTTACTTAAAAAATACAGAATATATTATAAGTGTATACTCATATAATTAATATATTAATTAATTCAAATAATTCATATAATTAATCAAACTCAAGACTATACAGCTTTTATTTAACCTCTTTGATCTTATCTTTTTCTCATTTTATTTCAAAATTACTGAAGTAATTATTCATTTGCTTTATTCCACAATACAGACGCAACAGACTCAGTATAATAACATCAACATTATCACAAACATTGTAATTACTGAACACAATTTCAGATTTTAATTTTCCTTTATATTTTTCTTTCAGAAATATCACAGTGGGGGTATTCAGTTAAGCTGCTCTGTTTCATAGTCACCTGAAATTTTCCTGTCTGTGTGATTATACTATCAAGTTAGTACAAAGTTTGGTGTATATGACTTATTTTCTTCATATTTAGTAATCACATCTTTAAATTTTAATTTAGTATAATAATTATTAAAATACTTACATAGATTAAAGTAAAATGTATCAGATATGTTATACCCAAAGAAGTGTATTTTTCTGTTCCTTTTTCTCCAATGCATTTCCTCCCTCCCCTTGAATTTAAGGATATTATACATACATTGAACCACATATGGTTTATCTTTTTAAATAAATACACACACACACACACATTCAATAGTCAACAATACTGAATGAGAGCTGAATGGAAACTTACTGCAGTTTGTGGGGAATTAAATTTTTACATTAACAAATAAATGTAAATTATTAAAAAATATAAAATATGATATCTCAACAGGGTTGTGTTATATTGACCTATATTTTTAAAGTCCCATTGTCTTCTAATTTTCAATAAAATGGCATTGATGCCATAATATGTGCCATCATGATTTTCTTTTAATAAGGATGCTGTTGCCAAGCCATGTCCTTACACATTTACTCATTTGTAGATTTTCATTAAGCATGCATGTTGCATTCAGTCCCCCTTGAACAACACTAAGAAAGAATTAACAAGAATTACATCCATAGTGGCTGTGTTGTATAGCATTTGTCAGCATTAAGCGAACCATTTTATTATAAAGAATCCATTCAGTACTAAATACCAGTAGCTTAATGCTTTAACCAACATAGCTAGTCAGAATTTGTGCTTTAAGATATATGATAGTGCGCTTGTCTAGTCAAACCCTTTGTATCAGTTTGAATTATGTTTGACTACATGTGACAGAAACCTGATGACAATAGTACAACCAAATAGGAGTTCATTTTTCTCATATTATGGGAAGTCTGTAGGCAATTAATTCAGGATTTGCACAGCTACTCAGGGAAGGTCCAGGATCTTTTAAATTCCTACCCCATTATCTTTTTCATCTGGCATTTATTTTTCGATGGTTTCAAAATGGTTTCTCTGCTTCCTTGTATTGTGTTCATATTCTGGGCAGCATGAGAGAGGGAAGAGTAAAGAGCAAAATATGTCTGTCCACTGAGCCTATTCTCTTTATACTAGGAAGAAAACAGATCTCCTGTAAAGTCCACCTGGTTGACTTATCTTTGATCTTATTTGTCAGAACTGGATCACATCCAGTCCCTAGTTACCATAGAGTCACACTGCTGCTCTGAAAACAATTGGAATTCCATAAATAAATAGGTAAGAATGGATAATTACAGATGAGGAACCAAGAATTTCTGCCTTCTCCCTTGAATCTTGGTCAGTGAAATATATTAAGGTAGTTTTTCTCAAAACAAAAGCGTTATATGCCTTGTGCTAGCCAGATATCTAAATATGAACCAAGTCTACTTCCCTGAACACCAGAAGTTTAAGATTTAAGATTCAGACTCCCATAGAAAAGTATTTTGAAGTTCCTTATATTGGTTTTCTAGAGCTGCCATAAAAAAAAATACCACAGACTAGATGGCTTAAACAGTAGACATTTATTTTCTCACAATTCTGAAAGTTAGAAATCTGAGATGAAGGTGTCAGTGGGGCTGGTTTCTTCTGAGTCCTCCCTCGACTTGTAGATGGCTGTCTTCTCACTGGGTGTCCACATGGTCTTTTCTTTTGTATATCGGTGTCCTAATCTCTTCTTAGAAGGACACCAGTCATACTTGGTTAGGGCCCCCCATATAACTTAATTTTAACTCCGAAAACCTGTTTCTAAATACAGTCACATTCTGGGGTACTGAGGACTTCCACATATGAATATTTGAAGAGGCACAGCTCATAACACTGCTGAAGCATAGAAGAAACTGCAATAAAACAAAACAAAAGAGCTGACAAGAGAACATTTCAGGGTCATCCATTTCAAAGTTTAAATTGTGTCAACCTTTCCAATCTCACCTCACCAGTAGCATTTGAAAATGGTGATCAGAAAATAATTACTTAAAAAAAAAGAATTACTTAGCCTAATATAAAACTAACATTGCCAAATGATTTTCAATTCCTATGATCTATAGATTCTATTTAATAGCTTAATAAATAAATTTGTTTAGCTGGGAGAGTAGAGTCATATGTAATTGAAGTTATTCACGCATTAAACTGCAAGGAAACAGCAAATCCAATTATATTAAATCCAAACACATCTCTCTGGGATTTGTGGGAGACACTTAAGCAAAGAGACATGCTACTTTCATAGTCCAATTTGCTTGTACCTGTCTACTTAAATTTATTGTGATTTGTTCTTGGTTTGTGTGTGTTTATTTGTAGATAACAATCAATTGCAGATGCAACAGACAGCAGTGTAACTTAGGAATATTTTTGTTAATTAACTTGGGTTCATATTCTAATAACATGTGTGAATTATGACTAGGGTATTAATGGAGTGTGGAAAATAGATGTTGTTGCTCTTATCCAGTTTATTTTTCGTCTATTTTATATTATATACAGTGTCTCCTAGGCTGTTGAAAACAAAACAAACACAGGCAATGATATGAAAGGTTACAATCCAAACAAATGTGAGTTCGTATTGATTTTAATTAATTAATGACTATTTGAGAGTCAATCAATATAAAAAATGTCTCATTTATTAAATAATTATGGTAATTATAGGTTGCAAATTAGACAGGTCTTAGGAGGAAGGAACTGAGAGTTAGTCTGGCAGTGTGAGCTGCAGGTTATTATTATGGACATTGAAGGATTTGCTAAATACCATCAAGCTGAACTATCCAGGGGGAGATCTTCATTTGAAACAAGGCATTTCATACAACACCCATTGAAAATAAAGAGACCAGTTCAATGCCAAGGAGATAATCACTGCATGAGATGATCCTCATGAATTAGATCCTGATGATGTAATGCCCAATGCCTGTTTGTTCTTTAACCTCTTCTACAGAGTTTTCTTTGATTAATGTAAAGATCAGGATGAGCAATAAACCCACCACTCAATCCTTGCATGAGTTTCTAAAATAGAACCATCTATCTCAAAATATTCTATTCTAATTCAATTAACTAAATGAATTTAAAATAATCAAAAATATAGAGCTTTTATTAGATGCCTTTCCCAGACTGGGTATATGAGATAAAATAAGCAATTACGTGGGTTAAAAGGTCGTAAGTACTAAGGGAAAAAAACAAAAGTAGAACAGGGCATATGTTAACACAATAATGCTATGCAATAATCATAAAACCTCAGGGGCATGCAATAAACAATCACTCAGCTGCTGTGTCTGTGAATCAATGATTTAGGCTGGGAAGTTCTTTTGGTCAGTCACATGGTTGTCTCTGCCACATCCCAGTAGGCAAAACAATTCACAAAGCAAATCCATATTCAAAGGATGGGGAAATTGACTATGTCTTTCGTTAGAGGAACCACGAAATTACTTAGCGAATGTGTGCATACACAGAGGAGAAAAGAAGTGGAGGTATTAGTATAATCAATTTATCATGCTCTGCCTCATAGAGGACATAATTATTCATATCCCTCTCAAATATAAAATATGCTCACCCCTTCCCATGACGATCAAAAGGAAGATCCAATCGCAGCATGAAATTCAGAGTCTATGATTTTATTATCTATATTGATCTGGATGTGACCCCTCTCAGTTTGGAGACCTAGAACCAAAAAGACAAATTATGTGCTCCCAAAACACCTAGTATACAATGAAGAAACAGGGTAAATTTTTATTTATGAAAATGAAGAGAATGAGAAACACACAGTAGTCCCTGGTTCACAGAAATTCTGAAATTTCATTGAGCAAATGTTCTAGGTTCCCATCTGGTTTTGGAGTGTTCCTTCATTTAAGTGTAGTTCTGCTCCCTAGAAATGGATCCCCTGTCAATTATTCTCTATGAGTTTTTGGCTTTTCCGTCTGAAATGTCCTTTCTTTTCTATCCATTCTGGCCATTTTTGAGGAAATGGTCTCATTAGCTGAGTAACCTTCTCAGTCTCTAGGAAGTTAGAGGTCCAGAGTCTCTTTTTTTTTTTTTTTTTTCTCAGTCATGCACCCTTTTAGTGCAGACTGGCAGTGCTTTTGCCACTGTAGCTCTCTTAAACCCTTGCAAATTTTCTTTTTTTAAAATGAGATGTAATTGATATATCATATTACTTTTAGGTGTAAACATAATGACTTGATCTATGTATATGTTGCAAAATGATTACCACAATAAGTTTAATTAACATCCATCACCATATATAGCTACACATTTTTTTCCTTCTGATGAGAACTTCTAACATCTGCTGTCTTAGCAACTTTCAAGTATACAATACAGTCTTGTCAAGTATAGTCACCATACTGTACATCACATCCCCAGGACTTACTTATAACTGGAATTTGTACCTTTTGACCTCCTTCACTTATTCCCCCCACTCCCATCCCCTCCCTCTGGCAACCACCAGTCTGTTCTCTATATTTGAGTTCATTTTATTTTTAGATTCTGTATGTTAGTGAGACCATACAGTATTTATCTTTCTCAGTCTGAATTATTTCATTTAGTATAATATCCTCAAGGATCATCATGTTGTCACAAATAGCAGGATTTCCTTTTTTATGGCTGAATAATATTCTATTGTATGTATACATGTGTGTGTGTGTGTATACATATGTGTATGATGTATATGTGAGATATATATAGGGATATATATCACATTTTTAAGCCATCATCCCTTGATGTTCACTCAGATTATTTCCATGTCTTGCTATTATAAATAATGCTGTAATGAACATGGACATGCAGATATCTTTTCAAGTTAGTGATTTCGTTTTCTTTAAATAAATACCTAGAGGTGGAATTGCTGTGTCATATGGTAGTCCTATTTTTAATTCTTTTAGAGAACTCCATAGAGTTTTCCATAGTGGCTACACCAATTTACATTTCCACTAATAGTACACTAGGGTTCCCTTTTCTCCACATTGTCACCAATACTTGTCATTTCTTGTATTTTTGATACACAGCCATTCTAACAGGTGCGAGATCATATTTCATTGTGGTTTTGATTTGCATTTTCTTAATGATGTGAATTTTCTATGTATTGGAAACAAAATCCCAGTTTATTGATTCAGTTATGGGAATTTATAAAATGTAAATATATGCGAATGTATACAAAGATTTATATGAAAGGATATTTATTGCAAAATTATATTGATAAATGAACAGTTGTATACATTATTTCTGGAGGGTACTAGTTACATCCTTTTAATAGAACACTTTAGCAAAAATGTTTATTCAATATGATCCATCAATCCTTTTTCTAGACTTTTACCCAACAGGATAGATATATCTATGCAGATATGTAAACATTTAAATACAACTGTGTTCACAGAGCATAATTTAAAATATTAAAAAGTTGGGAATAGGGGTGCCTGGGTGGCTCAGTTGGTTAAGCGACTGCCTTCAGCTCAGGTCATGATCTCAGGGTCCTGGCATCGAGCCCTGCATGGGGCTCCCTGCTCGGTGGCAAGCCTGCTTCTCCCTCTGACCCTCCCCCTGCTTGTGTTCCCTCTCTCGCTGTCTCTCTCTCTCTGTCAATTAAATAAATAAATAAAATCTTTAAAAATAAATAAATAGAAAGTTAGGAATATTTTGTTCTTTTCTGATTTTTCTATTTCATATATCATTAATTTACTTAATGTGTTCATTTTATAATTTGCAAAATATAAACTTTCTAAATATGAAAAATAAAATTATTGTTTTCTTTACATGTTGACTAACATTTAGCAGTAAGTTTGAACTATTTCATTTAACCTCAGAAAGGCTATAAGAGCAGAAAACTTAAAATGGCTAAAAATATGTTGAGAAATAGTGCAGGGGAGGTGTTATTACCTAAAATAAGAAAGTTAACAGAAGTTATTTGATTTGGGACATTTCCCATTTAAGGTGCCTTTGAAAGCCTACATGGGGAATGTCCAGAAAATACTTGGAAAGATATGTCAGTTTCAAAAATAGTTCAGATGTAGACAGGTATGTTCAGGAGTTGGAAACGTGGGAAATAATTAACACTCTAAGTAAAAAAGTATTTAGAGATAAGCAGTCTAAGGACAACAACTTGGTGAAAGTCCAAATTTAATGTTGGGAGAAGTGAAAGGACCTAATAAAAGAGGACTAGAAGGTGTAATTAGAGACCTAGAGGATGAAGATAACACTGATTCACAGAAGTCAAGGGAGGAGTACTTCAAGGAAAGTGTGCAAAACTCAGATGCTTCAAGGAAAAGTCCACTAGAATGCACTCATATTTAAAAAACAAAACAAAACATTGCATTTGGTAATGAGATGGTTGATGAAAACTTCTAAGTGAACAGTTTTAATAGAAAAAGGCATTGCAAACAGTTGAGGAGTAAATAAATAAAAGAAAGTGAAAACTAAAATAAAGTGACATTCCAAATGTCTTGAGGTGAATCCAGTTACAGAGCTAGGACAGCAGTTGAGGGAGATGGACCAAACTCTAACAATTATCCAGATTTCTTGCCGGTTTCTATACCAAGACTATATTATGGAAGGGAAGTTCTCGGAAGCTTTTTGCCTTTGGCCTATTTTAATGACACAGAAAAATCTTACTCTATGGTGAAACTTTGGAAGGAATATTTGGAAGAAGATCTCAGCTTCTGTACTTTGAAATCCCCAACTGCTCCTATGGCTGCTTCCACAATGACTGAGCATGTCGGGAACAGTAATGCAGGCACGTTCCTGGAAAACAATAATTTTGGCTCCAGGACTCCCCAAGAGCCCTGCTGACCCCTCCTTAGACATAAAGCTTGCTAAAGTGCTTCCACCCAACCATCCCAACCTCTCTCCTTGGCTGGGGTCAGACTAACACAGGGAGTGGTCTGATGACTCACCCAGCCTCTCCATTTCCTGTCCCGCTTTCTCTCACATAGGCATTTCCCCCCATGAAGTTCTTGAACATTTAATCCCAACTTATCATCTGCTTCTCAGAGGACCTGGACCAACACACAGATATAATAGGAATTCTCAGATGTTCTTTGAAGCTGTGAGCTGCTTAAACCATATGCTATTTATTGGAGATAGTAGCTTACATTTATCACATAGTCTCTCTTGATGTTTAAAAAGCAGATACTAATTAGGTTTTTCTAAATTTACAGTGGAGGCAGTCAATCTTTGCCCACATTCCCCTTTTCATTGTCTCCTATACATTGTTTTTCAAATTTTGAATATTTTGCATTCGAAAAATCATGAATGATGCCATCCAGTGACATCTGGCATTCCTTTCTGTTCTTAAATACATTTATAGCCTCCTTTTGTGAGCATGGTGAAATTGGCAGGCAAGAACAAAGATTCTTTACTATTCCTTTATTTATTATGTAGTATTTATGTTATTTGGTATTTGTCCAATTTGTGGAATGATGGATACTGGTTGACGAGGAAGACACAATATAAACCAAGGTAATAACCTTAGTACTAGGGTGAAAGAAGCTTCCAGTGCTCATTAGCATGTACTCTGCATCACAGATTGTAGAACAAAAGAGAAGAAAATATCACTGAGTGAAAGCCTCAAAGAAAAAATACCTCTAAATTATGGATAAAACTTGTTCCTCCAATATTTTCTCATAATATCCTGCTCCTCTTTTGGGATAAAGTTTATGTTAGTGATCAGATTAAGGGTGTGGGTGTTCTGTATGGTGATGAGTTAACGGAATTTGATCTGAATTTTATTAATTATTTTTTTCCAGTATGGCTACCCCAAATCAGGCAAGCATACTGATCTCTGTTGTCTTTATGTCACTCTGGGATCACAGAATGGGGAGGAATTTGGTAGTGGTAGCATATACACCATCAGTACAAAATAGGGGCTTTCACATCTATATGCATGTCTTTTTGCAAGAGACTCTGAGCTCATCCAGTTTGAAGGAGAGGAGCCTCTTGAGAATGCAGCTTTATATAAAGGTTCATATTAAATGATACTTGATCCTATTTAAGTGAAGGCATGTGAAATGTGCAGAGTGGGTATAATTATTTTGATTAGTGAACTCTAATTCAGACACCATCACATTTCCATACCACAGTTAACATTTAGCAGAATAGGCGGCCTCAGATCATTAACAATGGGCCGTAAGCAATCCTGGCATTTCCCAGGAAACCTGTAATTGGAGACCATGAGTTGGGGAGAGGCAGCTATTTCCTTAAAATTGATTACTTTGTTCTTTTCAGAGAAAATAAACGTATAGGATAGTCCATGATAAATGGTCATTACCCAGTGTTTTGAGAAACTAGAGCAGTGCTCTAGGAAATACCTCCAGGAGATAGGAATTAAAAAGTTTATGAGTAAAGCAAAATGCACAAAAGTCACAAAATCCTTTCTTGCCCCCATGGCTCAAAGACTCACCAACATTATAAAGACACAGATTCTTGAATATTAAAACATTCAATAAAAGCACTGGAGTAAATATTTGCCTTTATTTTGATAGATCAGAATCCAAACTCCCCTTCCATTTTGGTAGAATGTCTTATCCTCATTATTTAGTTGAAGGGGTACAAACTGTTTTCTTTCTACCCCTTAGTAGCTAGGATATAAGTACCTGATTCTGGTTTTGTCAGACTGATGCTTCAACCAGAGCTTAAACTCTGGCGAGAATGATGCAAAGAGGAAGGGACAGAATTTATTTGCAAGAGCTTTACAGAATTCTGTAAGATATGCATCAGCAACAAGGTTGGCATATGGCCTTGGTATTGAGTATTCATGACAGCTGGGTTCAGCAAGATAGATGGCTGTGATACCAAACGCAACATTCTCATCAGACTAGACCTTTGGGATGAACTTGGTAGTGGTTGTCATTGCTTAGACTTCCTTGGTTCCTACCCACTTTCCCAAGCTTATTTTCTCCAGATTCCAATCTATGAGCTACCAAATAACTAATTTCTTCTATGTTAGCTAGAAGTTTAGTTGGTACTTGTAGCCAAGAACACCAAATGATGTGCCATCTTATTTAAAAATAGAAATGATTTTAATTAACTCCATTAGATAATATTTTTCACCCATCACTTTTCTAGAATTATAACTGGTGAATATTGAAAGAAACCCTAGTGAGCATACATTAAACAATGTATGATACTCCACAACATTTCTGATTAGGATATCTGGCTTTCACTTGAATGCCTTCAGTGACAGAAAACTCACAACTTTTCAAGGCTGATTATTCCATTTCAAGACAACTCGAATTTTTCTTTGTTACATCTTTTAAGTAGCTTACTTTAAATGTAAGGCTATGATGATTTATTCTGCAGCCTGATCTAAGTTTTAGCTCATACTGAGATTGCAAAATATTTATGTCTGTTTTGCATAGTTATAGATTTAGTTTCATTGAAGTTTATAAAATTAAAAATACCTTGAAAAAATGAATATGGCAAACACATAGGCTCCCAAGAACTCCCTTTAGGAAAGTTCATTGCTCCAGACTCATAATATTTGTAGCTCAGATTTAGGAATGGCTCCCTGAATTCAATATAAGTTTGAGTCTTGTTAGCTCATCCCCACTGGAAAATGCCTACAGAATCTCATTGTCCTCTCCACACTTCTTGATTTAGAATCATATTTGGGCTCAGTAATAAGTAGAAAAAATATTTAGATCAATATGAATGCTTGATTGGCTCAACTTCCTTTGATAAAGAAGAGGAAACGTGTTCATGTATATGGACATTATGACAAATGTTTTTGAAAATAATAATCTGCCAAAGTGAGTGAATAAGATGCAGATAATTCAAAGTTCAAAAACTCTCAGAGTGAGTAATAGTCTCCACTTGGCCTAAAACATGTGGCTAATTGCTGTTTATTAGCAATACATTTTCCTCTTTTGCAGTGGCTATAATAAATCAACTATTGAATTCCCCCGATGAGCTATTTCATGGGCCAGATCCAGGATTTGAATTTCTGCTACAGAAAATGTATCTTCATTGATCAAAATCACATAGGTGAAGAATAAAGACACACTTGCTTACGTGTATTTCAGAATTTATATCGGGAGTGGAGACCCATGAAAATATTTGCCAAAAAAGGACATCTAATTAAAAAAATCCTTCAAATCTCTAGTGGCTTTACCACTTCATGTTTAGTGATGTCTGTTTTAATCAACAGGGAAATAGAATGTGTTGTGAAATAATACACTAATTTACATTAGTATGTGAATTTGTTATTTATTTATTTATTTACTTATTTAATATTCTCTTATAATTATAGCTTGAGTAGTTTGTGACTTGGTACCTATAACAGACTTCAGTGTTAATATGTATAAAACTTGTATGGCTAATATGTACAGTAGTAGTTCATACCTACAGAAGGTTGTAACACTGGAAATTGATCCTTGGGATACCCCAAGCTATTTTCTGTTAAAACTTACCCTATCCCCTACCCCTGCCTAAATCCCCTTGAGCAGTGTGGCAGATAGAGGTGCAGAGGTAAAGACAGAATTTCTGGATGACCACTTCTGCTGTCATAGGCTGGGCATAAATATCCACCCACCTACCACCTGTTAAAGTGTATTTGCAAAGTGTACAGAATTTAGAGTTCAAAAACTCTCAACATTTTTAAAGCACCATACTGTCACAAAGACCATGTCCTGTCTGGTATATCCTTCCCATCATAGACTTCTTGGTTAATTCTATTTACTCTTCAATTATTAGCTCAGTCATATCTTCCTCCGGGAAGTTTTCCCTGAAATCAGTGTGTAAGTATTTTATGCACGCTTTCAGAAAAATGTACTTTTCTCCTTGTTACTATTGTATGGTAATGTATAAGTGATTATTTAATTAATAGTCCTCTCACCTCTTGCAAATTCTAAGCAACTTGAGAGCAGGAGCCTTATCTTTTTTTACTCACCATTGTATTTCTAGCACCTTTCACAGTGGATGGCAATCAGTAGGCACTTGATAAATATTGGTCAAATGGGTAACACATTTAACACTCTTTCAAAAGATGATTTCTCACAAACCTGTACCATTTTCCTGCCTCTTTGCTATGGAAAGGAAAAAAAGGGGGTGCCTGGGTGGCTCAGTCAGTTAAGTGTCAGCTCAGGTCATGATCTCAGGGTTGTGAGATCAAGCCCCCACATCGGGTTCCACACTGTGCATGGAGCCTGCTTAGGATTCTCTCTCTCCCTCTTCCTCTGCCCTCCCCCACCCTTTCCTTCTCTCTCTAAAAAAAGTATAAAAATAGAAAGAAAGAAAAATTCCTCCTCTTGTCAAAGCAAATCCTTTCCCTGTACTTTGGATCACCTACCCTCTAGACTGCTTCAGCATCTCGTTCAACAATCCCTGATTTTTCTTGTATCTTCAACCTTTCCCTCTTTCCTTTTAGAATGAACATATGCTCAGGTTTCTTCCACTTTAGCAAACAAATAAAAACAAAAAAAAAGGTAAAAAATAAAAATCAAATCCTTCCAAATAACCATTTAATTGTTTCACTTATTGGATACATACTGTAAAACACCTGCCATTTTGTCAGTCATTTACCCATATTTTAGATGAACAACATAGACATAAAACCTATGCTCAAAAAAGTGAGAGTCTAGCTACCCTTCTATCTCTCTCCTTTATCTCAGAGCCCAGTTTCTAATTTCTTAAAGATGTTATTTTCCCTTGTTTTCCACTTCTGCACTTCCTACTCACCGTTCCTCCTCCTGAAGTCTGAGTTCTTCTCATACTGCTCTCTACCAAACTATTAACTAGTAAATGGTTTGTCCTCTGTCCTTATCAATTTGACATCATTGTAGCATTTGAACTCAAGGACCACTCCCTCCTGATCCTCTTTCCTCCGTTGATTGCCCAAAACTTGTCTTTCCTGGTTCTCTTACTCCATGAAAGATTTTTCTTTTTGTAAATGGCCTTTTCTTTCTCTATTTGTGTTTCATTTTGATGTTCCTTGTGGTTAGTTTTTAATAATTCTTTTCTCAGGCATTTCCTGAGTGATCTAATTTAATCTATTGGTTTAAACTGTTATATGCAAGTCTCAATATATCTTGCAAAGATCTTGTAACCAAACTCAAAGGGCTTGCCACTTGGGGTGCATTAAATTGAATATGACCTATGTTGAAAGCAAAGAACTTTTGATTACTTGTTACAAGTAAGGAGACAGGGAGATTGCTTTCAAAGCACTATCTTCCAGGGAATTAGTACAGTAAGCTTTTGTTCAGTGTATTAGGGGGTAGGGCCAGGGAGCTTGAATATACATTAAAGAACTTGTATATATTCTATTGCTTAGGCATTTTGGTTCAATTTTGCAGGCCTAACATGTCAACTAGCTAGTGCATACATCTTATGTTCAAAAAATGGTGGAAAACCCTGCCCATAAGAGGAGATTGTAGAATTTTAATGAGCTAAAGATAACTTCAGGACAACTTAGGGGGGCTTGCATAGGTGCTCAACTCCATTCTGGCTCAAACTGGCTCACATTAAGAGGCTATCAGGCAGATACCTGGCAAGGGGCTATGGGATGAAAGACCTGGCCTCATGTCTCCTTGGTGGGAACTGCTGGTTCTGCAACATGAAACACATTCCTTCCCTGCTTTTGTCCCTTCCCTCCTCTCTTCTGATAGCTTTCAGCCCTCTGGTCTAAGTCACTCCCCACTGCATTGTAGCTACCAGGGACAGGAGTTGCCGGAGAAGGTAGACACTGTTGATTAGAGGCCCATAAAGTCATGGTAGCACGTGTTCTGGTGCCATCTTGTCTTTTCCATCTCAAGAGACTTGGAATCTAAAAAATATCATTATTCTTCATGTTAGAGATTTCAGTAGGTACATTTGGTGATTATATCTCTAGGGTAGCACTGGTTAACTACTTGTCCTATAGGTTCCTTTGAATGATAAGCAAGTATTCCTATCCCTTGAGCCTAGGCTTATGTGTTCCTTGGTTGGTCCAACCGTGCCTGGGGACAATATGACCTCTAATGTTCTGAACTGACAAAATTCGGATCCCTTTGTTGCTGGTTTCAATCTCTGTTTGATTTCCAAACCTACATGTCTAAAAATTCGCAGTTTTCTTCTTCATCCAGATACCCCACAGATCATTTCCAAAATAATTCATTGTCGTGTGCTTCATAGATCTTCATATTATCAAATTTGAGTTTATTTATTATTCTTACTCTTTTTTTTTTTTCTTTCTCTCTCTCAAAAATTCCACCCTTCTGCCAGTTATTTGAATCAGGGCCTTGGTTTTCACCTCTTGATTTCTGTCCACATCTTCCCATCGCTTATGGTGTGATAGTATATCATCAAATAACAGTGATTTCACTTGCTTAAAATTCTTTAACTTCCATCCTCTTTCTTCCATGTTCATTGCTACTGATTGTTTTTTTTTAGGATTTGTCTTCTTTTATCCAAACTATTATGATAGTGTTCTAAGTGGTTTCCCTTATAAATCCAGTTTCAACATTCTGACCAGCATTTCTCTAAGATGCCATGTTGTTTTAATGCTAAGCATTCTTTAGTGGATCACCGGACTGTCAGGTCAGTGTCAGCCTTTTTAGCATGTCATGTAAGGCTTCTTGTGCATCAAGCTTTCATCATTCCCATCCTCTGTGCATGCCTCTTTCAAATCCCGTATTTCAGTCTTATTATTGTATTTCAATTTCCTGTAAGGAGCCATGTTCTCTCCCACTTCCAGGATTTAGTACATGATTTTCTTACTTCTATTAGTCTTCCTTGATCTTCCCAGTATAGAGCCCAGGGGCTCATTCTTTGTCCTTCGATGATAAAACCCCATGATTGTCTTTATTATATATTTGTCCAGTCTAGAGGATAAAATTCACTCAAAATTCTTTAACTATAGGTATTCTTTTTCAACTATCACCCTTCACACTCCACCCCCCAGTCCACACACACACATAAGTACAATATAAGAGAGAGGGAGTGGATAATCTGATGTGATTTTCTACTAGGAATTCATGTTAAAAGGTCACATCATAAAGGTGACACTTTCTTCTATCTTCTCTATCTTTTTAATTTATTTTAACTATATTAATAAAATAGTCCATAGCTTTTTTTTTTCTGCCTGGGGAAATTTTCTTCTCTTTTAGGTACTTCTCTCTTTTCTTCTTTCCTCTATAGGATTAAGTGTGCATTGGCCTAAGGCTTTTCTCCTTGGATAGCAATGGCCAGCTCTTACGTCTACTTCTTCTTTCTTGTGGCTCCAACTATGAAAATTCTAAAATCATGTCTCAAATATAAAAAATCAGCCATCTCTGTCTTCTTATATTAATCATCACGTATTCTTATCAATTTGTTTTTTATTCATTTGTTTGGCTTGAAAAGGAGATGTTGAGATATTGATTTGGGTTCATGAGAAGAAAGAATCCTTTCCATATTTACTGATATCATTCAGGTTCAACCTATTATCTTCTTTCATGAGAATACCTTCACAGCCCCCTGTTCTTGCTCCTTTCCCAATCCATCCCCAATCTGACACTCAGAGTGTTATTTTTAAAATGTCTGTCTCCTGATTAAAATGGTTTCCCATTTAATCATGTCTATCCCCCTGCTTAAAATGGTTTCCCATTACACCAAGAATAAAATGTAAACACTGTCAGATGGTATAAGATGCTTTACTCCCATCTACCTCATTCTTCTCCACCTTGCTCACAACTCTTCATCTACCCTGGACTTATTTCAGTTCTTTGACTCTGTCAGGATCCTTCCAGCATCAGAGTCCTTGCACATGGTCTTTTCTGTCTGAATATTCTCCTCCCAAATTCCCATTCTTTATCTGGCTCTTTGTGCCCATCTTTTAGGTGTTGGGTTAAATGTCACAGTCTCACACAAGCCTTCCTTGATTTCTTATTTTATAGTGAACCCCTCCTGCCATTCTCACACTGGGCCTCATTATGGTGCCTCACAGAATTATCATAATTTATAATCATAATCTGTCTCCTCCATTTTACTCTAAGGTACATGAGTCTGAGACCAAATCTATTTTGTTCACCCTGTATAATCTGTCAGACATCTACACATGCTCAGATACCTTTACTGAATATGTAATAATATGACACTTTGGGGAAAAAGAACCTAACATGCTTTCATTGTTTGCCTTTTGGAGAGGGTGGAGGTGGAGGCTGACCCTGCTGACCTTTGCATTCTCCACTCATGTCCTTTTGGATCCCTTTGTTCTTTTGGTGCATTTCAGTTCCTTGGGTGTTTTCATTCCTAGCAGCCAGCTTCTGCATCTATTTGTCAAGGTTGCTTTCAGTGCAGTAGAGGCCCCTAGGACCTGAATGTGGGGATACATATCCCTCTGGAGTCCAAGCCCTTAACCAAGCTCTGATGAGTTTTGGGGGAGGAAGTATGAATACACCATCTCTCTTGTCCCTGATGAGACCACAGTGTCCTTTGTCTTCAGTGCTCCTGTGTGGAATTGAGCCATTGTTACTGTACACTGTGGGATTTTGCTGAGTTTTCTACACTCTTGCTTAACTTCCATCTATCTCTTCATTATCTCCCTTCCTCACTAGCCTACTAGTTTTTCTAACATATCACTTTTGCACAAATCCTTGACTCAGAATCTGTGTCTGGGGAACTCTACTTGAGATATCCAACTTCACAGGAGAGGCTTTTAAATGTTTCTCATGTCCTTACTACATAATGTTGACCTAGGTTGTCAGTCAAATCCTAAATTATTTCTTGTTTAAACAGGCACAGATGGAGAATGTGCTGGAAAGGCCTTAGTGATCCACCCATCCAATGGCCTTGTTTTATTGATGAAGGACTGAGCAGCAGAGGGGTGTATGCTCTGCACAAGGTCACAGTCTTCATGAGCTGCAGGGTGGCAACCAGGACTAGAATCCTGATGTTCTTGACACCCAGATTCATGCTTTACGTCAAGAAATTTTCATAAATTTAAATTGGGTGATTTAAAAAGGATGAAAAGAAACCAAACACTATTAAAGTAAAACAAATTGGCCTGCAGATAAAAATAATTCATAGGGGTATTAAAAACCACTAAAATATAACCTGAGGAGAAACTGAACTGACAGCACCTTAGTGTCCTTTACTATGTTTTATTCTGCAGTTTTGTATAAATGTCATTTCGTCTAATGCCTCCTTCAGAGTAAATTCAGTTAAGTATGTAGCTGGAAGATTAGTGTATTGCATGTGTGTGTCCATATATTTCTATATATCACATAGCACTGAGTTAAATGAATCTTCTTAAAAATAAAAATTTGAAATATTTACAAAATTACCATTAAAAGCCATAGTATAGCTGCTTTACAGATTGTGATGAGTAATAGCTTCATACATCTTACTTGAGAGGCCTCAAAGTGCCTTAAGTGTATTGTATTTGTGACTTATGAGGTTCCCAGACAAGACATAAACCCATAATTTTCTGTAGTCGCTGTTACTCAAAATGATGGACTCAACCTAAAGTGGAATTGATTTATTAGATTTATTTTTATTCAGATGATGAAGCTAACATATAACTCTAAATTCTCTGATTAACGAAAAGGTTCTAATATCAGAGCTAGCACGTCATCATGATTTGGTCTCTAAAACTAATTTAAGCCATGTTGTAAATACAACTCAATAAAAAACACCTAGTCCTCTATGTGTATGTGTTTGTGTGTATGTGTGCTCGCACTAATGCATACAGTCACAAGCACATGAAATTTTATAGGAGATGGAGAGGTCTCTTCTCATAACATCAATTTCATTATTACCAATGGGTTAGAGAGCTATTATGATGGTTTTGCTGGAAGGGGCAGGATTGGAAATGTAAAATATATTGCCTTGAAGCCCATTTCTGATAGCTTAGCATTATTTCAACTGAGATAAAAATACAAAGTGCAATACTTTTCAATAGGTAGAATGAGAAGGGATTTAATTATTACTCAAACTTCCACACCATCCAGGGATGTCCTAAATATCATTTCTTAGAAGTGATGTTTGAGTACTGCCAGAGATAAACAGCTTAATACTTACAGTTTTAGACAATCATAAGTTTTAGAAAAATTTAACTTATATTCAGGTGAAATATATGTCCTTACAAATCCAAAGCCCTTGTCAGAATTCTGCCCTGTGGTGATATGGAGAATTCCATATGGTGTGGTCTTTCTTGCATGGGACACTTTTTTAGATCTTTGAAGACAGACAGCTGCCATGTGTCCTTCCCTCTTTGCCTTTCTAGATGGAAATTGGAGACTTTGTAATGCTTTAAGCATTTCTCATGCTACATGGTTTCTATATTTTTCATAATCCTGCCATAGGTTAATTGGTGAAATTCTCTCTTCAAATGTGGTATCCAGTTGAGAATACAGTACTTTTGCTGCTCCTGATTTGTTCATTCAACAAATATTTATTTAGTGTCTATTTTGTATTAAGAATTATTCTAGGTATTGATTGAGGAATACAAGAGGAAAGAAATGGTTCCTGTCTTCATGGTGTTTCTGTGTATGCGCAATAGTGCACCCCCCCTTCATTAGCATAACAAAGTCATCTCCTATCAGGAAATTCCCAGGGTTTTTTTTTTTAATATTATTATTTCATTTTTATTTTTATATTTTTTATTATTATGTTCAGTTAGTCATCATGTAGCAGTATATCATTAGTTTCAGATGTAGTGTTCAATAATTCATGAGCTGTGTATAACACCCAGTGCTCATCACAAACATGCCCTCCTTAATACCCATCACCCAGTTACCCAGTCCCCCCATCCCCCTCTCTTCTGTAACCCTCAGTTTGTTTCCCGGAGTCCGGAGTCTCTCATGGTTTGTCTCCCTCTCTGATTTCTTCCCATTCAGGTTTCCCTCCCTTCCCCTATGGTCCTCCACGCTCCTACTTTTGTTCCACATATGAGTGAAACCATATGATAATTATCTGCTTGACTTATTTCACCTAGCATAATCCCCTCCAGTTCCATCCATGACGATGCAAATGGTAGGTATTCATCTTTTCTGATGGCTTAGTAATATTCCATTGTATATATGAACCACATCTTTACCCATTCATCTATTGAAGGACATTTCGGCTCCTTCCACAGTTTGGCTATTGTGGACATTGCTGCTATGAACATTGGGGTGGATGTACCCCTTCTTTTCACTACATCTGTATCTTTGGGGTAAATATCTAGTAGTGCAATTGCTGGGTTGTAGGGTAGCTCTATTTTTAACGCCTTGAGGAACCTCTATACTGTTTTCCAGAGTGGCTGTACCAGCTTGCATTCCCACCAACAGTGTAAGAGGGTTCCCCTTTCTCCACATCCTCGCCAGTATTTGTTGTTTCCTGTCTTGTTAATTTTTGCCATTCTAACTGGTGTAAGGTGGTATCTCATTTTGGTTTTGATTTGTATTTCCCTGACGGCTGGTGATGTTGAACGTTTTTTCATGTGTCTGTTAGCCATTTGTATGTCTTCTTTGGAGAAGTGTCTGTTCATGTCTTCTGCCCATTTCTTGACTGGATTATTTGTTTTTTGGAGTGTTGAGTTTCAGAAGTTCTTTATAGATCTTGGATATCAGCCCTTTATCCAAAATGTCATTTGCAAATATCTTCTCCCATTCCGTGGGTTGCCTCTTAATTTTGTTGACTGTTTCCTTTGCTGTGCAGAAGCTTTTTATCTTGCTGAAGTCTCAAAAGTTCATTTTGCTTTTGTTTCCCTTGCCTTTAGAGACGTGTCTTGAAAGAAGTTCCTGTAGCTGATGTCAAAGACATTACTGCGTATGTTCTCCTCTAGGACTTTGATGGATTCCTCTCTCACATTTAGGTCTTTCATCCAGTTTGAGCCTATTTTGTGTATGGTGTAAGGAAATGGTCCAGTTTCATTCTTGTACATGTGGCTGTCCAATTTTCCCAGCACCATTTATTGAAGAGACTGTCTTTTTTCCATTGGATATTCTTTCCTGATTTGCCGAAGGTTAGTTGACCACAGAATTGAGGGTCCATTTCTGGGCTCTCTATTCTGTTCCATTGATCTTTGTGTCTGTTTTTGTGCCAATACCATGCTGTCTTGATGATCACAGCTTTTTAATATAGCTAGAAGTCAAGCATTGTGAGGCCCCTAGCTTTGGTTTTCTTTTTCCACATTCCCCTGGCAATTCGGGGTCTGTTCTGGTTCCATACAAATTTTAGGATTGTTAGTTCCAGCTCTGTAAAAAAATGTCAATGGTATTTTGATAGGGACTGCATTGAAAGTGTAGATTGCTCTGGGCAGCATAGACATTTTAGCAATGTTTATTCTTCCAATCCATGAGCATGGAATGTTTTTCCATCTCTTTGTGTCTGCCTCAATTTCTTTCATAACTGTTCTGTGGTTTCTAGAGTATAGATCCTTTACCTCTTTGGCTAGGTTTATTCTTATGTATCGTATAGTTTTTGGTGCTATTGTAAATGGAATCAATTCCTTAATTTCTCTTTCTTCAGTTACATTGTTAGTGTATAGAAATGCAACTGATTTCTGTGCATTGATTTTGTATCCTGCCATGTTGCTGAATTGCTGTCTGAGTTCTAGTAATTTGGGGGTGGAATCTTTTGAGTTTTCCACATAAAGTATCATGTCATCTGCAAAGAGGGAGAATCTGTCTTCTTTGCCAATTTGAATGCCTTTTATTTCTTTTTGTTGTCTAGTTGCTGAGGCTAGGACTTCTAGTACTATGTTGAACAAAAGTGATGAGAATGGGCATCACTGTCATGTTCCTGACCTTAAGGGAAAAGCTCTCAGTTTTTCCCCATTGAGAATGATACTCGCTTTTCATAGATGGCTTTTATGATATTGAGGTATGTTCCCTCTATCCCTATACTTTGAAGAGTTTTAATCAGGAAAGGATGCTGTATTTTGTCAAATGGTTTTCGTGCATCAATTGAGAGGATCATATGGTTCTTGTCTTTTCTTTTATTAATATGCTCTATCATGTTGATTGACTTCCGAATGTTGAACCACCCTTGCATCCCAGGAATAAATCCCACCTGGTAGTGGTGAATAATCCTTTTAATGTAATGTTGGATCCTATTGGCTAGGATCCTGGTAAATATTTTGGCATCCATGTTCATCAGGGATATTGGTCTGTAATTCTTTTTGATGGGTTTTTGTCTGGATTTGGGATCAGGGTATTAATAGTGCACATTTTAAAACGTGATCTACCTCCCTAGATCCAAATACTCTTTTCTTTTTGCATCAATAGTTTAAAATTTTATTAGAAATTTTAAATTAGCAAGTAAATCATGGTATTTCTTCATATTTAACTAATCATTTATTTAAATATTTAGAGTTTTCCACATGACCATGGCAGAATCTCCCATTCTAACTTCTATCTTTAATCATTTCTAAAATTAATACATTTATTGTCTTTTTTTAGATTTAATCTCATCATCCAATGTGGAACAGTCTTTATAATTTAATCTTCTTACCTGTGAATTGGCCCTTCTGGTTTTGGGTCAAGAAAAAAATGCATAAAGATATTTTTTGTGAATTTATTAAGCTGTGGTAAAAATGTTTTTTAGGAAAGGAGTCTAGTATGGGATCTCATGGTCTCATAGTACACTTAATGACTCTTGGTTTCAAGATGGTAGCGTCACTTAAAACAAATGTCATTTTTTTTTTATTTTAATTTCAGTATAGAGTGTTATCTTAGTTTGAGGTATACAATATAGTGATTCAACAATTCTATGTATTACTCATTGCTCATCATGATGTACTCTTAATCCCCTTCCTCTATTTCACCCATCCCCCCACCCACTTCCCCTCTGGTAACTATCAGTGTGTTCTCTGTAGTTAAGAGTCTGTTTTTTGGTTTGTCTTTTTTTTGTTTGTTTTTTTGGTTTCTTAAATTCCTCATATGAGTGAAATCATATGGTATTTGTCTTTCTCTGATTGACTTACTTCACTTAACATTATACTCTCTAGCTCCATCCTTCTTGTTGCAAATGGCAAAATTTTTTTTTTTGCTGAGTAATATTCATATATATATATATATATATATATATAAATACATGCGCACGCACACACACACACACACAAACACACACCATCTCTTCTTTATCCATTCATCTATTGATGGACACAGGCTGCTTCCATTAGTTTGGCTATTGTAAATAATGCTACAGTAAGCATAGGGGTGCATACATCTTTTCCAATTAGTGTTTTCATATTCTTTGAGTGAATACCCAGTAGTGGAGTTACAGGATCATATGGTAATTCTATTTTTAATTTTTGAGGAATCTTCATACTGTTTTCCACAGTGGCTGCATTCCCTTCGGCAGTGAACAAGGGTTCCTTCTTCTCCATATCCTCACCAACACTTGTTGTTTTTTGTTTGTGATACTAGCCATTCTGACAGGTATAAGGTGATATCTCATTGTGGTTTTGATTTGCATTTCCTTGACGATTAGTTTTATTGAGCATCTTTTCATGTGACTGTTGGCCATCTGTATGGCTTCTTTGGAAAAATGTCTGTTCATGTTGTCTGCCTGTTTTTTAATTGGATTATTTGGATTTTTTAGTGTTAAGTTGTATATGTTCTTTATATATTTGGATACTAAACCTTTGTCAGATATGTCATTTGCAAATATCTTCTCCCATTCAACAGGTTCTCTTCTTTTATTGTTTCCTTTGCTGTGCAGAAGCTTTTAATTTTAATGTAGTCCCAATAGTTTATATTTGCTTTTGTTTCCTTTGCCTCAGGAGACGTATCTAGAAAACCGTTGCTATGGCCAATGTCAGAGAAATTGCTGCCTGTGCTCTCTTCTAGGATTTTTATGGTTTCAGGTCTCACACTTAGGCTTTTAATCCATTCTGAGTTTATTTTTGTGTATGGTGTAAGAAAGTGGTCCAGTTTCATTCTTCTGCATGTAGCTGTCCAGTTTTCCCAACACCATTTGTTAAAGAGACTGCCTTTTTTCCATTGCATATCCTTGCCTCCTTTGTTGAAGATTAATTGACCATATAATTGTGGGTTTATTTCTGGGCTCTCTATTCTATTCCATCATGCTTTAAAAAAAAATACTGTTCAGTGAAACCAAATTTCCCAGAAATTCTCTCCCATGGATAACCATGATTAACAATTTATTGTTTGCCTTTCCAGAATTATACTGCATGTATTTTATATAATTTGTATCATACTATATACTTCTGTTTTTTTGACTTACATATCATACATGAATTTCTATTTTAAAATGTAATCTTCATGCCCCTTTTAACATATGCATTTTATTCTACAGTATAGGTGTACTGTAATTTGTTTAATTTATTCATTATTCATTGACACTTAAGCTATTTCCCAAAATTTTCCATTATTAGCAACATAGCACATACCTACTGGGCTATACACCTTCATGTACTTACACCAGCCTTATCTTAAGATAAAGTTTCAGAAGCAAATTAAATTATATACAAATTAAAATTTATAATACATTACTAGATTATGCTTTAGAAAGCATGAAAAATTTACACATCTACCTCCAGTATATTAGAGTTCTCATTCCTTTATATCTTTGCTAATCATTGTCCATCTGATATTTCTATTTTAATTTTCATTTACATGTCTAGTAAAAACTTTTTTATATACTAACTTGTCACTTGTCTAGTTTTGTATTTGGGAGATTTAATCTGTCTCTTGATTTACAAGAAGATAACTTTTTGATCATATTGCAGAGATTTGCCTTTTAATATCTATCTTTTGCATACAGTGTATATAAAATGTGTTGTCATATTTAAAAAACTTTCTCTACTATTGATTTCATCTTTAATCAGATCTTTTTAGATCCATTTGAATAACAGATGATTAAAACAGCATTCTAATATCAAAATGGAACTTGGAGAGGGCTGAAGAGTTATAAGGAAAACAATCCTGGCAGATAATTTCATGTAATATCACACAAAGACAATCTTCTCCCAAACCTCAATTTCCATATTTGAAAAAAAGAGAAAAAAGGTGCCAGGAATAAAAATGTTTGTCTTGTATAGAGGGATCTTGTGATGATGGGTTAATGTATATGCTAGAAGTTTTTTACTATGTAAGGTACAGTTCAAGTAATGTGTTTTCATCCTCTTTTTATCTACTCCAGTTATAGAAACCCAACATGTTATGGCATCTAGTTCTCTAATCTGTAGTTTGCAGAACCAATATCTTTATTTCTTTTCAGAATGTACTTCATATTCAATCTTATGGGAATCCTGCCATTTTCCATGATTCTTAAACATTACTGGCAACATTTTGGACAATTGTAAATGCAAGTCGTGTTGATGCTTAGGATTCAGTTCATCTTGGTCTAGAGACAAAAATTCATGTAAAGTCTCTGGGGACACTTGCTACTTGCTTACCTCGCCTGAGTTTTCAATTCCCTCTTAAACACTTTTGTTATCTCTTTTGCAGTTTGGAGATTATTCTCATTGAAGAAAAGGACAGAGTAGTTTTGTTTTCCTCCTTATCGCTACTTTCTAGCAGCTGGATTTTCTATACCTGCTTTTGCTCTGAACATTGCTTGAGACACCCTGTGGTTATTGTTGATGATTTTTTTTTTTTTCAAGCTTTCTCCTATATGGGGTTTAACTTTCCAAAATAATTTCTTATATCTTTTTTTCCCTCAATCTTTTCCATATTTGTTCTAGGTTATATCCCATTTCCCATCTACCAAGATATTATGATTAGGGGAACTGGATGGGCCAGGTACATTTTGCTAGAGACCACAGGATTTTCTCACCCAAAATCTTGGGAAATGCCAAAGCCAGGGAAGAAGTTGTGAGAAGAAAAAACCAAAAAAGTAATCTAGAGGTGTACAACCAATGAACTAAAAGACATTGTGAAGCCAACAACCAAAGAGATTAGATCAAATGAAAATGGAACCGAGAAAATTAATCACAAGGGACCTACTGAAGCCAAAAGGAGCTGTGTTTGTTGCTTGCTTTTAAGGATTGACTGGAGGGTGGTTTAAAAATGAATATTCTTACACTCTTGTTCAGATGCTGGCCCAAGATTCTCCTAAATACAGAGGTGGCTACACTTCTGATTCCATTTATTATCCTCTCTGATATGGACAGGGCTGTTCACAGATCAGTGGTTCAGCTTTGTGAAAATTTAGATCTTATATAGTTGGCATAAGATTGGGAATCAATAGAAAGTTAGCAGTCCTTTGAACTGGCATTCATTAATTCTCTCACAGGTCATTGAGTGTGAAAGGAGACTTGTTCAGTTATAAAGTGCTCTAGTCCTTTGCTGGGAAGACGGAGGGGCACCTAATGAAGTCTCACCAAATGTTGGTGTCAGGATATTGGTGGAAGAACTCAGCTGAAGGCTGGAAAAACCAAATATGCTGAAGTGGCAGGTGACAGGAAACTACCCCTTGGCAGGCTTTTATTGCAGTCTGATTCCTGTACACCAATATAGAGAGAACTGATATCTTGACAACTGTGGGTCTTTTAATCCATGAGTGTGGTATATAAGCACTTTCACTTAGATCTTCTTTAATTTCTCTCAATAATGTTTATATAGGTTTACATGTTTTTCAGTAAATTTATACTTAGGGACTTGATGTAATGATGCTATTGTAAATTATGCCTTTTAAAATTTTATTTGCTAATTGCAGCCAACAAATAGAAATAAATTATCCAATGACTTTGCTAAATGTACTTATTAATTATAGTAGTTTTTCCTGTAGTTTAGTTTTATTATACGCACACTTGTCATCTGTGTAAGATAGATTTTTAGATCTTTTTTTTACATAAAACTTATACTTTTGTAGGTAAGCTTTTTGGGAGAGGAATGATATGGGCTGGAAGTAAGTAGAACAAATAAAATGTAATTTGTTTCTAGATGTTTGGTAAGGACCATTGGGAAGCATGGGTAGTGCATGAGAAATAATACCAGGTTTTCAGAAATGTCACCATGTGAAGCTTGATGAGGGTGTCTCATATATCCCTTCATCCCCCATATAAGAACAGATTCCATTCAATCAGGTTGTAATAGTTAACATTTCTAAGCATTCATTATGTGCCAGACATAATATGCTTTAAATTTTAACTCATTTCGATTTCAAAGCAATCCAGTGTAATATAAACAACTATTATTCCCATTTTCCAGATGAGAAAACATAGGCACAATGGGATTAAATAACTTTCCTAAGATTATACAGTAAGAGAGTGAAAGTGATGCAAATTGAGATTCTGTTTCTAAAACATGTGCTCTTAACCACTGTTACCCTATTTTGAGTTGACCTTTTGGGTCATAGCTTCTTCAGAAAGCTATTACATATCTCTTCGTCTATCTTTTTTTTTTTTTTTAAGATTTTATTTATTTATTTGAGACAGAGAGCATGAGAGGGAGGAGGGTCAGAGGGAGAAGCAGATACCCCGCCGAGCAGGGAGCCCGATGCAGGACTCGATCCCAGGACTCCAGGATCATGACCTGAGCCGAAGGCAGTTGCTTAACCAACTGAGCCACCCAGGCGCCCCCTCTCTTTGTCTATCTTGAGGAAGATATACCCTATGAATGATCAAATAAAATTCAGTTTACCACTTAAGAGCTAAAGCCAGGGCACAGTGGCTGTTTAGGACAAATTCCAGTACTTGTCCCTCTAATGGCAGGCTACTAACTTTTCCGTTGGTGGTGGTGGTGTTATTTGGGCTAATACCATGCACATGACTTGCATGGTTACGCTAAGGAGAAGACCAGCAGCGAACCCAATAGCAGGAATCAGCAACAGCCAGTAGGTTTAGAGATACAGCTTCATGAATTTCCAGCCCACCTTGACTCTAAAGACTTCATTCCCCATAGTAGCAAAGCATGACCAGATCCCTAAGTCAGATATGGTGCTTTGCACAATCTAGGAGCTACCAGTAGTTGTCAACACACAAACCAACCATTTCTTAGAGACAGATACTTGTAACTACCAAAGCTACATTATCACTCAGCAGCTCCCAGGATGGTCCTCTAAATTAAATTTATACTGCTGAATCAATCTAATCCAGTTTGTTCCATGTTGATTTATTAACCCTAATCTGGGAAGCCCAGGAATTAAGGGTTTGCAGCATTTAAGTCAGGAGGGTTTTCAAACACAGTAGGAAGTTAGGAAATAATATTTAGTTTTAAACCTGCTGTCTCACTGTACTTGCAATTTGGTATGCTGGAAAGGCTGCTCCAATTATAAGAAAGATTTGTCGATTTTGTAAAAATATTGGCCATTTTTAAATAGGACTAATATTTCCCATATCCAACTGTTTGATGACAATTAGTCCACATCTTAGCAACCGATATTCATAAATGAATAAAGCAATGTATCAATAGGCAGCCCAAGATGTTCAAATTTGATCTATTAAAAATTTTGAAACAGAAAGGTCTTCTCAGAGACCATGAAAATGGTACTCAAGGCAATAGACAGGGCATGGTCTATGGGGACTTAGAGAAGAAAGTGAAAAATGAAATACTTCTTTGTTTTTCAGAATATAGGTGTAATACATCTTACTGTAACGTGTTTATCTACCAATGAATTGTCTATTTGCAAACTACACATAGACCATTCTACACAGATTTTTCAAAAGTGAACTCTAGAAAGTGGATGAGTTGAGAGAGCTAATGATCACATATCCAGGTTAAACATTTTGAAAAGATTAAGCCATAATGCGTTGGCATGCCCCAATGATAAGAAAACAGATACGATAAATGATGACACTGAGCATTCTCTTATTACCTGAAAGATAAGTCAGGTAATAAGAGAGATGTTAAGTCAGGGGAAAATATCTGTAAAATCACATAAGAGCAACTTTGAGAAGAAACATCTGAAAGGGTTTCCCCACCCCACAAAAACAAAACAAAACCAAAAAAAAAAAACAAGGAAAAAAAAGAGACTATACTATTTACTGTGAAATAGCCAGTAAACATAGAACACCAGCCTGGATTTAAAAGACAGGACTACATAGACTACACATAAGATACATCCTCTACTCCCTGGAGAATATGGAACAGCTGTCAAGCAGCAACAACCTGTCATTGAAATGACCACCTCTGTTTCCCCTGGAAAGTGGCAATTAATCCAGAGTGAGAAGGGTCATGCTGTCTTGCAGATTAAGGAAATAGAAATTTTGAGGGTGATATAAGGGCAAGAACTCTGAATTTTAAGTTAGAAGGGAGGGGAAAGACATGTGAGTCTGGAAGGCATTTGAGTCAAGAAGGGAGAATATCCATTGGTTTTGGTTTTTTGTTGTTGTTGTTGTTTTGTGGGGGGGTTTTTTGTTTTGTTTTTGCTTTATGTTTGCAATGTTCTTATACTGAGGCTGCAAGTGTGTTAGGAACCAAACATGCTTTGTCTCATTTAATATCAAGTTAACTTGGCGAGACACACATTTTTACTCTCATTTCACAGATCAGTAAACAAATTTTTTGTTGTGTTAAGTCCTTTGACGGAGATGAACAATTTAATTAGTCAGCGAAGGAGCCAGAATTCAAACCCGTGTATTCTGGGCCATAGATGCTGGACACTCTTTTGCCACATATCGGTTGTAGAAAGTTGAACAGGTCAGTTAACCCCCTCTGGCCTCAATTTCCTCACCAACACAGGTGGACAGTAACACAGATCTGATATGGTTGTTCTGAGAAATATTTGGGGATGATCTGCAGGAAGGCCTCAGGACAGGGCTTGTCAGAAAGCAGGGCTCAGGAACTGGTGGTGGAAAGGTTGGAGCAGTGGAGTGCAGTAGAGGACTCTGGTGAAGCCTGAGGCAGTACTTTAGCAAGAGTTGGGGCCCCAACAGAGAGGGGGACATGGAACAAAGCAATTTTGAAGGAGGAAAATAGAGACATTTTTAAAATGCAGATCCACTTTGAGCAAACATCTAGATAGCTTATCCAAATGAGGTCCATAGGCAAACAGAAGGCAGGATGAAGAAACTGAGCCCTCTGGAGAGCTGGGGTCAAAACAGAAGACAGAAAGCACATTGAGCCATGGAAAAATAAATAAATAAAGAGGTGGGGCCTCTGTTGGAGCTTTGTATCTTGTCCTCAAGACCATAGACAATATCCCTACTTCCAGGCAGTCATCTTTAAAATGTATTTGGAATTGCCCATGTGAGGAAGAGTACAAGAGAATATGGATAGAATAGTGGAAAACCCACTTTGCTACTGGGAAAACAGTTCAAACTACTTCCCTGATTTGGTTCAGTGCCATTGCTCTACACAGAGTATGTTATTAGAGCACAGACCCCTCAGCAATGTTATAAAACCAGATTATTTATAGCTACTATCCAGCACCACCTACTGGTAAACCAACAGATAATAGAACTCAAACTATACACAGCAAACACTGAGCGAATTGGTTGTAAAAAGTCAATTTGTCGTAGGGAAAGGGTGAAAGGAGACACCGTATATCCACATAATAGAACACTGCCTAGACCTGATGTAATAGGGAGCATATGCAGAAACGTGGGTTTTGGACTAGTGAGTCAAAATTCCATTACAATATTCTAAGCAAATACATGAACGAGGCTTCAAGGGATTTAGAAGTGAGAGAAAGAGGAAAGGCACCTGATTTGATCAATTAAACATTTTTTCTTTCAAGTCTGTTTTGTGCACTGGCCACAAACATCCTTCAAAAGTAATCTGTAATAGATTTGCAACTGTATCCAAATGTGTATTAAATAATTATTGGAGGGAAAAAGAAATAAAAATGGTCATGTATTTTTGGGTGCATTATTCTTTTTTCTCTTACATGCTCTATAATTTTATTTTAAAAAATTAAATTAAAGGGCTAATATATACATGTAGTAAACAAAAACTCCAAACCGCACAATGGGTATGTAATGAAAAGTAAATCTCTCTCAGGCGCCTGGGTGGCTCAGTTGGTTAAGCGACTGCCTTCGGCTCAGGTCATGATCCTGGAGTCTCTAGATCGAGTCCTGCATCGGGCTCCCTGCTCGGCAGGGAGTCTGCTTCTCCCTCTGACCTTCCTCCCTCTCATGCTCTCTGTCTCTCATTCTCTCTCTCTCAAATAAATAAATAAAATCTTAAAAAAAAAAAAAAGGCATAGGGGCGCCTGGGTGGCTCAGTCGTTAAGCGTCTCCCTTCAGCTCAGGTCATGATCCTGGAGTCCCGGGATCGAGTCCCGCATCGGGCTCCCTGCTCTGCGGGGAGTCTGCTTCTCCCTCTGACCCTCCCCCCTCTCATGTGCTCTCTCTCATTCTCGCTCTCTCAAATGAATAAATAAATCTTTAAAAAAAGAAAAGTAAATCTCCCTGAACCCCAGAATCAGTCCCTCTCCCAGAAATTAATCAGATTTATGAGTTCTTATTTATTTTCCTAAAGTGTTTCTATGCATTTACAAACGTGTGTGTGTGCGCGTGCATGCACCATGTTCTGATGTGGAGCCTCTGGGACATCCCCTGATGCTATCAAATCATTTCAGCCTTGGTTAAAAAATTGGCTGGTACAACTGATGACAATAAAATAATTTGAATTTAGGCAACAGAGCTGTATTTAATATGTGTTTATAGCTTTACAGGATTCATGTCAAAGGATTGGTGAATTCCTTAAACTTGATTTTATTTTTCTCAAAGATGTGCTTGCATGGAGTGAAAGAGATCCAATTTCTACAAGGCTCACAGCCAAGATCAACAGTCCTTTTTATTGTACTTTGCACCTTACACAAATTTCCATTCCTCAGAAGAAACCACTTTTTACTTGTTACAACCTTCCTATATTAGTTACCTTTTTATTTCCACATAGGGTATTTGTGGGCAAATTTCTTATTCAGTTAACTTTATATAACGCTTACTTCTTTTCTACTGAGCAAGATGAGGATTTAGCTTCTTTAAACTATCCCCCCAAATACACAGGTACATACTGTCTCTCCTACCCAGCCAGGACAGTTATTTCATATTTGGCTTGCTGAATACTCTGTGCGCCCACCATTATGTTTGTGTAACTATTATTGGCAGATGAGGTATATTTATGGTTCAGAAGTGTCTGGACGTTATGCTATTTTATTTCTTCTTTTTTAAAGATTTTATTTATTTATTTGACAGAGAGAGAGACAGCGAGAGAGGGAACACAAGCAGGGGGAGTGGGAGAGGGAGAAGCAGGCTCTCCACACAGACCAGGGAGCCTGACTCGGGCCTCGATCCCAGGACCCTGGGATCATGACCTGAGCCAAAGGCAGACGCTTAACCGACTGAGCCACCGAGGCTCCCTATTTTATTTCTTGTACACATTTTGCTTTCCTTGGACTTAATATATGTCTTCTTTTAAACTTTGCTTAGATTTCTATGTACCTATTAGTAAATCATTCCTAAAGTCTCAGACATCTGAAAATTCCCTCTCAGTATATTCAAACACAAGAAATTTTGTTTCATTTCCTTTTCTTTTAAGCAACCCCTGTTCTCCCACTCAAATTTGGGTGGGTAGCCTTCTGGGCCTGCTACCCAGCTGTCATCCCCTTTCTGTCCTTTTCTGTGTTGTATCCCCAGGATACAAATGACTTCATTTGGGGAATAAATTGCTTAGAACTTTCCAAAGAAAAGGTACTTGGATGTTTTTGTTTGTTTGGGGTGTGATAACCTGGGTAAAAAAGAACTTCTAGATTGAAAATAATTTTTCCTCAAAACTTTGAAAGTATTATTTTCTTGTTTACTGGTTTCAGTGTAAATGTTTATTTTTGTTTCTTTGTTTCTGTTTGTTTCTGTTTTGTTTGGAGAAATCTAACACAATTCTAACTCCTGATATTTTATATGTAACCTATGGTTTTCTCTTGGAGTGCTTGGGGTCATCTCTTTGTACCCAAGGTTCTGAAGTTTTGTAATTATATTTTGATGTAGTTCATTCTTCATTCATTTTGCAAAGATTATAGTGGATCTTTTTTTAAATTATTTCTTCAACAATTGTATTCTCTAAATTTTGTCCTGTTCTCCCCCCGCCCCCCATCTCTTTCTAGAACTTATTTTATTAGTAATCAGACTTTCTGGGTCAGCTTTGGAATTCTCTTCTCTTGAAGTTTCTATTTCTCTGCATTTAGAGTCTCTGGGGATTTGCTCAGTTTTGCTTTCCAAAACTTATGAATTATTCCTTTCCTTTGTCATATCTTTTTTTTCCTAGAGCACTCTAGTTCTCTAAATTCTCTACTTTTTTTGGTAACTGTATCTTTTTTCACAGAAACAGTAACTTATCTCTCGGAGCCTAAAAGAGCTTTCCCACTCTCCCCTAATTCTATTCAGCCTTCCACACTGTTTCTATTTTCCAAGTCTCTTTTTTCCCCTATTTGTTGATTTTGATCTTTGTCTTTTATCTTAAGGACTTTCCTCAAAGGTCTGGTGATCCATGACTCTATATAATAGCACATATGGGAAAGAGGAAAGGGGGTAGGGAGAGAGAGAGAGGTTTATTTAGGGACTTCTGTGAGTATGTGTAGGTCTCTCCTGTCAGGATTGTTTTCCAAGAGAAAAATCCTCGATTATTGTTCCCAGTGAATGTAAGCTGCTTTAGGGTTCTGGGGCCAAGCAGAAGGGACTGGGGATCCCATTATTCAAAATGCAGTATTCAGACTCGTATCTCTACCGCCACCTTCTGCTGTATCTGGTGTCTCTAAACCCAGACTTCCTCTTTTCTACTCCTCAGTAATTAAACTTACTGCTCTGTCATGTTGTAAGGGTCTAGTTGCTCTTTCTGCAGACTTGAAATCATTAATCTATTTCTTCAGTAAATATTTACTAAATGCCCCCTACATGCCAAACACTGTTTTATATAGTATGGAAATGTGTGTTTATGAGGCAAGCAAAATTCCCTGCCCCGGTGTAGGGCATTCATTCCCAACCAAACCCTCACTTCCAGAACCCATTTATGTCTCCAAATTCTAAACTTCAGTATTCTGTAATGTGCATTGGCTTGCTTCTTGTTTAGCTCTTTGCACACTGTTTGGTTTGTTCAGTAAGGAACCACTCATCCTTTGTCTTCCAGTTCCAAAATTGGGTAGCTTTCACCATTTCTTCAGATCTTTTTGTAATTTGGGATTGATTCACGCTCTTGGCTGTTTCATGGAATTTAGGAAGGACGGAGAGGTAAACATGTGTGTCCAGTATACCATCTTTGCTAGAGGCAGCTATGAGTAATTTCACCCGGTGAGCCCAGCACCTGAGCATCTGGAGACCTATGATGTACTTGGGTGTTGGGTAGCCCCCAGTCTCAACACAGTTGGGAATCTGGACTCTCTTCTACTAGGAGTCATTTCTGTTACAAGCTGGCCCTGCAGAGTATGCATCCAGTCTATGCTACTCTTCTTACAGTTGCTGTGTCTTCAGACAGAGCTGCTTATTCCTTTTGGGGCCAGACCAGAAAGGACCCAGATTTCTGAGGACGTGTCACTATCAGAACAATGCCTACTCCCCAACCTTACCCCAGCATCATCTATTGCCTGGAACTGAGAGAATCTGTACAGCTTCAATATTTTTTTCCACTAAACCTCCTCATATTTTTCCCCTTCTGGATCTTTGTAAGCTTCAAAAGGAGGCAGCATGTATGTTTTGTTTTTATTACTATTCTGTGCATCTGTGCTTTGGGGTGGGAGGAAATAGTCATTTGTGTCGAAGAGGAAGGGTCTTGTCTCTTCTCACCTGGAAAAGAACATTTCTCTTGCACACTTTTCCAATTTTCCAAGTAAAAGAATGCAAACATCCTACCACCCTTCAGGAGCTCTTCACGGCAGCCCGCTTTGTGGAGCTGAGGGACGTGGACTCCACTCTGCCATGGGTAACACGCCTTAGCCCAGTGTCAGTTTTGTTCCAAGAGATCAAAACTGCACAATCTTACGTAAATTCTTTATTTTCAGAGTATTGCCTAAAATCTTTCCATATGATCAGAAACTTTGAATTCCCATACTTTTCAAAACAGAGCCTGGGTCCAGAGATTACAGATAGTGAGGTCTCCTAGGATTTTGACCTTGGGTGCTCTCTTTTATTTGGGCATTAAACCTGGAAAATGCTTTTTAGACCATGTTAAAGGGATTTAAAAGGAAATAGTCCTGTGAGCTACTGAGCTAATAAGCTGGTTTGTGAATTCCATACCTGTGGTTGGAAAGGAATGAAGAAACCTAGTGCTTCTGAACTTCTTGTTCCTAAAAATAGCTATTTTGTGTGAATCTCGCAACCCTGAAGGAAAATCTTTTGAAGGGAACTAAAGAAAATGTCAGAGGATTTTCAAACTATGAAAATTAATTATGCAAAAACTAATATTAGAACTGTGAACGTTGACAAAGTATAACATTACCTATAACAACTCTCTGGCATATAGTTATATTTCTTTCAAAATGCTTTGTAAATTGACTAGTGCTTTAGAAATTATTTTCAGCAAGTAAGAAACCCTCATCTATACTTCTTTGAAAACTAATTATATCACCTACAGCACACTTAGGACATAGTAAATATTTACGAATATTTTTTAAGTTGACTTTTCAGTCATTTTCACCCAAGATAAAGAGTAAAGACATATGCTCTGAAAGGCACATAGAAACATACAAATTAGTTAATCACTTAGTTAAAGTGTATTTGTTGCATGCCAAACCATGTGTCAGATATTACGATAAGCTTTAGGAGTGTAGGAATAAATTAGAGGGATGTGACAATGTATTCCCCCAGTTACAATAGAGTGGTAAAGGCAGATGATTAAACAAACACAAAATATGGGATCAACGCCATAGTGGCAGAATTGTAGAGTTTAGACGGAATTATAGCAAGGGGTTCTATCCTATTATGGAGGTGGGGAAAGGAGTCTCAGATAAAGCTGTTACTTGATTGAAGAATAATTATGAGCTTTCTAGAAAAAGAAGGGGAACTGGTTTTCCAAGAGGGAGAGACTAGCATATGTAAATACCCAGAAATGAGAAAGGAATAAATTTTAGTGCAAGTAGAACAGAGACATGTGAGATGGAGAGTGGTAAGAGTTAAGGTAGGCAGGTAGGCAAAGATCATATTATTCAGGGATTTTTTTTAAAAAAAAATATTGTTATGTTAATCACCATACATTGCATCATTAGTTTTTGATGTAGTGTTCCATGATTCATTGTTTGTGCACAACACCCAGTGCTCCATGCAGAACGTGCCCTCTTTAATACCCATCACCAGGCTAACCCATCCTCACACCCCCCTCCACTCTAGAGCCCTCAGTTTGTTTTTCAGAGTCCATCAGCTCTCATGGTTCGTGTCCCCCTTCGATTTCCTCCCTTCATTCTTCCCTTCCTGCTATCTTCTTCTTCTTTTTTTTTTCTTAACATATATTGCATTATTTGTTTCAGAGGTACAGATCTGTGATTCAACAGTCTTGCACAATTCACAGCGCTCACCATAGCACATACCCTCCCCAATGTCTATCACAGCCAACACCATCCCTACCAACCCACCCCCCAATCCAGCAACCCTCAGTTTGTTTCCTGAGATTAAGAATTCCTCATATCAGTGAGGTCAATATGATACATGTCTTTCTCTGATTGACTTATTTCACTCAGCATAACACCCTCTAGTTCCATCCACGTTGTTGCAAATGGCAAGATCTCATTCCTTTTGATGGCTGGATAATATTCCATTGTATATATATACCACATCTTCTTTATCCATTCATCAGTCGATGGACATCTTGGCTCTTTCCACAGTTTGGCTATTGTGGACATTATTGTATAAACATCAGGGTGCACGTACCCCTTCGGATCTGTACATTTGTATCTTTGGGGTATATACCCAGTAGTGCAATTGCTGGATCATATGGTAGCTCTATTTTCAACTTTTTGAGGAACCTCCATACTGTTTTCCAAACTGGCTACACCAGCTTACATTCCCACCAACAGTGTAGGAGGGTTCCCCTTTCTCTGCATCCCCGCCAACATCTGTCATTTCCTGACTTGTTAATTTTAGCCATTCTGACTGGTGTGAGGTGATATATCATTGAGGTTTTGATTTGGATTTCCCTGAGGCCAAGCAATGTTGAGCACTTTTTCATGTGTCTGTTGGCCATTTGGATGTCTTCTTTGGAAAAACGTCTGTTCATGTCTTCTGCCCATTTCTTGATTGGATCATTTGTTCTTTGGGTGTTGAGTTTAAGAAGTTCTTTACAGATTTTGGATCATACCCTTTATCTGATATGTCATTTGCAAATATCTTCTCCCATTCTGTCGGTTGTCTTTTGGTTTTGTTGACTGTTTCTTTTGCTGTGCAAAAGCTTTGTATCTTGATGAAGTCCCAAGAGTTCATTTTTGCCCTTGCTTCCCTTGCCTTTGGTGATGTTTCTAGGAAGAAGTTGCTGCAGCTGAGGTTGAAGAGGTTGCTGCCTGTGTTCTCCTTTAGGATTTTGATGGACTCCTGTCTCATATTGAGGTCTTTCAACCATTTGGAGTCTATTTTTGTGTGTGGTGTAAGGAAATGGTCCAGTTTCATTCTTCTGCATGTGGCTGTCCAATTTTCCCAACACCGTTTGTTGAAGAGACTGTCTTTTTTCCATTGGACATTCGTTCCTGCTTTGTCGAAGATGAGTTGACCATAGAGTTGAGGGTCCATTTCTGGGCTCTCTATTCTGTTCCATTGATCTATGTGTCTGTTTTTGTTCCAGTACCATACTGTCTTGATGATGACAGCTTTGTAATAGAGCTGGAAGTCTGGAATTGTGATGCCGCCCGCTTTGCTTTTCTTTTTCAACATTCCTCTGGCTATGCGGGGTCTTTTCTGGTTCCATACAAATTTTAGGATGATTTGTTCCATTTCTTTGAAAAAAGTGGATGGTATTTTGATGGGGATTGCATTGAATGTGTAGATTGCTCTAGGTAGCATTGACATCTTCACAATATTTGGTCTTCCAATCTATGAGCATTGAACATTTTTCCATTTCTTTGTGTCTTCCTCAATTTCTTTCATGAGTATTTTATAGTTTTCTGAGTACAGATCCTTTGCCTCTTTGGTTAGATTTATTCCTAGGTATCTTATGGTTTTGGGTGCAGTTGTAAATGGGATCAACTCCTTAATTTCTCTTTCTTCTGTCTTGTTGTTGGTGTATAGGAATGCCACTGATTTCTGTGCATTGATTTTATATCCTGCCACTTTACTGAATTCCTGTATGAGTTCTAGCAGTTTTGGGGTGGAGTCTTTGGGGTTTTCCACATAAAGTATCATATCATCTGCAAAGAGTTTTTGATTTGATTTTGTTGTTTGCCTTTGATTTCTTTTTGTTGTCTGATTGCTGTGGCTAGGACTTCTAATACTATGTTGAATAGCAGTGGTGATAGTGGACATCCCTGCAACGTTCCTGACCTTAGGGGACCATTGAGACTGATATTCGCTGTAGGTTTTTCATAGATGGCTTTTATGATATTGAGGTATGTACCCTCTATCCCTATACTCTGAAGAGTTTTGATCAAGAAAGGATGCTGTACTTTGTCAGATGCTTTTTCTGCAACTATTGAGAGGAACATATGATTCTTGTTCTTTCTTTTATTAATGTATTGTATCACATTGATTGATTTGCGGATGTTGAACCAAACTTGCAGCCCAGGGATAAATCCCACTTGGGCATGGTGAATAATCCTTTTAATGTACTGTTGGATTCTACTGGCTAGTATTTTGGTGAGAATTTTTGCATCCATGTTCATCAAGGATACTGGTCTGTAATTCTCCTTTTTGATGGGGTCTTTGTCTGGTGTTGGGATCAAGGTAATGGTGGCCTCATAAAACGAGTTTGGAAGTTTTCCTTCCATTTCTATTTTTTGGAACAGTTTCAGAAGAATAGGTATTAATTCTTCTTGAAATGTTTGGTAGAATTCCCCTGGGAAGCCGTCTGGCCCTGGGCTTTTGTTTGTTGGGAGATTTTTGATGACTGCTTCAATTTCCTTAGTGGTTATAGGTCTGTTCAGGTTTTCTATTTCTTCCTGGTTCAGTTTTGGTAGTTGATACATCTCTAGGAAGGCATCCATTTCTTCCAGGTTATCTTATTTGCTGGCATATAGTTGCTCATACTATGTTCTTATAGTTGTTTGTATTTCTTTGGTGTTGGTTGTGATCTCTCCTCTTTCCTTCATGATTTTGTTGATTTGGGTCATTTGTCTTTTCTTTTTGATAAGTCTGGCCAGGGGTTTATCAATCTTGTTAATTCTTTCAAAGAACCAGCTCCTAGTTTCATTGATCTGTTCTATTGTTCTTTTGGTTTCTATTTCATTGATTTCTGCTCTGATCTTTATTATTTCTCTTCTCCCGCTGGGTTTAGGCTTTATTTGCTGTTTTTTCTCTAGCTCCTTTAGGTGTAGGGTTAGTTGTGTACTTGAGACCTTTCTTGTTTCTTGAGAAAGGCTTGTATTGCTATATACTTTCCTCTTAGGACTGCTTTTCCTGTATCCCAGAGATGTTGAACAGTTGTGTTTTCATTTTCATTGGTTTCTATGAATTTTTTTACATTCTTCTTTAATTTCCTGGTTGACCCATTCATTCTTTAGTAGGATGCTCTTTAGCCTCCATGTATTTGAGTTCTTTCCAACGTTCGTCTTGTGGTTGAGTTCTAGTTTCAAAGCATTGTGGTCTGAAAATATGCAGGGAATGATCCCAATCTTTTGGTACTGGTTGAGACCTGATTTGTGACCTAGGATGTGATCTATTCTGGAGAATGTTCCATGGGCACTAGAGAAGAATGTGTATTCTGTTGCTTTGGGATGGAATGCTCTGAATATGTCTGTGAAGTCCATTTGGTCCAGTGTGTCATTTAAAGTCTTTATTTCCTTGTTGATCTTTTGCTTAGATGATGTGTCCATTTCAGTGAGGCGGGTGTTAAAGTCCCCCACTATTATTGTATTGTTGTCAATGTGTTTCTTTCCTTTTGTTATTAATTGCCTTATATAATTGGCCGCTCCCATGTTAGGGGCATAGATATTTACAGTTGTTAGATCTTCTTGTTGGATAGACCCTTTAAGTAGGATATAGTGTCCTTCCTCATCTCTTATTACAGTCTTTGGTTTAAAATCTAATTTGTCTGATAGAAGGATTGCCACCCCAGCTTTCTTTTGGTGTCCATTAGCATGGTAAATGGTTTTCCACCCCCTCACTTTCAATCTGGGGGTGTCTTTGTGTCTAAAATGAGTCTCTTGCAGACAGCATATTGATGGGTCTTGTTTTTTAATCTAATCTGATAGCCTGTGTCCTGTGATTGGGGCATTTAGCCCATTTACATTCAGGGTAACTATTGAAAGGTATGAATTTAGTGCCATTGTATTGCCTGTAGGGTGATTGTTACTGTATATTGTCTGTGTTCCTTCCTGATCTATATTGCTTTTAGGCCCTCTCTTTGCTTAGAGGACCCCTTTCAATATTTCTTGTAGGGCTGGTTTCGTGTTTGCAAATTCCTTTGGTTTTTGTTTGTCCTGGAAGCTTTTTATCTCTCCTTCTGTTTTCAATGACAGCCTAGCTGGATATAGTATTCTTGGCTGCATATTTTTCTCGTTTAAGGCTCTGAATATATCCTGCCAGTCCTTTCTGGCCTGCCGGGTCTCTGTGGATAGGTCTGTTGCCAATCTAATGTTTCTACCCTTGTAGGTTACATATCTCTTCTCCCAAGCTGCTTTCAGGATTTTCTCTTTGTCTCTGAGACTCGTAAGTTTTACTATTAGATGTCGAGGTATTGACTTATTTTTATCGATTTTGAGAGGGGTTCTCTGTGCCTCCTGGATTTTGATGCCTGTTTCCTTCCCCAAATTAGGGAAGTTCTCTGCTGTGATTTGCTCCAATATACCTTCTGCCCCTCTCTCTCTTTCTTCTTCTTCTGGGATCCCAATTATTCTAATGTTGTTTCGTCTTATGGTATCACTTCTCTCTCGAATTCTGCCCTCGTGATCCAGTAGTTGTTTATCTCTCTTTTTCTCAGCTTCTTTGTTTTCCAGCATTTGGTCTTCTATATCACTGATTCTCTCTTCTGCCTCATTTGTCCTAGCAGTTAGTGGCCCCATTTTTTATTGTACCTCATTAATAGCCTTTTTGATTTTGACTTGGTTAGATTTTAGTTCTTTTATTTCTCCAGAAAGGGTTTCTCTAATGACTTCCATGCTTTTTTCAAGCCCAGCTAGTATCTTTAAAGTGATGATTCTGAACTCTAGATCCAACATCATACTAATGTCCATATTGAGTAGATCCCTGGCAGTTGGTACTACCTCTTGTTCTTTTTGTTGAGGTGATTTTTTTCCATCTTGTCATTTTGTCCAGAGGAGAATAGGTGAAGGAGAGAACAAAATGCTAACAGGGTAACAATGTCCACAGAAAATATACTCTAAACAAATAAGAAAAGACCTGAAGCCGGGGGGAAAGAAAGCGAAAGAAAGAAAAAAGAAAAAGATAAAAACAAACAAAAACAGAACAACAAAAAAAACTGGAATATGATCAAATATGATCAGTCTGGTGCATAAATCAGTGCCACACACTAGATTTTGGGTGTATTTTGGTCTGTTAGAAGAAAGTGGCTCCCAAAATTTTAAAGAAAGAAAAACTTATATATGTACAAAAATAAGGGTTGATATGATGAAGGGATGGAATATGAGTGTAAAGATGAAAATTATAAAAAATTTTATAAAAGGAATTGATAAGAAGCTTGAAAAAAGCAAGAAGAGGATTAAAAAAAAAGGGAAAAAAGGGAGAGAATGTTATCAGGCAGGAGACTAGAACAAAGCCATACACTAGAGATTTAGGGTATATTTTGATCTGTTAGAAGAAACTGTATCTCAAAATTTTAAAGAGAGAACAACTTATATATATATATGCCAAAAATAAGGGTAACTACTATGAAGGGATAGAATATGACTCTAAAAATGAAAAATAAAAATGATTTTTAAAAAAGGGATTGATAAGATTTTGGTTGAGAAAGGGAAAAAGAAAAATTCAAAAGAAGGAAAGACAGTTAAAAAAAAATTAGCTTTGAAAGACTAAAGAATCATGGTAAAAAAGCCATGGATTCTATGTGCAGTATTCCCCTAGCACTTGAGTTCTGCCGTTCTCATTGATCAGTAAACTTCGTCTTGGCTGGCTATTCTTGCTGATCTTCTGGGGGAGGGGCCTGTTGCCGTGGTTTCCAAATGTCTTTGCCGCAGGTGGAATTGCCTTGCCCTTGCCGGTCTGGGCTAAGTAATCTGCTCAGGTTTGCTTTCGGGAGCTTTTGTTCCCTGCAAGCTTTCCGTTTGGCTTTGGAGGAGGAGAGTGAAAATGGTGGCCTTCCAATCTCCACCCCGGAGCAGCCGAGAGCTCGGGGCCCCACTCCTCATTGTGCCCCCGGAGAAAAGCAGTCAATCACTCCGATCTCCCCCGGTCTCCAGCCGCACTCCATGCTCACCCCGCCTGTGACCAAGCGTTTCTATCTCTGGCACCTGACCCCATGTGGAGTCTCCAAACCTGCAGATTCCTGCGGTGCGCTCCTGCGCCGCTCCTCCCACGGGAGGAAGGGGAGTCTTCCGGGATCTGCCACTTGTTGGGTCCCTGCTTCCAGAACATGGTTGCTTTACTGTTCAGAGAGTTGTTGCTATTCTTTTCTTTGATCTCCTGTTGAGTTTGTAGGTGTTCAGAATGTTTTGATCCCTATCCAGCTGAATTCCTGAGACCAGAGGAAATCCAGGTCTCCTACTCCTCCGCCAAATTGCTCCCAAAACCTTATTCAGGGATTTTAAAGGCACATTAGGGGTATATATTTCATTACAAAGATAGTAGGGTACCATGTAATAATTTTTAGGATGGAAATGACATGATTAAAGTTGAACTTAAGGCAGATCATTTTGGCCTCATATGAAAAGTGGATTGAAAGGAAACAGAATACTGGAGGCAGGACTTCTTGTTCTAGTCTTGTCAGAGAACCTGGCAATCGATTTTTCACCTAAAAAATTATAAAACTAGAACAATTTTTGTGAAGCAAATATGTTTAGGCAATGGACCCAGTCAGTGTAAGGTTTACATCCGTGTGATTAAAAAAAAAAAAAAACACATAAAATAAACTTTTTATTCTCCCTTGCTTTCTGCCCAAACCAGTGTCCAATGCAGGAAAGCAGAAAGGGGAATTCTCACTGGGTAGAGTAAAATGGAATTTGGTGTCTGGGGACTGCTAATGTGATTGGAATTTGTGGGTCAGGTTGACAAGATGGAGGTAGACAATAGTGAAAGAACCCTGGAGATCTGCAAAGGGGTTCTTCTCTGATTCTTGGGATGCAAGGTGAAATTCCCCAGGACATGGTAATACCATGGAACTACTGATGAGGGGCTGACATCTCAGTAGAAAATTTTTGATCATGCAAAGATCATAGAATGCTGGGAAGATGTTGCAGTTCTGACCAAACTAGAGTCTGGACCTTAATAATTAAGCCAGGCATTCAGTTGAGATCCTCAAATAATAAAGCTCACACTATTTTAAAGTAAAGATCACACTCTAGGACTACTTTATACTTTAATAACTTCTTTGCCATAGAACTAAGGGCAAAATTGAAATAAATGTACCCTTAAAAAGCAAAGCAAAACAAAACAAAAAGCCCAAAAGCCAAAAAAAAAAAAAAACAACCCCACAAAAAACCCCAAATCACAAGTTTGAAACAGGAGAAAATGGTCCACTTGTAATTTAATTGCCCCCAAAGCAAGATAATAGCATAATTCATAGTCTTCACATCATACCATCTACAGTGTCCATCGTAATAATAGAAAGTCAAACAAACAAACAAACAAAAAAGAAAAATAGGAAAGCAACACTCATTACAATTTCTGAAAGATAAAAAACTTGTAGAAGCAGACCCATAGATGAGCCACATATTGGACTTTACACAATGATATTAAAATACCTATTACAAATAAGGAATTTAGAGATAAACAACTAAACAAATTGGCAGAAGGTACTTCATCAGAAAAAGAAAGTTACTTTTATTTTTTTTTATTTTTTATTTTTTTAAAGATTTTATTTATTTATTTGACAGAGAGAGACACAGTGAGAGAGGAGATACAA